>NC_054704.1:11021527-11621527 GCF_016097555.1 Gigantopelta aegis | reverse complement strand
TTTCTTCCTTCGTATAATGCTAATTTGTCATGGAAAGCTGATATTTTATACATGTACATGTAAAAATAATGTAGGTTTTAGTTAACAATTCAAATTAGATAGATCTATTTTTATGATGTTACCTTGCTCTTCCCAAACTTCATAATACACACACACACACACACAGAGAGAGAGAGAGAGAGAGAGAGAGAGAGAGAGAGAGAGAGAGAGAGAGAGAGAGAGAGAGAGAGAGAGAGAGAGAGAGAGAGAGAGACAGATAGACAGACAGACAGACACACAGACACACAGACAGACACAGAGACACACACAGAGACAGAGAGACAGACAAACAGACAAAGTTCAAGCTTGCAATATGGGGCTTATCCCAGCATTCTAGGTTATTTGTCCAAAACAGAGGTTAATGATTAGTGAAAGAGAAATTTGTCTCATGTTTATACACCTTCAGTGGGTAGAGTGTACTCTGGCTTAGAACCAGAATCCATGTACGGTAGTGGATTTTTAAATTAAATCAAGAAAGAAAAACAATATATGTGTCAATGTTTGTTACTTTTTTGCTAAGGTGACAATTTTTTCTTAAATTTAATTATTCCAGTAGTTTGAAATTTTTAAAATTATTTTTATTTAGAAGTCAGCCACCTCCAGGTTTTACGGTCCCGACTTACAATTACGACTCGACTCACAGTTCTTACGGAATCTCGTACACTGAACCACACCATGCAAACTGGGAATCCAGGTATGTTCTGTTTGTTACTCTGTTCTTCAGTACTGAGACATGAAAAAAGAAATACCAATGTTGACCTTTGACCTAGGTAAATATTTGTTTTTTTATTTTGCTCCCTAAAACATATTGATCTTACCACAGTCACAGTGCCATAAGTGCATGTAACAAAGAGAGATTTTTCATGTCACACTATCATAAATGCATACAACAAAGAGATGTTTCGGGGTGATGTAACTTACTTGCAATCTAATTGCCTGAAATTGTCATACTACATATCTTTCGTTTTACCTATTGATCAATTTCCATAAAACAACTTGGCCTGATTGTGCAATAAAATGCACCGTGCACATTATTTGACAAATGTCACAGCTATTTTAATTGCTATCCTAAAATGGTTTGTGATACTAAAATGGAATTATGTACTGCAACATGACAGGTTAAACAGTTCAAGCAAATTTATCCTGCAATCACTATATTCATTGACAAGATATGATGACAAGATAAATTTCTCTATTTACGGTGATCAAAAATGTAGGTCACATAAGCCTGACTCAACTAGAGTATTTTAGACTAGATTTTCAATAAAATACTCTTTTAAGTCATTGTTTCAGTACAATATATACAAATAACGTTTTGTGTCACGATAACAAATCATAACTTATAGATTTATTTATAAATTAGAGTTAGGAAACATTTTTTGAACATAACAAAATGTAGCTACTGTCTTACAAAGAATCATGTCATGCTGTAAAAACTTTGGTAGGTTGATTTGTGTGCCAAAAAATGGAATAAATATGATTTTTTGACTATATTTGTTTGAATGCAGAATAAATAAAATAACCAATTACTGCAAATAACGAGATACGGCTTTCAGATACTGGTCTTATCCTGCTCCGGTCAAATGGTGAATACCATTCTAACCTTCTAACCATAGCAGAATAAAGCCAATATCTTAAGGCAGTAACTGGTTATTCTCTAGGAATAGAAGCCATAGTATTGTTTTAGCTAAGTTGATAGCTAGTTGCAAACTATACATAAACATTGGATAGTGATTGAGGAAGTATTTAATCTATCAATATTAATAATACTATATACATGTTACCACCAACTAGAAGATTAAATAGAATTATCTCTTTTGCCATTATTCCATAACTGCTTCACATAAGTCTGTGGTATGTACTGTCATGTCAACAGGAAAGTCATCTGTTTCCAAAACATTGGGTTACTATAAAACCCCACCATTATAGCAAGAGTAATTTCAATTAGCTTTTTAGCAAATATATACTACACCAAAAAAAGAGATGGGGAGGGAAAGACTCGAAATGATAACGTAACATAAACTGTATTAACGTGCCTCTATCCAGTTAAAGTTCAGGCACGTCTCTCCCACACCCAATTTCTTGTATGGCCAGTGGTCGAGTGTGGGACAGAAAAGGATAAAGAAATTGCTGTGCTATGCTGGATTTTTCTGATTACCACAATTTAATTTTAACCCCCCCCCCCCCCCCATTAATCTCAGTATTTTTCTCACTGTTTAGTTATATTTACATATCTCAAATTCCTGTTACAGTTATGAAGATCGTTGGCGACACAGAGAGCTCAGTCCTGAAGCTGATCTGTATGGAAGGTGGGAAATGATATATTCTTTACAATATTGTTAATATCAGATTGTTCTGTCTTGATCACGTGTCTTTCACAAAACATTTTATATAATAACATGTGACCAGTCATGAAACATTATCAAGCAGCACATGTGAAGGCTCATGAACTGTCATTACCATACAGCATATAGTGTGTTAATAGACATAACGGTCATTATCAAGCAGCACATGTGAAGGCTCATGAATTGTCATTACCATACAGCATATAGTGTGTAATTAGACACAATGGTCATTATCAAGCAGCACATGTGAAGGCTCATGAACTGTCATTACCATACAGCATATAGTGTGTAATTAGATACAACGGTCATTATCACAGAACATGTGGAGGCTCATGAACTGTCATTACCATACAGCATATATAGTGTGTAATTAGACACAATGGTCATTATCAAGCAGCACATGTGAAGGCTCATGAACTGTCATTACCATACAGCATATAGTGTGTAATTAGATACAACGGTCATTATCACAGAACATGTGGAGGCTCATGAACTGTCATTACCATACAGCATATAGTGTGTAATTAGACATAACGGTCATTATCAAGCAGCACATGTGAAAGCTCATGAACTGTCATTACCATACAGCATATAGTGTGTAGACACAACGGTCATTATCAAGCAGCACATGTGAAGGCTCATGAACTGTCATTACCATACAGCATATAGTGTGTAATTAGACACAACGGTCATTATCAAGCAGAACATGTGAAGGCTCATGAACTGTCATTACCATACAGCATATAGTGTGTAATTAGACAACGGTCATTATCAAGCAGAACATGTGAAGGCTCATGAACTGTCATTACCATACAGCATATAGTGTGTAATTAGACACAACGGTCATTATCAAGCAGCACATGTGAAGGCTCATGAACTGTCATTACCATACAGCATATAGTGTGTAATTAGACACAACGGTCATTATCACAGAACATGTGGAGGCTCATGAACTGTCATTACCATACAGCATATAGTGTGTAATTAGACACAACGGTCATTATCAAGCAGAACATGTGAAGGCTCATGAACGGTCATTACCATACAGCATATAGTGTGTAATTAGATAAACGGTCATTATCACAGAACATGTGGAGGCTCATGAACGGTCATTACCATACAGCATATAGTGTGTAATTAGACACAACGGTCATTATCAAGCAGAACATGTGAAGGCTCATGAACTGTCATTACCATACAGCATATAGTATGTAATTAGATACAACAGTCATTATGACAGAACTCATACGAACAGTTATAACACATCACAATCACATCCATCTTTGTAGCAAATATTTTTGTTTCTTTTCCACCAAACAATATAATTTTGTGATTGTTAACGTTTTTCAAATTTTAATTTGAAAAAGGTTATCATAGTGCCTAAAAGGAGTAAAGACATAACATCTGTTTTACAATGTTGTGTTTTGTTTCCCCCCAGGGACCGCGACTCCTACCGGCGAGACAGGGGAGATCGTGACCGCGAGCGTGATCGAGACCGGGATTCACACCGAGAGCGAGGCAGAGACCGGGAGCGGGATCGAGAACGCAGAGACAGATCGAGGTCAGGTGACAGAGACTCCTCCAGACACAGAACCAGAAGGTAGGTCGTCATGATGATGATGATGGTGATGGTGACTTCATTTTCATCTGTACTCATTTCTTCAAGCTTATAACTAATTAAGGTTCAAGCAAACTTAGCTGGTCACACACCTAAGCTGGACTGTCTGTCCAAGACAGTGAAATAGTGAGAGAGAAGTCTGTGTAGTGACCCATTGAATCATTAAACTTGCTATGATGGGAGCTGGTACTGGGATGGAAATCAAATACCTATTACTAATATGAGCGTTGTGTTTGATGGATTAACAACACCATCACTGAAGCTGGTCGATGATGATGATGATGATGATGATGATGATGATGATGGTAGTGGTGGTGTACTAGTGGTGATGTGATGTGGTCATTTATGTATAATTTTCAAGTGTGCTGACTTAGATGGACCCACAATTCGGCTGTCTGTCATGGACAGATATTAATGGGTTACTGTTAAAGAGACGACACCACTTTGATATGTCCATCTGTTTCATGATCATAGAGCTCAGTGTATGTACAGACATTTCCTTTCAGTTTCCATGCTAATGCTGATGCATAGCTTCTGTACTCTGACTTCAGTGGACTTGGTTTGAGTTTGGAGTTTTCCATCTCCTAGGAGTTTCCTTACTAGGATTCTGAGCCTCTCCAGCCCAGTTGTGATTTTGGAGTTTGCTTCTCCTAGACAGTTGTCTTTCTTGACTAACGTCCTCCGTCTGTCCTGTCCACATTAGTCTAGTCTCTCCAGTCCAGCTTGGGTGACCCTACCAGGAGCTGATGCTCCAGCTAGCATAGCTCTCAGAGTCATTGACACATGCAAGCTACCTCACCACGTCAAGGAATGGACCATGAGATAGATACATTTCATAACAACATGGATCCTTTATTTTACATCATGGATTGAGTGGGACATTTTTTGTCTGTGGTAGAATTATAAAGTTAATGTGTATTAGTATTGAATTGAAATTTCAAAAATTCATCTCAATATCGGGTTGCGGTACACTAAATACCACAGCCGTAGCTAAACTCATCATTGGTCATTGTTTATAACTTACCATTGAACCTAGTTGTACACTGTGGATAGGATTTATAACAGGCTGATTTGTGGTAACTAGGTATGTTTGCAACCACTGTCATGGTCTAGGGTTTTTTCAGGTTTTATAACAGGCTGATTTGTGGTAACTAGGTATGTTTGCAACCACTGTCATGGTCTAGGTTTTTTCAGGTTTTATAACAGGCTGATTTGTGGTAACTAGGTATGTTTGCAACCACTCTATGGTCTGATTTGTGGTAACTAGGTATGTTTGCAACCACTGTCATGGTCTAGGTTTTATAACAGGCTGATTTGTGGTAACTAGGTATGTTTGCAACCACTGTCATGGTCTAGGTTTTTTCAGGGTTTATAACAGGCTGATTTGTGGTAACTAGGTATGTTTGCAACCACTGTCATGGTCTAAGGCTTTTTCAGGTTTTCTGCAATATCTGTCACAATGGCTGTCTAGTGTTTCTACATTACTGTTATCCCTGATGCTAGTAAATTCTAATGTGATATCAGGAGTTTTAATGAAAACAAATCTTCTGGGTCGCTGCTTCTTTTTAGTACCTAAACGGCCCAACCGGAGGGGATTATAGGTTTCATCGCAATCCTTCGGTCTCAGGGTTATGGCCCTTGAACTTACAAAAATATGTTTTTCTGAACTTTGTTTTTTAGAATTACTCAAGATATTATGCTGAAATTTAGTTTATAGCTCTACCATGTCTACCATGTACTGTTACTGTCATGGCAATTTACCCTGGTAGGTGACATGTATTGCTTCGGCAGTACTCTCAGAATGCTTGTTTCATGGGTAACTTGTTAATTTTAATCATCACCGAAACAATAATTTCAGTTACATCATAAACTGGTGCATGTTACTTTTTGTTGTTTACAGGAAGAAGGAAGATGAGGCAGACCACCACAAGTCAAAACACCGTAGCAAGAGCAAGAAGAAGCGCGACAAAGATGACCCGGACTCTTCGCAGCCGAACGACGACAGTGAAACCAAGGACTGAATCACGCAGAGATCTTTTACATGTTCCTCATCTCTCACGGAAATTACACCACACATTGCCAACATGATGAACATAGCGGAACACAACTGTGTATTAGTTACAGAACAAAAATTTATTGTACATACACAGTACACATTTCCAAGATAATACATACGGTTTAACAAACCCATGAAAAAGCTGCACAAATTCTGTTTAAAGATCATTTGACCAAATATTGTTCTGAACATCAAGGTTAAATAAAAAAATTCTTTGCCTAAAGTGAAGACTGCTTCATGTCATAGTTTTTTTGTTTAGTGAAAAATATATTCTGTTTGATAATCAATGGCTTCAACCATGGTAAAACTGAATACTGTCACATATGTAGGATTAATAGAATCTATCACCGTTGTGAGGTATAGATAAGGCAATTCCAACCCGAGGGACAAAATGTTTTTTGTAAACCTCTGCCCTTACAAAAACATTTTGTCCCGAGGGTTGGAATTGCTTTATCTATACCTCGCAACAGTGATTGATTCTTTTTCTTACCCATTTAATTACAGTAACAAATCATTAATTTTGTAAGCTACGGTTTGTTTATTATAGAATGATTCGTTTATTGTAGAACGATTCGTAACAAACTCATTTAATCATACAGGGGAAAATAGAGTCCACATTATGCAACAACATAAAAGTGTAACAACTTGCCAATAAATATAAAAATTAAAAGATTAATTTGTTTAAATATTGTTAAAACAATGATACAATGTGAAATGGCAAACCGAATTTTGAAAAACATGAGTTATGACGTCATGCATATGTAGATATCCTCCAGCACCAGTGTGCTAGACAGATTTATCTAGCACCGTGCAAAAGCTGGCTAATTGTCCAGTGGGCAAGAAACCAGTATGCTGTATTTTAAATATTTTGTACTTGCGCTGTTGACTATGAATTTTAATGTTCAAAGTAGACTCCAAATAATGTGTTACTTGTTCGATATAACAAACTTTATTGAAATGTAAAAACATTTTTTTTATATTGTTGAAACAGGATGTAATGTTAATATTCAGTTTATGCCTGTTGTTTTACTACCTGCTGTCCCAAAATTGTTTTCATTTCAACTAGATTTTTATGATCATATTGAATGAAGGTTCAAGCTTGATGTCCTTGGCCACATCTTGCTGTGTGGTGTTTCCAGTACAGTCAAATCTGATAACACAAATACATCCAATACAACACACGGTTTTAAAAACAGTAATGTCAAACCTTCATACAAAGAAGAAAGGCACTGGTTAGGTCTACATCGGTCTACAGGCTGGTAGGTACTGGGCACTGGTTAGGTCTAAAATAGATTTCATGCCAAGTGTCGTTGGAACATTGGTATTAAGGGCTTAATATGCCAGTGATGGGTGCGGGAGGGAGGTGGGAAGCAGAGGAGTGTTGGGTCAGAGGTTGACTAGTTAGGGTAGAATGGTTGCAATGGTGTAGGAAAAATGTGTTAATATTCAGGGTATGCAGATATGGTAAATCCACTTTGCTTGTTCATAAATAATTTAAACTGTTGCAGTTCAGAACAAGTTCATGATTCAGTCAATGATTCAACAGTATCTTGTATTTGTTTTTAAATATTTTACTAGTGGTGTATAATGTATATGATTTAAACTGTAGTGTTACATGGAAATGAGTAATCCAATATGACATGGTTCATCTTCATTAAAATTCATTGTGACATAGGATTTTTTGTTGTCTTTTCAGTATACTTTTTATAAAATTAAATATTTACCTACAGAAATACAGAATTCTTTGAGAATGATTTCTTCATGGCATCTTGGCAGTGTCACTGTGGTTAAATATGAAAACTTAATGTGGTAAATGGTGCATGTTATATGCCTGGGCTCTTGCTTTTAGTTAAAAGTTTGTTTTATTTAACGACGCCAGCAAGGGATCTTTTATATGCACTTTCTCACATACGGGAAAGCTCGTACCATGGCCTTTGACCAGTTGTGGTGCACTGGTTGGAACAAGAAAAAACCCAATTAGTTGAATGGATCCATTGAGGTGATTCGATCCTACAACGCAAGCACCTCAGATGAGCTAAATCCCACCCCTCTGCTTTTAGAGTCTTAGACTGAAAATTTTAATAACAACAAAGAAATAAATGTTTTATTTAACGATGCACTCGACACATTTTATTTACGGTTATATGGCATCAGACATATGGTTAAGGGCCACACAGATATTGAGAGGAAACCTGGCTACTTTTTTCGATCAGCAGCAAGGGATCTTTTATATGCACCATCCCACAGACAGGGTAGTACATACCACGGCCTCTGATATACCAGTCGTGGTGCACTGGCTGAAACGAGAAATAGCCCAATTGGCCCACTGACTGAGATCGATCCCACATTGAGCAAGCAAATGTTTAATGAAGTCTCATACATGTATTACATTGCCATGACATTTTATAAGCACAGGACAAGAACAAAAAGGTAAAAGTTTTGAAAAACACTCCAGAGAAAAAATACTTTGATATATTATATAGTTTGTAAATTCAACACTTAATTGACCGATGGAAATGTGGCCAAGTGAATTCAATACAGGTAAGACAGTCATAAATCTTATGTTAATATTCATAGACATCCCATAGAATAAAATAAATTTCAGCTTCTGAAGGGCATGAGTGCACCTCCAATTCAATCTGAAATTACACGTGGTTGTAAATATTTTATTTGAGAATCATGCTTAGGCATTTTATGGGAGACAGGTGGGACGTAGCTCGGTGATACAGCACGATCGATCTAGGATCGATTCCTGTAGGTGGACCCATTGGTGTAACAAAGCCTCTGGTACATACTATCCTGTCTGTGGGATGGTGCATATAAAAGATCACATGCTGCTAATCGAAAAAGAGTCCATGAAGTGGCAACAGTGAGTTTCCTTTCTCAATATCTGTGTACTCCATAATCATATGTCCGACACCATATGAACGTAAATAAAATGTGTTGAGTGCGTCGTTAAATGAAACATTTCCTTCCTTTATAGGAGACATTCCGGCAAAATATCCACCTGGAACCCCCCCCACCTTCATTCATTCATTGGCAAGATTTCCGAAAATTCAAGCATTCAGTTCATTCGGGTTTAGTGTTAGGGTTAGTGATAGTATTAGCAAGCATGCTAGAACGTTTGTCAGTATTCATAACAGCATATCCAACAATTTTCAGTATCTGTGGTAGCCAACAAATATAGGAAAGTTCATGTCTGAACTTGTAAGCATTGTTCTACAGCTACTGACGAAAATTAATCTATCCCCCCCCCACACACAGTGTATATGTTTGACATGTTCCCTTCATTCACATTCATGAAATATAAACTAAACACAAATGCCTTCCGATGTAACTAAACAAGCCGTCTAAATGCACATAACAAAGATTAGGTGAAAGGGCGTCGCTTATTAAAATTACGTCATTTATCAAATAACATCTGGCAATCACCTGATTCAAATAATAGTGAACGATCGATACAATTGCATTCTTACATGACATAAGTATCAATGAAGTTTATATAAACAATACTACAGGTGTATTTAAAGCTAAACAAAACAAATTCAGACAATTATTGTTAAAATATGTATATAAATTTAATATTAAAATTTGCATATAAATTTAATATTAAAATTTGCCTAAAAATTAATTTTATGGTTCATGTAAGTATGCACATGGGTTTTGTTTTCAGTTCATACTTGCATAAACCAAAAAATAGTTTCTTAAATAAACTTGAGGAAGGTAAATTTTAATATTTATCAGCAGAAATATGCAATTCAAGCATCCTTTTAAGATGATTTTTTTCAAATTAAGCACTTATCATGGATTTTAATAAATTCAAGCACTCTTCAAATTTATATGAACCCTGCATGTGAGGCTCAGGACAATGAATGAATGAATGAATGAATGAATGTATGTTTACCGACATCCCAGGGCTCAGGATAAATGCTCCCTGTTTTCCTGCTATAACCCACCACTGAATTGTAGTTATTTTATAGTTGGTAACTACCCAAACTGATGTCATACTAATAATGTAAAAACAAAAACTGGAGTAGAGTTCGATCTAATTGCAGCACCACCTATTGTTTTAGTGCTAAAGGGAGGTAACTAACGAATGTCTCCTGTTTCTCCTCTTGATAATAATTTAAAGTAAGATTTCCCCTTGAGATTGGAAGAGGATCATTTTTCACTCTCTTGTTTTTAAAAGAACAACAAAAGTCTGCAGTATTTCCATGAGGTCCATGCTTAACAAAACTTTTATTATTTCTCAGTTCCAAATACTGATTCTTGAAGGTTTCTAAAAAAGCCCATTTAAGAGAATCTAAGTCTAAGTCTAAACGTAATTATCCAAAAGCACTAAAAATTTGATTATTTATAATTTTTGTCAAAATTCTATGTGTACTAATAATTCATGTTAAAATACACTAAAAATAGGTATTTTAACTACCAGAATAGTTTCATTTTGTTTCTAATGATTCTGCAACATTCAAGTGAGTCTCAGTCAAGTAATAGACTAAAAACAAAACCCCAGATTATTTATAACTTGTCAAACTTTTAAATGTATTAATACTACATTCCTCAATTTATGTCATGATATCAACAAACAAAAAAACAAAGAATAAAAATTACATAATAAAATCCACTAAAAATTATATTATTTTAAATACTACAATAGTTTCCTTTGGTTAATAAAGGACATATTAGAGTCACCTAAAAAAAACTAGGATTATTTATAATTTTTGTCTGAATTTATACCATGATGTCACAAATTAACAAACTGTTTAAAAAAAAGATTAATAAAAATTAAAATGCTAATATTTTAACTAGTAGAACAGTTTCCTTTGGTCTATAATGACTGTGTAAAGGTCATTCAATCTTTGAAGAAGGTCTGTAAAACTATTAATCTATGACAATAATTTCTGTTGAAGACTGCACAACAACTGGCTCAGTTTCCACTTTAATGTCCTGCAGATCTATCACCTCGGAATGTTCATTCTTTAAGTCGCTCGTACCAGGCTTTGATTCCGACAAATGTTGCTGGTTCCTGGTCTGTGTACTGTGCTGGTTTGATCTCCAGTATGAACCAATCTGTTCTGTATGATTTATAAAGGGGACCTGACGCACGTCAAAACCCATTTCTTTTATTGTGTCCTTTGTAACATACTTCACTGCCAAACCCTTCCGCAGGTCTAAAATTTGCCAAAAGTCTGTTCTCTTTCTGGACGACTTCTCACGAATTGTTCTTCCTGCTTTTGTTGTTATCATTCCATATTTCCCTGTGAAAAAATGACACCAAAAGATTAGTTGTTAACAAATGGATTAATTTTACTGCAATGATTTTTTTGTTTTACTTCACCATTTTTTGTAAATAGACTTCTAACAGGTGCATTTAAAAAAAAGAGAGAACAAAAAGTAGGTTTATTGCATCCTGTTCTAGAATTTTAACAGTTGTCCCCCTTTCTTTCACCAATAGTTAAAAATTATAAATGTTATACAAATAAAGAATTGAATAGGATTTGAATAAAAATGTTGATAAAAAAAATTGCAAAGAAGAAACAATGAAGAGGTAGTCACATAACTAAAAATGGATATTCTACATATTGTGGAAGGTAATAGCAATCTGACTGGCTGTCGGGAGGTTTAAAGTAATACATGGGTATTTGGGATAAATGTATTTAGTTAGAAGAAATACAGTTAGCAAGTTACCTTGTAACACACTCTCTTAGTCTTTATTGAACATAAGTTAATGAAAATGGATATCCTAGGCATTGTGGAAGACAACAGTCACTGATTGTCTGTTGTAATGTTTGAACCAATCCAAAGGTATTAGGTGGAAACACACTTAGAAGAAATGCAGTTTTCTAGCTGCACTGTAACACATACAATAACAGTCTTTTTTTTACACATCCATTTGTGAGAATTCCATTCATTATTTATGGTAACACACGTGTGTTATCGATTCAAAGACATATGAATGGCTGCTCCTAAGTGATGACCTGGTTGCAACAGCCATACCATTCAATGAAAAAAAAGCACAATCAAAATCGATGTGATATATTTAAATGAACCTGAAATAATTGGTTATGTTGTGACCAATATGTCAGCTACAAGCCAAGGATCCTAAATTAGAAAAGATATTTAAATTTATTTTAAATCTGTTTTTTGAGGTTTGCAACAGAATACTACATTCATGTCCAGTAGATACTGATTATCTTACAACTTGTTTAAAAATGTCACCATCTTGCCTTCACTCATTAGACATGTTTTTAAACAACTTGTAAGATAAATGGTATCTAATGGCCACACATGTAGTATTCTCAATATATCTAACATGAGTCATGAGTATTGTAGTACCCTGGGTAACAGCAGCACTATCTTTCTTGTTTGCCTGTAAGTAGCGGAGTCGTCGGGTTCTAATGGTCATCTTGGTGTTTTTAAGTCTTGCATTGAAACACAACACTTCCACTGTGCCAACCTTGGGACACTTTTCACTGTCAATTCTGTCTTGCTGGAATATCAAACAAAGCACAAGTTGGGCTATTATATACTGGATAGAAAAACAGCACACTGAAAATTGCATGGCATCATTTTAATTTTCACTTATTGGAACTACTGATTGGAATTGGTTTATTGAAGAATTTACTTTTGTGAACCCTTAAATGCTGATTTCTAAAAATAATCTCATAACAAAATGTCAACACAAATTAATTAATAGTATGTATTAATTTTAGCTATAAACTGCAAGAGCATTTGTTAGAAATATTAAATTTCTAAACCTTCAGCTTAAATATATCTTCTGACTAAAGAGCCAAAATCAAGAAGAAATTACCAACATACCTCATCTTTTGGAAAACGTGGGAGAGAAAAAAGAAATTCTTTCAGCAGATTTCCATCCCGGAAGCCTGTTATTACTCTACAATTAGAAAAGAAAATATGTACTCAAAACAAATTATTTTAACATGAATTATTTGTCAGTTATTAGTCATAACACTGCAGTCAACAATAAAAATGCCTAGTCAACTACAGGATACTTTAAATAATAATGGCAACAGATGCAAAGTCCTTAAGCTCATATAATTCTGATCGTATAATCTAAAGTTGACCGATTATTTAATTTTAATTCCCAACACTACAATAATAACCGATGCACGAACCAAATGATAATTTTTGTAATCTGTGGAATGCTGTCATCATTTATGTTGATTTGTTTCTGATATATCTGTTATGTGAACACTATTCTGTTTGCCAGCGTTACAGCAACATGATAACAACACTGAGCCTCACCTGGTTTCACCTGGACGAATACTGCAGCTCTTGACGTGATGACCGTCAACAAACACACGGTAGTAACAACGAGGACTCGATGGGTTGGCCATTATTTTTAACTGATACGGAGTAACTGGCCAGCTCTGAAATGAAAAACACTTCACAGTAACATGGGTTGGCCGTTATTTTTAACAGATACGGAGTAACTAGCCAGCTCTGAAATGTAAAAACACTTCACAGTAGCATGGGTTGGCCGTTATTTTTAACTAATACGGAGTACCAGGCCAGCTCTGAAATGAAAAACACTTCACAGTAACATGGGTTGGCCATTATTTTTAACTGATACAGTGTAACCGGCCAGCTCTGAATTGAAAAAAACACTTCACAGTAACAGACTTTTGTTTAAACACAGACACTTTTAAGTTAGTATTAAATATACATACACATCATTCCAACTTCAAAATGAGATAAACTATTCATAGAATCCTAAACTTGCATCCATTAAACAACAGTTGGAATACTGTAGATCCTGACATTAATGCAATTATAATATTAATGCTAAAAATGCGAGTTTGTGTTATTCTTATTAATAATAATATGCATTTATTTCTGTTTTGTACATGTGTCCCACATTATTCAAACATACCCCCCCCCCCCAAGAAAAAAATTAATAAAAAATTAAAATTCTAATATTTTTAGAAAACAGAAATAAAAAACAATTCATTTTCTGCAAGACTGACTAATGATTAAATAATCCAGCAAGTCATGTGTCACATGCTATTAAAACAAACAAAGATTAAAATTCTAATACATTTATAAAACAACTGGAGCACAATTCATTGTAAAACGAGACAGACTAATTGTCCAATAGTCAAGCACGCTGCAAACCACAAGTGACAATTGCAGGGTCTTTGGCCACCCTGTCAAAAGCTGACATGATCCATCATGCGTGAATGGGTTTTAGCATGCTAATATTATGGTCAATCTTTGCTTTGTCTTTACTGTTCAAGTTCCAAGCAAATGTGTTGGCATACAGTTGTACATGTAATGGTACATACATGCTAATGTTTAGCCAGATTTATGTAACAATACACATTACATAAATGATTGCTGAAAAAATATGCTTTGAGTTGATCTCACAAAAAAAGAAGACTAAACAGGTTAACTGATGTGTACACTGACATGTTAGTGAATTGACCTCATTGTAACTTGGAATTAACCAACAAGTACATAGACATTAATATTTCAAAGGGAGGCCACTCACATTAATTTCATGTCACATTTTAGTGTGCCCACCATCGCATTAATTTAGGGACACATTAATTTCAGGATATACATGTACAATATATGCAGTTTCTGATCATCCTGTTTTCAGTACCCCAAATTGGATTTTTCCTCCCAATAAAGTTACAGTTAAAGTTTGTTTTGTTTAACTACACCACTGGAGCCCATTGATTAATTAATCATTGGCTATTGGATGTCAACCATTTGGTAATTCTGACTCGTAGTCGTCAGAGGAACCCACTTAATTTTTTCATCAGCAGCAAGGGATCTTTTATATACACTTTCCCATACACAGCAAAGCACATACCACAGCCTTTGACCAGTTGTGGTACACTAGTTGGAACGAGAAAACACCCAGTCAGTTAAATGGATCCACTGAGGTGGTTCGATCCTGCGATGCAAGCACCTCAGGCGAGCACTCAGCCTACGGAGCTAAATCTTACTCCTTATGACAGATGACCATGCCGTTAATTTTAAATGTGTGCAAGTCTTTAAAAACTGTCCTGAGTTGCCGCCAAGAGACTTTTTAAGCACTAAAATTATACATTAAATACATTTTTAATGTCACTTTGTGATCAACCTAATGTTTTGAGTACCTTCCAATAACTTTTTAAGTATAGAACAACATGGATTACAGTCTGACGTGAGCAAAATCAAGGTGAGCTGAAGATCACTCTCCTGAAATGTTGTTAGGCTATTGTTTTACTTTTTTTTTTTTATTGCAAACCAATCAAATCGCCACTCTCCTAAAAGGTATTCCAGGTGAGTGTTGAGGGGAGAAGGAGTGATAAGATTGAATTAGGAAGAAAAATTCAGTTTGAGCTACTGTAAACATGACAACCAGAAACTAAAAGGAATATACAGTCAGTGGTCTTTTTAAGTGTGTCTAAACTGATTGTAAATATAAACATAAATATCTTCCGTCCCTATATAACATTTACCTGAACTTCTTTCTCATCTCCAACTTGTTCTTCCACTGTCATGTTGTAGCTGTAGGGAGTAAAGAGACATGACTCTACATAACAACTCCCATCTTTCTCATACTCCGGTAACTTGACACCCCCAACGGTCAGATTAAAGGTAAAATCTTCATTACTTGGCATGCTGTTGACTTGTTGTTTCCTTAACTAAAAAACAAAACATGTTAACTTAATGAATAAATCCTACAAATATTTCAGGGCATGAACTTGAAAATGACACCAACAGCAATTGCCATAGTTGTGATATGAACTGCCATAGGACAGTGTTTACTAGTGTTGGGAATCGGTTATCATTTCAACATGATCATCAGTTATAATCAGTTAGCACCAATGGTCCCAACTTTCAATTACACAATCGGTTAAGAGTTATATGAACAAAAGAAGGACCTGAATAAAAAAAGACCATACACCTAGACCCGAGACTTACGTGTTGGAAAGATGCATACCCGAACCACCAATACATACTGACACTTTAACAAATGAAAAACGCATAATTTTAGAGTTAATAAAAAAAACCCATGATTATTCCTGCTAACTGGGGGCAGCCATTTTGTTTAATTTTTGTGACATCCGGTGGTATAGCCTGGGGCGAAGTGATGTCAGCTCCATCCAAATCCCCTAAGCACAGTGTAAACAAACGCTCTAATATATGACAAGTCGCTTTGCTTTTATCAACCTGACTTGTAAAACAACATAAATGACTTGATAGTATATAAACTACTTAACTAAATATATTTCAATTTGCATCAATAGAATGAAATGGAGTTGTAGTATTTTTCTCTTTAAAAAAGTCCAAAGAAAAAAATTTCATTATTAGGCCTATTGGCAGGGTATGTTTGAGCAAAAATGACCACCCAAGTGATAATTTTCTTTTCTTTGGGACTACGTAATTGGTCAGTTTTGTGATTTTAGATGGGAAAGTCTTCTTAATAAAGGGTTTTACAGAATAACTTACAGTAATAAAGCAGGACAGCTGATAATATCCATTACAATTTGAGGGGTGTTCGCGCGGCTATCAAACAATAACATGTGATCTTAATAAAAGAGGCACGTCTTTTTAGTGTGTCTAGACACAGTGTCTGGGAACCATCTAAATATACACCTGCCAATCAGGAACCACAGGTACAGGCCATGGAAAGAAAAGACCAATTAACCAAGAAAACACTCCGATTATTATTTTAGTACGTGGGTTAATTAATGTACAAAACTTTGTCAATGGTGGTTTATTTTGTATTGAAAAATGATATATACTTGTTGTCGGCTTACTGAGATGGATATTATTACAGACCATTGTGATGCATCCGCAAAAATCAGGTATGTTTTGTTTCTTCAGTTCGAAGACTAATTCCTGACGTGACATGTTAGGTATTACGTAACCACCAGCTCGCCAGAGGGCGTATTCACTGTGATGGTAAAAAATGGCTGCGCCCGTTATATATAATAGCGGTCACATTTAACCGTTTTATTAATTAACAATACGATTATACTTGTTGATATTAAGCAATAATGTGCATTATATATCGTTGAATATGCATACCTGGCCAAATGCCTTAATTGTCCCTTCCTTTAACATTTTGCCAACACAATTCTGGAACATCACTGGGATTTACCAAAGACAGTTTTTTGCTGCTGGATACATATTATTGCCATCAACTGATGGTTTAAAATTGCTGTTGGCAGACTCAAAATTGCCATAGGTGAGCATTTTGCCTATGGCAAAACATTTTCAAAATTTTGCAATCAAGATTTAATAAAATCAGTCATATGTGATTCATTTAAGAGCAACAACAAGTACAACAAAATATTTGAATAAATTTTAGACTAAAATATTAACTACAATACCTTTCTAGGATTAAATGTTTGAAGATGACACATTTGAAAGTTATTTTTAGCCCGGTACAAGAGAAAATTGAAAATGTGAAATGCAAAAATGGCTGAACGACAATTATTTGTATCAAGCATTTTATATCCATCCAATAAAAAGAAATATTTCGGAACTGAATGAAATTAATTATTTATGTTTTTATGTGTGCTGTGTGGGTTGCATTATATGCATTAGTAATATTTATGCCATTAAATGTTTTTGAATTTTTATTCTTTTTTATTATTAAATTTTTTTAATTACCAAAAAATGAAAGAAAGGTTTTATTTAATGAAGCACTCAACACATTTTATTTATGGTTATATGGCATCAGACATATGGTTAAGGACCACACAGATATTGAGAGAGGAAACCCGCTGTCGCCACTTCATGGACTACTCTTTTCGATAAGCAGCAAGGGATCTTTTATATGCACTATCCCAAAGACAGGGTTGCACATACCACGGCCTTTGATATAACAGTCGTGATGCACTGGCTGGAACGAGAAATAGCCCAATGGGCCCACCGACGGAGATCGATTCCACTGGGCTACATCCCGCCCCTTTTAATTATCAGTACAGGTCATTACTTGAAGGCTTTCATTTATTTACTCTTTTTTTTAATTATTATTTCCTTTAGTATTATTTTTAAATATTATTATTACAGGCCATTAGTTACTTTAAGGGTGTTATTTATTTATTTATTTATTTTTACTTTTCTTTTTTGTTTTATTATTATTATTATTTTAGTTATACTAGGTCATTAGTTATTTTAAGGGTTTTATTCACTTTTTTAAAATTATTATTATAAATATTTTTTAATTACCCCGCACAACACCCAACCTTAACTGATATAACATTAACTGTGTTGCTGAGGACTGCCTTGCAACCATATGAACACTTATTGGAATTAATGTGTCATATAGGAGCAGGATTTAGCTCAGTCAGTTGAGAGCTCTCTTGAGGTGCTTGCATCGCAGGATCGAATCACTTCGGAATCCATTCAGCTGATTTTTTTTCTCGTTCCAACCAGGGCACCACAACTGGACAAAGGCCATGGTATGTGGTGTCCTGTCTGTGGGAAAGTGCATATAAAAGATCCCTTGCTTCATTAGGAAAAATGTAGTGGGTTTCCTCTGATGACTACGAGTCACTATTACCAAATGTTAGACATCCAATAGCCGATGATTAATTCATTAATGTGCTCCAGTGGTGTGGTTAAACAAAACAAACTTTAATATGTGATATAATGACTTGGTGACAACTGCTGTTTGTTGTAATTACTACTAGGTGTTAAATAAGCACACTAAATTACGAATAATTCACATTAATTGAACAAGAAAACAAGAAACAAGCAAATGCATGATCTTTTGCCACCCCGTTCCATCCCCTATGTCTATCATACCCCTCCACCTCTCTATGTCTGTCTGTCTCTCTCTCTGGTATGTTTCTGTATATACGTGTGTGCATGTGTGTGTGTCTGTGTGTGCAGAGCTTCTAGATTATGGTAGCCCCACTTCCATAGCTAATGATATTCAATGTTGGGCTAGTAAATAACTACTATTGCCATGCCCGACATCTAGTGAATTTTTTTTGTCAAATGTTGCAGTTCAGTCTATTTTATAAATATGAATATCCTGCCCCCACCCCAACCAACCCAATGTTAAGTGTTGTTAAGCTCTATGTCCCGCTTTAGGTGAAATATCCAATTATTACTGTTATTTAGTAAAATTGTATTAACTTAAAGTAAAGTAGGGCTAGTGAATTTTGTATATATGTATATGAAGGAAACATTGAAAATGAAAAATCTGATAAACATTTGTTTTTATTTAATTAATAATTAATTAATTTATTAATTTATTATTATTATTAAATAAATAATTTATGTATTAGGTTATTTATTTATTATAATTACTAATATTAATATTCAGTAATTTATTATTATTATTATTAATATTCAGTAAATTATTATTATTATTAATATTCAGTAAATTATTATTATTATTAAGTATTAATTAATTTAAGATAACTTTGTGGAATGGGGCCCAGGACTGCATTAATCCATTATTATTTATTTATTTATTTATTACTTTATTTATTATTATTATTATTATTATTATTATTATTATTATTAAATGTGATATTCCATTTAATATCGTCCACTGTGGAAAAAACTTGTGAACCCGAAACAAATAATTGTAAAAATAATCCTATTCCGCCAACAGTTTTTAATCACATTTTAAAGTTGCTTACAATGGCCTGCGGGAATATCTGAGATTTTGTTTGTAACTGAATATTGGATTAATGCAGTCCTGGGCCCCATTCCATGAAATTATCTTAGCACTACTATCGCCGTAAATACCTACTATCACCTCCTTAACTTTGCTCTACGATCGCCAGCATAGCTTACTATCGTCATAAATTAAGTGAAAATGTACAATAGGTAAGGCAGATGTAAGCCACTAATGCAGCTGACAAATGGCAGTTAAATGATGATTTGGTCATTTTCTAAGGAGGATACTAACTTTTTGTATAAAAATGGATCTAATATATACCAAATACCTTTTATAAAACTTGGCGTTCTAGGCCATATAACCGTAACACGAAAATACGGGAGATAACTCTCATGTCTTATGCATTCGGCAATTATCGCTTGGCAAATAAACTGACAAAGTTACTTCATGGATGTCCGATACCAATGAATACATCCTAGATGTTTCGAAAAGTCAGTAACTAATTCATTATTTACCGGTAACTAATTCGTACTTCTTCCTAAAGAATATTTTAATCATTAAAGGGGCACATACGACTACCATAAGGTTGTTTTGTAGAACGGCTGTAAAGTTTACGGTGCCAGTTGTAAAATTCACCATAAGTCAATACAATTAACCATACAAGTTTACCGCAAGCCCCCTGATTACTATTTGGACAAACTGTCTATTTATAAGAGAAACATAACTCGGAAGGTTTTCTTTATACAATGTTTATATGTGTTGGCACATATAATTTTTCGCCACCAAATAATTGATAAAATGATTTTATCAATCCACTTTGAAAAGTGAGCAGAATTTGCAAGCCTTGATTTGTGGCTTAGACTTGTAAACATTGGAGGTCCAATAAATGTCAAAATATGAAAAAAACGGACCGTAGATGTTTACCTTGATGAACTATGCTTTTCTTTGATGGCGCACAACCATTTTCTGACATAGAAAGAACCACACTGTGACTTTCAACATAACTCGTAAGTTCGAACTGTGTGTAACGGCTTGCAGTGAACTCGTATGGAAAACTTACTTGTATGGGGGAAAATGCAGTGAACTCGTATGGAAATCCACAAGTGAACTCATATGGAAGACTTACTCATATGCAGTGAACTTGGTCAGCCCCTGACATCAAATTATGTACCCGAGGGTGGAATAGCCCAGTCCCACATGGATACATTTAGTTCATAAAAATAAACTCGAATGTAAATGCACATCACTGTGTCATCAGTAATGTGCATTTAGTATTTACATTCGAGTTTATTTTTATGACCTAAGATACATCATAAAATATGAAATATTTATTTGTGATGCTGACATTGAATGCGTATGTCTGTGATTATAGTGCTGGATGCGTAGTGCCTTTTTTATTGCTTGTTATTATTTATTGGATGCTTGTTACAGAATAAATTAAACATGATTGAAGTTTGGGCGAAACAACTCGGGGGCGAAATGACATGGATCCCGAATTTTCTCTGATTCGTCCCCTCATATTAGCAAGGCAGCCCGTTATTGTACGAAATAAAATTGTTGGAATTCTTTACACATAAAATTAACCAAATACCAATAATAAAATGCCATAATTAATTATATGTAATGTTAGCCTACCAATTATTTCTGTAAACATTTCATTTCGTGCCTGATGAAACCTAGACTGAAATTTCAGATTAAGTACCGATCACCAAATGTACCAGTTGATTGCGGAAACTGAAAGTAGAGGTCCCATTAAATCCCATAAACATAACACGCTACTTTTTTATTTTCTATTTTTAAATACCGGTATATATGTCTAGCTCTTTAAAAAGAAATTGCCATTTGATCTCATTATATTTAATTTTTAGCCATATGTTTTTCCGCTTGTGCATCTGTGTTTTACGTTAGGCCTATGACTTAGAGTAAACGGAAGTTTATCTAAACATAATGTTTCGTTTGGTAGCAGCCTTAATAATGTGGTATATAATAATAATTTGTCTTCAACATTTGTTTATTTACTTTGCAGATCAATTTTAACGATGAAAATTAGTTTTATTTATTTTTAATTATTATTATTTAATTATTATTAAATATACAAATGACTTCTTTATGGCATTTGGAGATAGTCATATTAACCGGAAGTACATTTTGGCGCGGAAATATATATATATATATTTTTTTTAGAAGACATGTCAGACGTGTAGGCCACAGTCGGTTTTTTAAATTTGGAAGTTGAAGGTAGTTGCTAACAGTCAACACATTAGCAATCATTCCTGTATTAATTATAAATATATTCTCTGGTTTTTAATCTTCTTCTGCATAATCTAAGACCCACAATTTGTTAATTAACATACTTTATCTCGTACGATTCGTAGAGTAATCGCGCTCGTCACATTTTTTCTAAAGCTGGTGAGCACGCGCGAACCAGTGACGTTACATTATCAACAAATTAAAACAACAACACTTCCTGGTCCGTTAAAAGAATATGTCTAAAATAAAAAATAAATTGATACGTGATTAACATTTGATTTTTCATCGGTGAAAAGTGTTTTTAAATATCCTGGTAGCATGAACCAATGATTTTTAAAAAATTCAATATAGAAAACTCATTCATTGTTTGCATACATAATAGTATGGGTTTTAGAAGATGAATGCTTTTTGTTTTAATGAAAAAGAGTGAAAAATTAATTTTTAACAAATTTTTGTATACGGCCAGTTGACGAACCTTTAAATATTTTTTTTCATTTTCTGTCCAAAAACCTGTATAATGAATATAATGAATGTAACAGGGCAATCATCCAAATAACTGGTGATTATTTTGTTTTTTACATGTAATATGACCTGATTGAAAATGGAAACAAATAATATAAAGCAGAATTAAAATGGTTTTAAGTATCGTTTTACAACGATATATGCAAGCAAAAAGTCACCATTTTCAGCAAAACAGACTACTTACGTCTATATCTTTGGTTCCTCCATGTTGATGTTAGTGCATTATGATTATAGAATGCATTAGTGCATTATGATTATAGAATGCATGTGAAAAATGAACTGGTATGTATAGTTGTGGGCACGTAACTCAGCAAAAACTCCTGTACTGTGTCTGCTATGGATATTACGGGAGTTTTGGCACAGTAATGTGTCCACAACTAGGGTCAGTAATGAGAATAGTCATGTTCATATTCACCCACCAATGTCTGAAAATTATTTTTTGTTTTTTGTTTTCATGAAATACTTTTGCTGGTGACGTAGTGTCTTTTGTGGGACCTCTGAAGCCAGTAATAAATAGATAGACCAATCAAAATCTATCAAATATTTCCTTCAGAGACAGAGGGCGTCAGTCAGAGATCTCACAAAATACACCATCAGGAATCACCAAACCAAATACTGAACTGACTTGGTAGGACTATGATTTGGAATAATCTTTGTAAAGTTTGTTGGACGTGTCCGGGTGCCGATGGAGTAGAGCCGGAGTGGATGTATCATTGTCAACATGGACATGGAAAACATGCATTACAATATTCTGAATGGGTTGGGGAAGTTGACATGATGTTTGTACCTTGATTATAACGTCTCAATAGTATTTTTTTTTTAAATAGTATGAAAAAGGTGCGAAGTGGTATAAGGAGGAAGTTACAAAATAAATGTTTCAACATTTGCAACGATTTCTACTCAATAATCGAGGTCTATATATACGAAGTATTGATTATATGATATATGTCCCCAAATTACTTGTAATAATCCATGTAGAATTGATTGCATTGTCAAGGAATACATGTTTAAAAGTTTGTAAATACTGATTGGAGATGGGTGCCGCCATCTTGGATTCTGATCGGAAATTTCCGTTGATTTCCGTGATCGCTCGGAAATAGTCACATTGGGTTGTTAAACTTCCAAAATCAACAATTTTACGCCCATTTTAAGTATTTTTTCTGATTTACACTAATCAAGGTATGGATGGTTTTTCATATTACCAAACCACGATGTAGAACACCTCTCCTAACTACATTTTTACCTGAAGCAAACTTTTCACACTGAATTATTTTAGGCAAATGTGTGCATAATTAAGTGAAAATAGAATGTTTTAGCAGATTAATGTATTAATTTTTCTCATTGGCTATGTTTCCCGTGTCAGAACCTATCAGAAAAGAGCTTTCAGACGGAGTTTGTACCCATTAAATGAGACAAATCTGGAGCCAGTTTTTGCGCAGATGCAATTCATGCCGTCATGATTTATCGTTCCTGTTGGTTCATGCTAAATGCTAATCCTGGACCTATCGAATTACATCCCATTAACAGGAAAACGCTACTGCGCATGTTCAGTCGGGGACCAGACAACTCGGCCCCGAGGACAACTCGGCCCCGTGGCCGAGTTGTCTCGGACAACTCGGCCTCGGGGCCGAGTTATTAGACTGATAGACGGGGCATGCTGTGACACATTATATGCGTGTTAAGTATGATAGTTGGCCATGTCGTAGTATTGTACTATTATAACTATAGTAATAATAATGCATTATACTGATAGATACCGCTAACTATATGGTCACCATTAAGAATGATAATTGTGCATGTCGTACGTGATATCATTTGCTTGCTCTTTGTGCCGAAGTGGAATCTGAGTCAGAAATTGGAAGGAAAATACTTCATACTACAACAACAAGTCAGGAGGCTATATCCGCGAGTGTTGTTACTACAATAAAGTACGATAAAGAACTTTTGCATGTTTTTTCTGGGATCAACTCCAATATTTAGGTCACCGACTGTAGAACAAAAACAAAATTATTCGAACAGTGGAAACTATCTTCAAAGATAAATGGATCAGCAATTTATCAATCCGACATGACACTTCGTTTCGGGACGTTTAGGTTAAGGTAGGACTAATTCAATACTAACAAAAACACATTCTTTTATTTCAGTGAGAATACTTTAATTTAAAAAACAACACTTGTCCAACAATAGACAAGATTGTCCCTGGACTCCGGGCCAAGTTGTCTCGCGGTGGGCCGGGTTGTCTTGGAACTCTGGGCTGAGTTGTCTCGACGTGGGCCGAGTTGTCTGGCATTCGTTCAGTCCAGCAACCGGATAAATTTAATATCATTGTAACAATGATTGTTTACCAGAAGGAAGGAAATGTTTTATTTAACGACGCACTCAACACATTTTATTTACGGTTATATTGTGTCGGACATATGGTTATGGACCACAGATATTGAGAGGAAACCCGCTGTTGCCACTTAATGGGCTACTCTTCGATAAGCAGCAAGGGATCTTTTATATGCACCATCAAAATCCGTCCCATGTGAACGTCACAAATGTGGAATGTATGGAAGACAAAAATACAACAAATTGTCAACGAAACAAATGTAAATGAATTGTGAATATATCTACACGTTTTTTATGAACACTGGTTGTCAACTAGCACCACTGTTCGAGATTAGAAAGTTCCCCTTGCTTTTTTGTTCTTTAGAATTTGTTTTAGATTTGATTTTTTTTTAAATGCTATGTAAACAGTCGTGCCACTCTTAATGGCTTTTCAAATTCAAGTAGTCAACAAATTTTAATGAATATAGGAAAATGTTTTTCTTGTGCTAACAACTTTTATAGGTGGCTAAAATAAAGAAGAAAAATCGACTTGTTGTTTCTCAATAACAATTGTGGATCTGACACAAACAGCCTTCCATACATCCCCCACTAAAAGTCAGTCATGTGACTTTTTAACTAAATATAGACAAAACTAATGCAGACGACAGTCATTACCGATCTGTCAAGTCTAGTCTCTTCGTTTATACAGTGGATATGGTTTCTGTATGCAATAATAGAATTACCGCTACTGTACAAGGGACAAACACACTTTAAAAACTTTTTCCATCCTCATATTAGGCTTGGTCAATTGATACATATGCAGTATGATACATATGCAGTATGATACATATGCAGTATGATACATATGCAGTATGATACATATGCAGTATGATACATATGCAGTATGATACATATGCAGTAGAATTAAAGTGTGTGCTTGTGCATTGTGATTAGAAAGAGTGCGGAAGTTATATACGACGAAATTCAATGGGGGACAGAATTCGATAGTTTAGGATAATACCATCAACGTCCTAAACTGTGTTCACCTAATGACAAAAACACGAATACGATATTTACGGAAATACTATTCCACATATTTTAGCTACGATCTGTGAAACAAAATAGATTGCAATCAATTAACATAAAAAATCAACAATGTGGACAAAACAAATCCATTCTAGTAAATTAAAGTGAAACACCCTCCGGTAAACAGCAAAGAGTGCAATGTTTCTAACTCTGCAAGTGCATGAGTTTGCAAAACATATCTTACCGCATATGTGTGGTTCGTCATTTTCCATTTTTAAGAACACTACATGAAAAAAAAAAATTTTCTTAACTATGCACAGTTGATGAACACTTTGTTTAAAAAAAAATTTAAAGGTAAAATTCAGTTTGTCAAGCGTTCTGGTGCAGTCTGCATTTTACCAACACCCATCGCTAAATCGTGATGTCAGTACTGATAGACATCACATTCATACCAATGAATGGTTTGTAAAATATAATTTTTAAAAATAAATTGCTTCTTAATTAACATAATTTATACACAAGATTATTTACAATTGTTATGAATGGATTATGGATACTATTCAATACAGTAGAGGCACAAAAATGTAGGATACCTTTTGCAGCTCGGAACTTTTAATGGGGGATGAAGTTAAGAACTCATCTTGACCTCCTTCACCTTGATGAGACTGCAGAAAATAAAAAGGTTCAATCAAAACAAAGTTTACCATGATACACACTGCAAAAACAAAACTCTTTCTGTTGATTACACAGTATTTGCAATAAATTTTGGTAGAGGTTCTCGCTGGATTCCAGGCACCGTTATAAGTCAAACCAGTTTGGTATCCATGTTAAAAACACTTGAAAGTCAGATTATTCGTAGACACCATAACCATTTAAAACACAGTTACACAAATGAAACTGTGTATTCTGATGTTATCCTGGATTCCATGGATACCACTCAACATACCACACCGGTAAACAGCCAACCCATTGTGCTCAACCCTGTGCAGCGCAGTCAACCCATTGTGCTCAATTATGTGCAGCAGGCCGCTCCAGACCCTGTCAACCCTCCAGTTCTGGTTCGCAGATCTACTAGACATTCAAAACCACCAGACAGACTGAATCTCTAAGTGCAAAGATATTTCACAGTGTTATTGCAGAGATATATCAGTGTTATTTTAGTATTGTTCTAAAATGAGTTGTTTGCTCTGAAGTTAATTTGCAAGGTTAAAATTTTAGTTAGATAAACAAGTTAAAAACTTTGTGTGATAAAACCAAATTGAAAAACATATGTATATGTATTTTGATTAAATGAACTAAAATCATTTATGTGATATTAACTTCTGCAATTCACGCATACTGCAAGTCTTTAGATATCACGTTACAAAAGGATTAATAATTTGGGCAATAACATTTCTATAGGAGACTGGGAGGTGTTACCTGATCACTTTGTACCTGTCTTATCATAAGGATATGTATCTCTATGTCTGACAGACTTTTAGAGTAATTAATTTACTTCACATATTAGTGCTAATTAAAAGCCCAAGTGAATTGGGGGCAGTTGTAATAACTGTGATTTTTTAAATAGCAACATGAAAGATATTTTTCAACTTTGTTTGCTTAATACACATACATGTATTAATTTTTATACGCCTAATCATTGCCTGTTCAATATCATTTACACATAGATAAATAAGTAATTTTGCTACATACCGTTTCAGTCCTACTTTTTTTCCTTCTATTTTCCTTATTTTGTTCTACTTTTTCTATATTTTCAGTCCTACTTTTGTCCTACTATTTCATACGGGTGTGCTGGACAGTCTTATGGACTTAACCATAGACAAAATGCTCAAGTACAGCCATTTTGAAGCTGCCTACACCAGTGTTAAACCTGTATTAACTTTAGCTACAAATTAACACAAAACTAAAATCCCAGAATATCACTTCAACCAATAGTAGTAAATTTTGATTAAGCAGCAAAATTTGCCATCAATGGTAAATCCTTTGACCTATGACAATTCATATAACAGCTACAGCAATTGCCATTGATGTTGTTAAGTTTGAGCTGTGCACATGAGTCGTTAAACGTCAGGAATATTAATGTTTAATAAATCGGTGTGCTCTAGTGGTGTTGCCATTAACAAAGACTAACTTTTAACTTTGTGTTTTAGATGGGTCGAAAAGGCTTGTCAAAAATTGCATTTGGAAATACAAACCGATTCCACGGTAGCAAAAGCTCTAAACATAAGAAAAGGAAACATGACACTGTAAAGCCATGGACGCCATACATCTCTGAAATTGATGTTGATTGGCTGGCAGATTTGATGCAGGATCGTCCCCGAACTTTCACATATGACGCTGTTGACGAAAACGAAATACCTCATGATGATCTTGATGATGAAGTATTGCTGGGAAGTGTTCGGGGCGACATTGTTGGAATCCAGTACTACAAAGGAACTGTAAGATTATATTGAATTCATATTATAATAAATATTCAAGCATATCTGAACACAAAGGGATTCTTTTTGTACATGTGCTCTTTATTTCGTTATTATTACTGTATATAGCAAGACTCGCCTTTATTTTTATTTTTTTTATTTTGCCCCTCATTTGGATATACAACACTTACCATCTAACTGATTATTTTAAGGCATGAGTTTTTCCTGATGAAGCTAAATCAAAAATGAAATTTACAAAATTTGGTCTGTAGGAAAGTACATGCATGAAAAAGATCATTACAAGTATTTAGGAGACCATATTTTAGATTTATTTGAAATTAAATCATGTGTTCAGTAGCTATCTAGTCTAAGTTGTGAATGTTTTATATCTGCAGGTTAACAACCAGGAAATGGTTGCTTTGTGTCGAGAGCCGTACAACAAATATGATCGTAATGCCATTAAAGTTAACAACGTGGATGGTGACCAAGTTGGACATATAAAAAAGGAGCTGGCAAGACCACTTTCACAAATCCTAGATGGTGGATTGGGTCGGATCGAGGGGTAACACTGACAGATGTTGTTATTTGTACCACAATCATGTAACAGAAATTATTTTTTTAGGGGGAGGGGTTTGGACATCACATATATCTAGATGATAATATGAGATGTTTGGTAAAGCTGCAGCAATTTATAGTTCAGGAAACATTTTGTTCAGTATCGCTTCACCATTTGCTACCCAAATTTCAGAGATCTCTACACAATTTTTAACTAATCACTAACTGTCAATAATCAAAATATTAAAAACAAAATGTTCCTTGACAGCTGTGTTCCACACAGTGAAAGTTTGTAAGGAACATCAGTTGATTTATATCCAGGCATATAACATGTATTTGGATTATTTCTATCAACTATTATTATTATTTTTAAAAATTCTATGAAACTTCGTTTATGGTTGCATCTATGGGTATTCATCACATTGTATGTGAAAAAAACAAATTGATTGATTTTTTTAAAAGTTTTATTTTTTAATTAATTTTTCTTAACATACATTGAGATGAACATCACCGAATAAGTTTATGGTAGGCAAGATGTTTAATTCCTCAGAATTCTTTTTTATGTTTATGTTTTTTTCTTTTACCATTTTGTAGTATTGTTCCATTTGGTGCGAACAACATGTACCGTATCAGTATTGATCTGACTGTGTGGGGGAAGCCAGAGAAAAAGGAACAGGTGATGAAGATTCTCCGAACTCATGGTGTTCCAGTAAAAGAAGCTCAAGGATTAAATGTGCCAGGCAGCAGTCAGTCTGTGCCAGCTAGTCTAGACTACAGCCATGTGATCACCAATCGAGTGTTGCTCACTCCCAGTGAGGTGGGTAGACATACACACAGTCTTTAAGAGCCATCCACACATCATCTATTGCAGGCTTACAGTTATACACCTCACTGCATTCAGTAGATAAAGTTGCCTTGTTTTCTCAAATAGCTGCCTCATATATATATATATATATATATATACATATATAGATATATATATATATATATATACATTGGATGTCAAACAATTAGTAATTCTGACAGTCTTAGGAAAGAAACCCGCTACATTTTTTCATTAGTAGGATGGGATCTTTTATATGCACCATCCCACAGACAAAATAGCACATATCACAGTCTTTGATATACCAGTCATGGTGCACTGGCTGGAACGATAAATATCTCTGGATAAATACATACATAGACCTACATGCATAAATACACACACGTTAGCCATATAAAATGCATGACACTACTGCTAACTGGAAGAAGACGATATGTGTATAGGGAATTATGTATGTTTTACACCTGATTAAAAAGAAGTTATTCTGGGATTTTTTAATAGACAAGACTATTCTCCCTTTGTCGGCAAAATCAATGAACTAGTGTGCTATCCATTATGATGTAATCTGCTATTAACAATGATTACATAAAAACAGTTTATGATGGGTTCCTATGATGAAAAAGTGTTCACAATAAAATAGAAATCCTGAGGTCTAAAGGTGTTAATTATTTTTTTTAAATTTAGAATTTGCCCCACATAAAATTGTGATCATTAATTAAAAATGTCTATATTTCTGTCAAAATTAAACATTTATTTATTACAATATTTCTGTGTTCAACGTTTTGAGAATTCCTTATTATATGTATGTGCATATTTGAACTTTTAATTTATTCTCTATGATGGTTGATTATTTCTTGAATTCAGGTTATGAATGAGCTAGACAGACTGTTCGAAACTCTAGATGAGGGTGACAAGACGTCAATGGCAGAAAAAGCACCGGTTAGTGTATAGTTTGGAAACTGTAGCTACGATGTTTAACATTAGATTGATTATGTGTAGCAATTTAAAATGAACTAATATATTCATGAACTTCAGAAGATGTACAGTGGTGTAAGTTGTTTCTCAGCAGTTAAAACTTAGTTTAACAGTTTTTGTCAACAAAATTCATATGCCAAGTAGAAGAAGTCGGAAATGGGCTTTTAACAATTTTGTTTGAATTGTGAATTTCAGGCTGTGATTACTTCCTTGTATCCTCACCAAAAACAAGCCCTCAACTGGATGATATCGCGTGAAAATGGAAACATGCTGCCACCATTTTGGGAAGAAAGAAAAAATGGAACTTACTACAACAGTCTTACAGTTTTCACCAGCAACACAAGACCAAGTAGTGTTCATGGAGGTAGGTTGATATATTTATATGATGCTGTTGTGAAGAGAGCATACATTGTGGGTTTATTCATACATTAACACAACCCTTATTCCATGGACTGGTTCTGACATCGTAACAGCTAATTAAATAGCTATAATCTTTCTATCAGCAGTATCTACTTCTGACTGTGTTTATCAAACTTACAAATGTAGACTCATATCTGTAACATTTGATGTCACACACATAGTTTGTATAGCATATATAAATAATGCTTTTTATTGAATTTACTGTAAATTGTATACACTGTTCCAAATGATTTTATTTTTAGGTATTAGATGTATTGTAAATGGTTTTGGTGATACTTTATTCCAAATGTTCTGTCATTTTAATTTTAGGTATTAGATGTATTGTAAATGGTTTTGGTGATACTCTATTTCTCATATTCTGCCATTTTAATTTAGGTATTCTTGCCGATGACATGGGACTTGGAAAGACATTGGAGATGATTGCATTGATCCTAACAAATTTTGTAGATAAGAAACCACTGGCCGTGCCGGTACCAGGCAGATCTAGACAGTCGGCTCCCAGAAGAAAAAAGGTTGGACTAACTTTTTTTTTTAAATTATTGCATCTTCTATTTATACATTGTAGCAATATGTATCTAGTTTGGGGACAAAACATTCTTTTATTCTTGTTAGCATTCAAATTGTTGAGTCTTATGTCATGATAACCCAGAGTTTTCAACTGCTTAAATTGACAGAAAAAACTTTTAAACAGTCAAAATATCATACTTATTTTCAGCTATTGGATGTGTCCGAGTGATAAAAAGTGAATGGAATGTGGAGATATTAGTATTCCTTTGTATGGCATTGAAACCTGGTTTGGGCCTCTTAAAATTATTATTTCGGAAAGTGTGTATATTAGTTATTAACTTTATAGTAAAGAAGTTGGCTTTCTTTTTCAGAAGTTGCTGAAAAATAAACAGAACGGTAATGTTGAAATCAACAACAAATCTTCCTTGGAAGGGATTACTAAACCTGAAAGTGTCAGCTTGGAAACCAAAATGGCTGCATTAGAATATTCCCTGGCTGCAGATATTCCAGAAAAAAATAATGAACTTGTGGAGAAAAAACTCATAAATTTTCCTTCTAAATTTGTTCTTCCTCAACCCTCAACCAGTGCGGTAAACAGAGTTAGTAAAAAACTTCCACCCCTACCGACCCTGAAAATGGAGAAAAGTGACAGTTTTTTGTGTTCTTTCAGTGACGCGAAGGACGATGACAATGTGATAGTATTGTCAGACTGTAGTGTGTCTTCTGGTGATGAGGAAGAAGTTGAAGGTTATTTCCTTTTTGTACCTTCATTAATACTAGACTTAAGTACTGCCTTTTTCACCATACATTCCAGGTTTTAAAATTTTTTAGCAAAAAAACCCCACAACTTAGTCGTGAAATTAAGGTCGACGACAGTCACTTTTTGAACCTTTGTTTTGGCTTAACATTGATGATGCTCTTGAGTCATGCAATATCACTTAGGGACGTGATGCAAATCAGTTATTGCATAAACACAATAAATATAACATCTTACTGTAATTTCATTTCAAATCCATATTTTGTAAATAGAATGATTTTTAAATTACAATGGGGGTTTTTCAAATACAGTCGCATGCTTTAGTAATTCTCAAACAAAAAATCTTCAATGTCAGTTTTGCATGGGTATTTTCCAGCATTCTAAAAACAAAAATGTCATATACCCAGTTTATTGTTATTGTAAAGAGATGCAAAGTGATGTCGTTGGAATACTGAGATCATTTAAATTCAAACGTTAGCTGTATTATAGCAATGCTTTGCCACATTAAAATAAAAAATTGTCTACTTACCCTGAACCCTGTCAAAATTGTTCAAGTTCCAATATTTACAAGTCGGTTTGTTTTTATTTTTCATAATATTAGACAAAGTGTTACATTAAAGTTTTTAAAAGAAATAAAAATGATCTTTTGTCAAATATATTATATAAAAATTTACTGTTAGATGTGCTATATTTATGGTGTACGAAGTCAAAACTAGGGTGCGAAGAGTGACTTGTCATCATATAAATATTTCGAAAGTTGTTTATTTAGAATGATCACTGTTGTATATTTTTTACTCTGTTTAGATGTTCAGATTGATAAGAAAGTTATGCTCAGTGAAAAGGATCCAGATTACAATCCACTTACTGCACATTCTGCCTTGTCAAGCTCAACTGCCAGACTAAGACGGTAACCCACCCTTTGTTTAGTTGTTTAATATATAGAATATTTTTTATGTGTGTAATTATCTTTAGTGTGTTTGTGTGTTATGAGTACAGACTGAATATTTTAAAATTACAATAACAAATTACACAAACTCATGTGGCAATAAGCTTGTATACTTTGTACTTTGCTTAGGTTGTTTTCCCCATTGACAAAAGTATGCACTAAATCTGTATAACCACACACTTTTTAAATCCCACCCCTCACTGAGCCAAACTTCCTTGAGTGATGCAACATCACTTAGGGACGTGATATAAGTCAGTTATTGCTTAAACATACTCCTGGTAGGTATGGTTATTGCACACTGAGCTAATAGACTTTCGTGCTGTCACATTCAAGACTATCAGCTTTATACAAATATACAGTGTTTTGTATTTTTTAATGTTTTACTTTCAGGGCTGTCAAGAAACCAATCAAATATACTTTTAGTGAGTCTGGAGACTCTGGTTCAGATGAAGAACAACATCCAAGAAAAAAAGGCAAATATATTTTAGCTCCCCTATGACGTTCGTCTGCATTACTTTTCTAACACCAATTTGACCGGCATCTGTCCATCGTTTGAAATTATCTTCTACAGTTTTGATTTAATTGTTCTGAAACGTGGTACAATGATCCTCTGGGACACCCGTATCAAACTAATATAGAGATATTTAGAATTTTTATTAAATGTTTTTAAAATTTAATTTGAAAATTTGAAAATTTGAAAATCTATCTTTTCCTAGAGTTTTGATTTGTACTATGATTCTCTGTATCAAATTTAAACATTTTAGATAGAAATTTAACATTGAAAATGTACTAGTTTTTATCTTCTGAAGTTTTGATTAGATAGTTCTGAAACATAGCATAAGTATTCTTGGGGTAGTTCTTCATAATCTAATAGAGAGATTTTGAAGTTTTCTTAAATGTTTTTAAAATTTAAATAGAAAATTTTATAGTCTACCATCTAGACTTTTTATGAGAAACTTGATACTATGATTCTCTGAGGCTGTATTCACAAACTAATGGAGACAGATATACACTGAAACTCCTCTAAACCAGACACCCTCAGGACCAGAATTAAAAATTAAATTTACGACACTGCATTGTATGTATTATTTACAATACTCCACTCTGTATTATTTACAATACTCCATAGTGTGTATTATTTACAATACTCCACTGTGTATTATTTACAATACTCCACTGTGTATTATTTACAATTCCATCTATGTATGACTTAAGTACTTCATTGTGTGTTGTTTACAATACTCAACTGTGTTTTTTACTTAAAATACTCTACTGTGTATTATTTACAATCCCGGACTGTGTATCAAAATTGTCAAATTAAATTGTTGATTATGTATGGCTGAAGTTTGATCATATAGAGTAATGCCATTTTAAACAATTGGCCATTTCCAAATGCACCCATGTTAAATATGAAGTTCTTTTGTTCTTACAGCTCGGACACTTGAACTGTCATCTCATCCGGTTCAGAATGGCAAAGTGTGTGGAAGAGGCAGAATTACAGGGAAAGGAAAGGGTAAAGGCAAGTCGCTGGCTGCTAAAACAGTGCCTGTAAGATATTTAAGTTACTTGCTTATGAACTTCAGGAAATAATTAATGATTGATTGAAGTAATTTTAATAACAAGCAGTGGAGCATTAAATTGATTAATAACTAAATATTATTTAATTTTTATTGTGCATTTGTCAAGTTATGGTTTGATTAAATTGCTAAGCACAGAAAAATCCTATCCAGTATATAAAGTTCCAGGGCTTCTAGATTATGGTAGCTAGTGATATTCAATGTTGGGCTAGTAAATAACTAATATTGCCATGCCCGACGGCTACTGAAACAAAATAGTAAAATGTTGCAATCAAGTATATTTTGTAAATACATGTATAAATAGCCTGCCCCCGCCCCAACCCCCAATGTTAGTGTTTTAAGCTCTATCTCCCTTTTTAGATGACATATCTGATTATTACTAGTATTTAGTAAAATTATATCAACTTAAAGTAGTGCTAGTGAATTTTTAAACGTGGCTAGTAAATTTTTAAAATCACTGATCCTATGGCTAATGGATTTTATAAAAATTCTAGAAGTCCTGAAGATCTTTACCTGTTATTTTTTCGGTTTATAAAAAGATTTCTTTGACAACATTTTATTGTCACGTGCAAGACATTTTGTGATATGTCAATGAACATGTTTGGTGTTGGGACTAGTTTAAAGTAATGTGTTATACATATATAAAATTTCACTATTATATCTGCTTTAGAAAAAAGACTAGAGATGTAATTATGTTACTGCAGAGAAGCCAACCATTACGGATTTGGCGGAATCATTACAACTTTAAAGCATAGATTACACTATTACAAATGTCTTGTTTGAAATTCCGATTTTTAGAAAGAAAATCGTAATTTCGCATGTTTGGTGTTGGATCATATTTTGGAAAGCACAAATGTTGTTAACACTGGAGAAATGGAACTTTTCCCCTCTTCACCATCAACAATCATAGATTGGTTTCCTGCCTTGTTGTTTAAACTTATGTATTCCGAATAGCGAGCATAGAGGGCGTGGTGATATAGAATAAACCAGTCTAGCAATCGTGTCTTCCGAACAGCCCCGATGTTTGCCGATTGGGTATGGCCTTGAACTTGACTTTACCAAAATGTCGAAAAACGCACTCCTGCGCCCTCACTGATAACATTCCTATTTTGGGGGTGGGATTCCTATTTTTGAAGGCCTGGATTCCTTTGACACTCCAACTAGGGTTGGCATCTCTGTTACTGTTTATTAGCATGTATGTTATCAGTCCCCTGCTGGTCCAACCTGAGAGGATTACAGGTTTTATCTCTGTCTGTCCCACTTATGGTTTTCTGGATGTTCTTCACAACGCCTTGAGATATTGAGCTGAAATTGTGTGTATAGCTTTATTATGTACTGTTACAGATCAAGTTTGACTTTTATGGCTATTTACCCGTTTTTGACAGATTATGGTCCTTGGATTTTTGTTTTGTAAAGCATCAAGATACTGAGCTGAAATGTTGGGTATAGCTTTGTCATGTTATGTTACAGATTAAATTTAACTTTCATGGTAATTTACCCATTTTTGACAGATTATAGCCTTTGAACTTAGGAGACGTGAAAAAAAAAATTCTGGACTTTTTGCTTTTGTGTATAGCTTTATGATGTTCTATTACAGATCAAGTTTGACTTTGATGGCGATTTACCCATTTTCCCCCGAGTTATGGCCCTTGAATTTAAGAGATTTGAAAATTGGTTGGGCTCGGTAGGGGACATGTATAGCTTTAGCAGTATTCTCAGAATGCTTGTTAAACTTAATCAGTAGCTGGTTCAAAATTAAATGTAGTATTAACATCTCATCATTCATTCTATATTTGTCACAATAATTATATATATATATATATATATATATATATATATATATATATATATAATCAAGCCACTTGTATGCTGTATTGTAGTTACAGATATTTGTTTCAGACTAAAATGGTGTCTAACATTGATGACGATCTTGAATATCGGTCAGATATTGGCAGTTCACATTTTCTGCATAAGATTTCCGCCATTGTCTCTCAGAGTATAGAACACTGTATGCTGTATTGTAGCTCCAGATATTTGTTTCAGACTAAAATGGTGTCTAACGTTGTTGATGACAATCTTGAATATCGGTCAGATATTGGCAGTTCACATTTTCTGCATAAGATTTCCGCCATTGTCTCTCAGTATAGAACAGTGTATGCAGTATTGTAATTCCAGATATTTGTTTCAGACTAAAATGGTGTCTAACGTTGATGACGATCCTGAATATTTGCCAGACATTGGTAGTTCACAAGTCAAGTGTCAGAAATCTACAACCTATGAAAGCTGTAAGTTGTTAACACTAACCTACAGGCAAACAAAATCAAAAATCAAAAGGGTAAACTCTAAACAAAATTAATTTACATCATTGATATTCTTTACAAGATTATAACTTGTGCTAGCAAACATGAAAACCTTTAAGTCTTCTGTTAACATACCCATAACATATTCATTAATATAGATATGGTTTTCCATCAAACTCCTGATGGGTGTATAAGGTACCTCACCGGTACTCTTTGTTTCTTAATGTGACAAATGTTTCTATACCCACTCGTGTGTAATCTAAAATGAAATGGAGTTTTCATAGGTGACATACCAGTAACTTTAGGAGTAATTTATTGTTCAAACACTCGCTTTTGTGTTTTGCATGCAGAAAAAGTATGCATATGTTGACAAGAATAGTTTGTATGAATATTTTATCCATGTTTAGTTATAGACATCTTAAATATCCATCTATAATGAAAGATTGCTGGTAACTTTTGAACTCTGTTTTTAGCGGATGATGATCTTCCTGATCTTGAAGAGCCCTTGAAATTCAATGAAGCCAGTGAGTGTTTTCTTTTATTCAAGTTGTAATGTCCTCATTATTACTGGGAAACCAAACATGGATGTTCAACATGTAACATCAGTAATGTAACATTTGCGGGGGGGGGTTACAGTTCTGGAACCCACAGTGAGTGCTCAATGGAAAGTAACAGTTGTTAGGCCACATACCTTGAGTTTTACCCACTTCATGGGTGTGATTATGCATGACACTAATTTACAGGTTTTTTGTACCAGGAGTTCGGGTAATACAGAGATAGCTCAACTGGCCTTGTCATATTGTCTGGGTGAACAAAAGGTTATTTTTAAATATCTGTTAAACTTCAAAAATATCAATCTTAACATGTCATTGAATTATTTTTGCTAAATTAAATAAAATTGGCCACTTGTTTTTAAAATTTGCAACTGATGAATTTGGCGAGTGACAGAGCTAACTCTAACCAAAAAGGAAATATTACAGCTTCACAATTCATCTCATTATTGTCAGCTATATAATATGCTTGAGATATCTTATAGTGTTTTTCCTAAAAAATTGGCACGGTATGGAGCATTTTCACCATTTTCAGGGCACCTTTATTCATTACAGAAAAAAAGAAAAGAATTAAAATTAAAATAAATGTAATTAATGTGCTTGCTTCAAATAAATGAATAAAAAAATATATAACAGGCATATTTTATTAATTAATAATACATTTCTGAATATTCTATATGGGCAGTTTTAGAAGTAATGATTGAAAAAGACTTGTTTAATCTCTGGGCAGCATGGCGCTGATTAAGACAAAATGGCATTATTGAGGCGTGGTGCCACACCATGCTAAAACAAGCTAGGAAAACACTGACTTATCAACTTTTGATATTAATAAAACTAATGTTTAAGTATTTTCAGATTTGAGCGACTGTGATGCGGTGACGGGAAGGTCTAATTGTGATGGTCCCAGGCCTACTCTGATCATCTGTCCTCTGTCTGTGATGAACAATTGGGTGGTCAGAATCTGATAATAAATTTATTACATATCCACCAGCATTACATCTTAATTTAACAAACACATATTTTCAGCAAGTTAAATATTTCACTTTATTTTATAAATCACATTAATATAAAACAATTAAATAATGATTTTTAGTAGCTTTTATAGAGTTCATATAATCAGAACATACATGATTCTTGTCTTTAAAAATTAAACAATGTTCTACTGCTTTTTTTTTTTTTGCTTTTTTTTTTAAGAATAACTATTCTGGGCAATTTTTTATGTCAGTTTAAGGCCAACACTCAAAATGTGATATACACCAATTTCCAAATGTTGGAGTTAACAGTGAAGGCATACTGATGTTAGTACAACTCAGCAATACGACAATAGAGTTTCCATCAAAATGCAATCTATGCAGTAAAAATTGTGTTTTTCTTAAAATGATGGGAAAATATTGCATTTTGGAGATGATTTCTTAAAATGATGGAAATATATTGCATTTTGGAAATGCTTTCTTATAAAGATGAAAAGATATCGCATTTTGGAAAGGATTTTAGACATGGTTGAATTATTGATTGTATTGTCCTAAAATGACTGTTTTGTCTTCCAGACCCAGCTGAATGAGCACGTTCACCCCAACGTTCACCTGGAGATCTACTCGTACTATGGACCGAGTCGGAAACGCGACAGTCGCGTCCTCGCCCAGCAGGACATAGTGATCACGACCTACTCAACGGTAGCGTCTGATTTCAAGGTGCGTAATTCTGTGAAGTTATTGGCAATTAACATCATCAGATTAATGTGGAGAAGTGCCTGGTCTGTAATGTTGTTTGTGGTATTGAATTTCTTGATGTGAATGAGTGGAGACTTTAATATGGCTGAAAATTGGTTATTTGATAGAATGGTCCTGCACTATGTGATACAGACTTCCATGTGTTTCTGGGTCAATTCGGTAAAATGTTAATGTTTTTGATGTGTAAAAATGTTAATTTTTAAATGTTCTGCTCCAGTTTATTAACCCTATTTGGACTTTATTTTTGATTTTGCCTATTTGTTTTTAGGGCACTGCTTTTTTAGAAAATGGCTATTATAATAGTTATATGTTTGTATTATTGCATACACAAAATCTCAAATGACTAATAATACATTAAAACTTTGTCTTTTTATACTTTAATATTTGGTTTCAGTTGTATCAGAATAAGTCGCCAATTAAAAAAGTCCATTGGTTACGAATTGTCCTCGATGAAGGTCACATGATTCGAAACCCAAATGCATTGCAGACTAAGGCTATCATGGAATTAAAAGCTGAGAGGAAATGGGTTCTCACAGGTATGAGCTTACCCTTGTAATTTTTGGATCACTTTCTTTTGCTTCAATAATATCTTTGAAATAGAAAACATAGAAAAAATATATACGGAAAAGAGGCAGGAATTTTTTTTTACTTTACAAAATGTCTTTTCAACAAATTAGTGAAACCATATTCAAAGTCGTATCTCAAACCTTTCACTACATTTGTGTGCCAGTTACCATGGAATATGAAAGTTTGAGATCTTCTTGTGGTTTCATCTTGTCTCTATCAAATGTTTGGATTGATCCCAGTCAATGGGCCCAATGGGCTATTTCTCGTTCCAGCCAGTGTACCACGACTGGTATATCAAAAGCCGTGGTATGTGCTATCCTGTCTATGGATATAAAAGATCCCTTGCTGCTAATCGAAAAGAGTAGCCAATGAAGTGGCGACAGCGGGTTTCCTCCCTCAATATCTGTGTGGTTCTTCACCTATGTCAGATGCCATATAACCATAAATACAATGTGTTGGTTGCGTCATTAAATTTTGTTCCTATCAAATGTTTCAATACTTTGGCTCACATTCAGTACATGATGTTGTAAATCTGCACTAGAACTTGCAGTATTAAGTTATTTGTCTTGGCTCAGTTTATTGATGTGATTGGACCCACTTCATTGATACAACTGCTATTTAAGATAAATCAAATTTTCATATTTTAAAATATAAATCTTGAAAACGTTAGTTTTCCTGTGTTCTATTTCTCCAATGCACTATTCTACATTTCAGGCACACCAATTCAGAACTCCATGAAGGACTTGTGGTCTCTTGTGAACTTCCTCAACATCTCCCCACTGACTGAGAAACAGTGGTGGCACCGCACCATCGAGAGACCTCTCGGATACGGAGATAAATCAGCTATTAAGTAAGTGAAGAAGAAGTTTGTTTTTTGTTTAACCTTTAGACTACTGAATTAATTTTTAACAAAAACCACGTTGAGTGGGTACAAGTTTATAATTTTTACTCACATATATTCACTTAAATGTTTTATAAAAACATGAAATAAAGTTCATATATTAATCGGTAAGTATTATTTTCGTGTTTTTTTGTTGTAATTTTTATTATTTTAGATCGGCTAATGGTGATTAAAATTAGGCAAAAAATCGAAAAAGTTGCATTTACTTACGGGCATTTGTGGCCAGCTGTCCAGTATTTATGTCCATTATTCCTGATAACAGTGGTTTTCTGACCAGAATTTTTTTTTAAACCCGAACTAAGATTCATATTGCAATATTTGGTAATTTTCGTTGTTGGTAAAACGATCAAATTTATTATCAAATTAGCTGTCACAATCAGCTATCGATCCCTGAAAAAGACCGCGACGTGCCGCCATTGTTGTCAAGCGAAAATACTTGCCGAAAACCACTTTTTGAACTCAAAATTTCAAGGTATTTTCAATTGAAAAAATCAAAACAAAAGCCACCATTTTGAAAAAACAACAACAATTCTTTAATTATATTTCCGTTTCCGGTGAGTGTCGTGTGCAAAACGGCGGGAAATATGAATTGGGGAATGCACTGTATACAGTGTACAGTATATCGACTGACGTGACGTCGGGCGAGATATCTCGCCTGCAGTAGTCAGAAGGTTAACGACACCACTAGAGCACATTGATTATTAATCATCGACTAGTGGATGTCAAACATTTGGTAATTTTGCATAATCTTATTGAGGAAACCTGCTACATTTTTCTATTAGTAGCAAAGGATCTTTTATATTACCATCCCACAAACAGGATAGCACATACCACAGCCTTTTATTTACCAGTGGTGGTGCACTGGCTAGAGCGAGAAATGAGCATTAAGTAAGTGAAGTGCAATAATCCATCAAAACCAACTCTTACACACTGCAGATCACTCAGGAAAGGTATTACAACATGAACTGGATGGGAGGGGTTGTGCCCCTCACACACACACACACCTGTGGTCCAAACATTTACTTTATTTACTTTTTAAAGCATAAATGTGCTTGTGCTCTCCTCCCTCCACTAGAGCACATGTCGCACACACACTTCGCATAGCCTGTACTATCAGGGATATAGCATTATGTAATGACGGTTCAAGTAAAACAAGATGAAAGATTTTGTCTTTTATTTTTGTATTAATTTACATTATTTTCGTTCCATTCTGTTGGGTGGTGTTTTGGTAGTGCACTTTAAAAAAATTTGTTCAAATAAATATCTTTATCTGTTCATTATTAGTACACTACTAAATCTAACTATTCTGATATCTATCCTAATAAGTACACTCATTTAATAAGTAAAAACTCCACCAGAAAGCCATAGTTTATAATATGTTGAGGTGTTGTTGACTATTTCTTTGCTTTCTGCTTGTAGACGTGTTCAGCACCTGATGGGCAACATTGCCATGCGACGAACGAAGACGCAGATGGTGGATGGCAAACCGCTGATCAGTCTACCGGACAAGACGATAGCCATAGAGCACATCACACTGTCCAAGGAGGAGCGAGACATCTACACAGCCATGCAGAGTGAGGGCAGGATTATCATCAACAGGTGTGTGCAGGGCATAAAATTTGGCATGTGTGATTTTGTTGTTCGTCTGTCGGTTATGCAAAACCAATATCAACATAAATGACAGATCGTTTGTGTAAAAGCTATAATCATTTGTCGGAAAATCTTTAAAAAAATTATCACTGTTTTTGGAAGAAAATAAGGCTTCGTTACTGATGTGAGAAAGATACTGCAAAACCAATATCAACATAAACGACGTTCGTGCAAAAGCTGTAATCCTTCGTTAGAAAATCCAAACAAACGTGTTTTAGCTGCGTGCAGTGGGAAATCTCTGACCTAGATGTACGTCATATGTGCTTGATGGTAATGTTCTAAACAGCTATTTCCTTCACGACCACCGAATATTTTCATTAAAAAATATTACTTGCGTTATCATGCCACCGACATATTTACAATTTATGGAAGTTTTCTGAAATTCTCAGTCCTGACGTTATGATATTCGGTGTGTGAAGCACGTCACAGAACCTTTATGGGTAGTTTCATAGAAGATTATATTATATACCGATGCAATTTAATGAAACTAATGAAAACAAAATGTTAATTTCAACGGGTGTCATGAAAATCTCTCTAACAGCTATTTCAAGCCAATCAGAATAAGTCGTCTGATTGTGAATTCTCCATGTAGTTCGACACTTCTATAGCTTCTTTCAGACTGAATTGGGTGTATTAATAGTGAACGCGATGGCATTCTAACAACTATTACCTACTGTTAGTGTCGGACAAAATCATCACTAATATTAACTTTGCATACCAATACATAGCCTTATCTGGCTCATCTGAAGGTACCTGTGCAGCTACTGTTCGATTGATTTAGTTTAACACCAAGTTTGCCTGTCACAAGAGCATTGCACCATATACAACTTGCACCACGGTGTGCCACAGTCATGGGAAAATTGTTACTATGAATAGCATTTTACAGAATTTCTCATTTCTAACGAATCAAAACTGACGTTAATAAATTTGAAAAAAATTATATCAAGCTTTTAAAATGTTTGACAAATAGGTCTACAGATCAATATTATACTTGTTTAATATTGATATGCAATATTTCTAATGCCTTAAATATATAAAATAAAAAATAAAATTTCACCCACCCACCCTTCAAAAATATTTGTAATGAAAATCTAGCATTTACTTTATAATGGCCATAAATACATTTTAATTGGAAGCCTTTCATTTGTTATTCTAAATGTGTTAAGTACATACAGCAGTGTTTTCCCTAAATATAACAAGGCATGGTAGACTAAACACTTTTGGGGCATTTTCACCATTTTCAGGTTGTTGTTTGTTTTGTTTTTTACTGTAAACAAAAAATTAAATGAATGTAATTAATGTGCTTGCTTTTATAAATGAATGGTAAAATACATAACAGGCTTATGTTGTTAATTAATAGTAAATTTTCTGGGTGTTTTATTCAGGCAATTTTAGAATTAATTATTGAAAAAGGCTTGTTTAATCTAAGGGCAGCATGGCACTGATTAAGGCAAGATGGTGCTGGACTATTGAGGTGTGGAGCCACACCATGCTAAAACAAACTAGGAAAAACACTATATCTCCCACCCTCAGCATTTCTCTTAGCAGGCCAGTCTGATGTGATTTTGACAGTATGTAATAGTTATTTAATTCTCTTTCTTGCAGATACTTCCAACAAGGAACTCTTCTTCACCACTACGGCCAGGTGTTGGCCATTCTGATGCGACTCCGACAGCTTTGTTGTCATCCTCTACTTGTCGCCAAGGCTGCTGCTGCTGTTGCTGACACTATGAGTAGGTCATCACTGAGTACATCACATACCTGATGTCAAGATAAATATATCGTAGAAGCCAATTTGCTTACCTTCAATTGGTGGTCATAGGCATTAAAATAAGCATAGTCTCTTGTAACTCAGTACATCATTAATTGATATCAAGATCAGATATCTTTTTCTTAGAAGACATTTTGCATACCTTGAATTGCTTTCCAGCAATTTGTCCTTAATCAAGTTAAAACATAGTGATTATTTGTGACATCCATACATCCACTAATACACTGGTTATAAAGAATAATATATGAGTACCCACTGGAGTGGTTGCCAAAGGTATCTGACGAGTGAAAGTGAGTTAGATACTTTTGAAAACCCACATGGGCATGTCTATTATTCCAGGCCTGGAAATAATATTTAGTTCTTGTATTTTATGACACTGGGCTATTATTTTTGAACGGGTCTCATTGTACATTAATTCATTTTGTCCAGTCATTCATCATTCTGTGGAACTGTAAAGGATTACTCTGTTTCAGCTCAAACTAACTGCAAAAGGAATTTTTATGAGCAACGTCCAAATGTATTTCTACAGCCCTGCAATCATGTGTAATCTTTGCTTAAATTTTCTCCATTTACTAAACTTTAGTCAAAGGTCACAGTCACTGTAGCTAGAGTAAAGTACACTTTGAATGAAGATGCTTAGCATGAACTAACTGATCGTAAAGTCTTGTTTTATCTCCCTATACATTAATAACCAACTTATACAAATGTGTACAACGAACTACTGCTATAACGAACTATCTATCATGGTCCCTTGCAGTTCGATATAAGAATACTTTACCGTAGTTATATAAAAAATAACTGTTTTTGCACAGATGCAATGGAAGAAAGTGTCAGCTCTGGTCTTGATGAGGAGAAGAAGCAGAAGTTGATAGCGAGCCTGCTCGAGGTTTTGAACTCGGGGTCTGACGAGGAGTGTTCCGTGTGTCTCGAGAGTCTCCGGTTCCCCGTTATCACATCGTGTGCCCATGTCTACTGTCGACCCTGCATCCAAGCCGTCATCAACAACGAAAAGGTTGGTGGAAAGAAAAGGAATGTTTTTTCAATGACACCTCAGCATGTTTTAAATTTGGTATATAAATTCATAAACAATGAAAATGGTTTAGACAGTGATGGCCTTTAGAAAATAAATGTTGCTAGCAGGGCTCGAAACTCTCCCAAAACAAATATCTGGGCCACTAAAATTTCATTTGCAGTGTCCCAAACTTGTTTTAGGTTGCCCAAACACGAAATATTCATATTTCAGGTTTTAAGCGAAATATTTAAGTAAGCATATGAAATGTACTTCAATAAAAGAATATTGATTTGAAGAACCACTTCTACATACCAACAAACATGATATTTTAAAATTCAATAAATTAAGTGATGACGACGCAAACAAATTAGAAGGCGAAATAACATATTCGGAAGTATTAACATATTTAAAAGGTATGAAAAATGAAAAAAGCCCAGGTTTGGATGGCTTTTCGACGGAATTCTTTAAATTTTTCAGGATAGATCTGGATCATTTCATAGTTCGATCTATTAACTATAGTTATTATGTTAAAGAGATGTCTAACGTCCAAAAGTTAGGTATAATTACATGTATCCCAAAAGCAAATAAACCAAAAGAATATCTTAAAAATTGGAGACCCTTAACATTATTAAACTGTATTTACAAAATGGCATCAGGTTGTATCGCTAACAGAATAAAACAGATATTAGATTTAATAATAGATAAAGACCAAACTGGTTTCATAAAAGGAAGATACATTGGAGAAAATATAAGACTAATATATGATATTATGCAGCATACCGAAACGCACAACATTCCTGGCCTACTGTTATTAATAGACTTTGAAAAAGCTTTTGATTCTATATTATGGCCATTCGTAGACCAAGTACTTGATATTTTTAATTTTAAACCATTTGTTAAAAACTGGATTAAAACGTTTTATAACGTTTTATAATAAGTCCTTTTCTAGGGTAATACAAAATGGATTCTTATCCGAACCACTTCTGTTAGAAAGGGGCTGCAGGCAGGGCGACCCGTTGTCGCCATATATCTTGATAATATGTGCTGAAATCCTTGCAATTATTATTAGAAATAATCCAACTATTAAAGGCATAAATATAGATGGTGAGGAATATCTAATATCGCAATACGCAGATGATACAAGTTTTATTTTAGATGGATCCCTTGAGTCCCTGTACAGTACACTTACGGTATTAGATTATTATGAACATATTTCAAGTCAAAAGCTATCTGGATAGGCAGTAAAAAGTTTTCTAAAGATGTTTATCACCATACACGATGGAAGTTAGAATGGGGCTCTCAATTCAGTTTACTTGGTATCAACTTTCCTGTGAACTTGGAAAATATTAATGAACTTAATTTTAACCCTAAGCTACTAGAAATTAAAAATTCATTGAAAAGATGGTCTATAAGAAAATTAACAGTCTTAGGTAGAATAACAGTTCTTAAAACATTAATAATACCAATTATTACACATCTTCTAATATCATTACCGAACCCAAGAGAAATGTTCTTAAAAACTCTAAACACACTATTTTTTAAATTTATTTGGCAGAATAAACCTGAAAAGTTAAAACGGGATCTAATAACTCAAGACTATAAAGTAGGAGGACTCAAAATGTTAAATGTAAGTAACTTCATGATCGCTTTAAAAAGTTCGTGGATACGAAGATTGTTTGTAAGTAATTCAAAGTGGGTTTATCTCTTTAAGTCTGTTACAAACGTATCAACAGATGAATTAATAATACATGGAGATTATTTCATTACGGGAAAAGCCACCCAAATTCTAAATAAGTTTTGGAGAGATACATTACTTTGTTGGGTAAAGATAGAAAATAAACATAATCCTGAAAGTGTAAACGATATTTTATGTACGAACATCTGGCATAATAGTGAAATACTTATAGATCGAAAACCATTTATATATAAAAATTATGCCAGCAAAGGCATTATTTTCATAAGTGACATATTCGATGAACAAGGTGATATTTTGTCTTATGGTAAATTTATAAATATATATCATACAACAACAAATTTCTTGTACTATGTTTCACTGGTAAAAAGCAGTAAAAATCATACCTTAAAAATTTGGATACTTTGAAAGATGATAGTTTCACAACAATAAATAAACCCATTCTTCCATTTAAACTAAAACTATTGTTAAAAAGCTGACGAGGATGTAAAGATATGTACGATATAATAAACTTCAAATCAGTAATGCCAAAATCACAAATTAAATACACGAATCAAGGATTTATTTTTACACCAAGTGATTGGGAACAGTACTATTTGCTACCTTTCCAATGCGTGAACGATTCAACATTATTATGGTTCCAATACAAATTATTTCAAAGAATTTTAGCTACTAATACATTTTTACATATGATTCGCTACATCAATTCGAATATGTGCAATTTATGTAGTAATTATCCTGAAACCATATCACATTTATTTGTAGAGTGTAATATAATTACTTTTAATAAAAATAATATCATGTTTGGTTTCATAAATACAGTCAACTCCACTTATTTGCACATCGGTTTATAGCATAATTCGGTTAATCGACTATTTTCACCCAACACGGAACCATTTGCCCTTATAACACTACAAAACATCCGGTTAATTGCACAGACTACAGGCTATATATCGGTTATTTGCACATATAAATAACGATTTTTTTTTTTTGGGTGCTAAATTAATGTCACAAATGACTGAGAATGTCTATCAAACTTTGGCAAAAAAACTCAAATAAATCACCGATTAATCTGTTTTGTTTGAGCTCACTGTGTGGTAAGCCGACTGTAAGTGTAATCGCTGTTTACAGAGTCGACGTGTGACATGCAAATGAGATGGTGTGCACGTTACTACTGGTGAATCACAATACCCGACTACAAGATTTAAGAATGACATAATTAAGTTGAATAAACCTAAGACCTAATGTTTTGTTTGCAATATATTGCTGTTAATCAGAGGCCATCTCAATAACAAGTAACTCTCCGACTATTATTTTTAGAAGTACCGCCTGTGCGCTTGTACGCATGCGCACTCAACTATTGAGGCCCTATTTGATTGACGTGTTCAGGGCAATCATTGTTCTGTATCAATTATTACGTTATGTTGAGAAGCCTTGTTAATAATTAAAAGATTACAGATCAATCGTCCTAGGCGGTTATGTTTTTAATAAATGTGACCGAGAAAGGGTTGTTGTTCACTTATTCATTAGATGCAGTGTACGCTATATCTGTTAAACGCAAAAGAAATGATTTATCACTTGCTTCCCGGAAAATGTAGCGGAAAAAAAAAGACTGGTGGGGGAGGTCGTCAAAAAAACAAACATAACAAAGACCGTTATTTATGGATCGTCCCTAAGTTTCTGCTATATTGTTAGACACCAATCAGTCGGACCTCACCATGAAGGTCAGTCAATTGTGTTAGACCGGTCATGCATGCAATGCTGGAACTGATAACGACTCACTAGCCGAGCTTAACTTTAATTGCTTAACAATAGCAAAGTCATTATTTGGGGATCACAAATAATACCAAAGCTTGCCGTATCTTTTGGGATGGAAAGAACACCATACCAGCAAATGCATACAAGTTCACGTAATTCTATTCGGTCAATCAACAGCCCGGTAATTCCGGAAACTGACATCATTTTGTAAACACGTGCACCGATGAAACGTGAACTTTTTGATGGTTCTGTTGTTTCAAGTTTATCTCATTAACTACATGGCTAATACACTTTGTTTACACTAGTGGATGGTCAGTGGTTTTTTTTTTAATGCACAAAGTTTGTGTTTTTAGAAAACGACGCCAGTTTGTGTTTTTAGAAAACGACGCCAGTTTGTGTTTTTAGAAAACGACGCCCAGTGACGGACGTTGTTGGTTTTTTAGAAAATGATTTCTGGTCTGGCAGATTAAAACAAAAACGCCATGCTAATTATATATATCGATAGATATATTTTTTTACATTTATATATATCCAACTGTATGTGACATGTGTTAACTGTAATAGTTCCGGTATGAAGTACCGCATTATGCTAGACTGTCTCCCATGCCACTTTGTAGTTGGATGGCTGTTACAAAGTGAAAGTCGGTACTCTATCGGTTAATCGACTAACCCGGTTAATTGCACAAAATCGAGCAGCACCGAGGGTATGCAAATAAGCGGGTTTGACTGTAATGAAAAAGATAACTTTCTTAATTGGCTAATTATTAATATAAAATACTATATTTACTGTACAAAAATACAGAAAAAATGCTTAGAAATCACTGCCATTAAAAACATATTGCATAAAAAATTTGAAATAGAAAGATATATTCTATTTAAAAAATGCAATTATGAAAAATTTATTAAAGAATGGTCCCCATGGCTCAACCTCTTTAATGAGTGAGTGACAGTAATATAGATATAACTAATATTAAGAAAATATAATGTATACATATATACATGTAGCAATAAATATTGTGATTGATTTAGTGCGTGGCCTGTTTGGAGATCGCAGAGTTTCATGTCTTATTTAATTCAAAACAACTTCTTTCCTTCTTCTTATGCCATCTATATCTGTCTTGTATTTTTCTTCTTCTTCTTCTTCTTCTTCTTCTTCTTCTTCTAAATCCTTTTCTGATTCTCATCCTTATTCGATATTTTCTCTGTTCCGGTTTAAATCTCGGATCATAACAATAGTTATATTATAGATCACTGTCCATGTGCATCTGTATGCATGAATTGAACTTCAGCCTGAATCAGTTTCTATTAGCTTTTGTTATTTTTAACAGTTTGTTGCTGCTTAGATCATGGATACAAATGTAAAGCAGTGAGTCGGGGCTCCCAACCCGACACTGCTATATGATCTTGAAATGAAAAATTAAAAGAAAACTTGACTTGAGCAAATTATTTACTTATTTTGTACAAACTGGGCTACATAATTGTTGTTCACATGTTAGCAAAGTGTTGTTCATGTGTTCAGTGTTTATATAAGTATTTCTAAGAAATAGATACAAACGAAGTGGGGGTAACGTTCTCCTTATCCTAACAGAACCTAATTTCATTTGCGCTAGACCGGACTGAAAAACAACGTAAACTTTCTTGGCATGGTTGCTTTTTTGCTTTGCTTCTTGCAGTGTTTAAGATAATTTCATCCGGCAGAGGACATCATGATCGTAATTTTACTCATAAATGGTAACAATTCATTTCATTAGTCTGTTCAATAGGCACCAAATTAACTGGCCAATTAAAAGCCCTAATTAAAACGAGATTTAAAAAACCCCAACAAATCGAAACACAACGAAGCAGATGACAAAAACTAAAACAGCATTTGAGAATGTTCGGATTTGATAGCGTATTCGACCGAGATGTTCCGAATGGTTACAAACTAGATCAGAATTTCTTTGTTTTATAAAAACTATACCTAACTGCATTTGGTCTACAACTTCCATGTTTATAATTTAAATGAATGTTGATAAATTATGGTAAGCCAATACGTTCAGTTTTGCGAACCAAAATGTCATACAAATGTTAATAGTGGCTCATATATTACAGAGAGAAGATTGCCTAAATAATATTATTTAGGCGACTAATGCCATTTTAAAAAAAATATTTAAGTCGCCCAAATGGGACTTTGCTAGCGGTTTAGTGATATACTAAAACAACCCAATTTAAAAGTGTTAACAAATTTCTTCTTTGTTTTCTATGAATAGTATTAAAAAATTAACTCCTGCAGTTGTAAGTAGTTTCTTGGACCTCTAAGCAGTACTCGCTCCAGCCAGTGCACCACCACTGGTACACCAAAGGTTGTGGTATGTACTATCCTGTCAATGGGATGGTGCATATAAAAGATCCCTTGCTGCTAATCGAAAAGAGTAGTCCATGAAGTTGCGACAGCGGGGTTTCCTCACTCGGTATCTGTGTGGTCCTTAACCATATATTTGACGCCATATAACCATAAATAAAATGTGTTGAGTGCATTGTTAAATAAAACCATTTCTTTTCCTTTCTAAGCAGTACCTATATAGAGAAATGCATCCCTTTTTGTTAATTACAGCCTAGTGTGCAATAAAACCAGAGGAGTTCTTGGTTTAAAAAGACACATTTTAATTTCAATTTTTCAGTAGGAGCTTTTTAACAAAAATATTGGAGCATTAAAAATTTTGATATTAGTCTGTGTCACCAGGTAACTTAAATCTCTGATTAATGTCATTGGTATTGCAGAGAAAATAAGAAACCACTGTCAGTCAATGATAGATACACGATACCTATGCTTGTGTATCAATTCGTATTTTGACAATGTATCTATTCCTATTTTAATTTCTTATCGATTTACCAACACCAATATGTACTGAGACGAATGTATTGACAAGTTATTTCCTTCAAGGAAAAACAGTGAAGTGGACAGAATATGTACCTGCTTATGTCAGTATGTCTATGACGTGGTGTTTCCACATTAAAACTGTATTTAATCAGTGTGTTGCTTTTATCATCATTATTTATTAAATTATTTCATTGAAGCTTCAACTTCTTGTTTTACTGGGAAAAAATGTCGAATCAAGTAATGTGATACATATCCTACCGCGTGTTATGTATCATGATACTTATATATATGAGGTAGGTGTATCGTGACACCCCTAGTCGCTAATAAGTTTACCTATTTTTGTTTTTTTACAGCCAAATTCTAAATGTCCACTTTGTCGGGGAAATATAGCAGAGGATGAACTAATTGAGGTGTCCCCAGAAGAGATGAACAAAAATGATGAGGAGCCCATTGTCACACCAAACAACTGGCAGTCAAGTGCCAAGGTAATCGAATAAATCAACAGTAATATTCATTCTCTAAGTCTTAAATTAGAATGAAAAATAATATTAATTGTTAATGGTCCCACTTTCTTATTCCATTGTTAGTCGAGTGTTTTGATTTTCCACAAATAGTGCAGGAATCATTAGTCTTGTTCATCCCATCTAAACATGTTACACTTCTGTCTATCTGTTTTCCAATCAGAATTTTCTTGGTCAAATTACCATAGAACCTACTGAACTTTATTTTTCTAAGTCCTCCCATGGTTTTTAGAGAATAAATGTTTTTACAGAATATTGTGTTACAAAATGACAGCATTTTGGAGTATTTATGTTAAATTTTTGAAGTTGATGACAGTTGATCATATGGAGGGGAGTATTTATCATTATTACTCTGTCAGGTGGCCCTATCACATTTCCCCCACTTTTGCATACTTTGTTTAAAAAAAAAAAAAATTGAAGGTTGTGTTTAAAGAAAATTATGGCCCACTCCAAGCATGTGATAAATTCCTCTTACTATATCGTACTTGAGCGGGTGCACCTGTGTCCATAGATACCTTAAAGTATCTTACAAGATGTTCCTAAAAGTCAAGACTGACAAGTGTACTAAGATTAGCTTTATTTTATTGCAGGTAGATGCTCTGATGAAATCACTGGTCAAACTGCGGGAGGAAGACGCTGGCATAAAGAGCATCGTAGTGTCTCAGTTCACCTCACTGCTTACACTGCTGGAAATACCTTTAAAGTAATGTTTAAAACAATATTGACAGTAATATAGGTGGTTCCTTCTTTGTTGTTATGCTATATTGATAGGATGCCCTTGTCAGTTTGTACCGATTTTCTCTTGTTGCTACAATACATTGATTGTATTAAACAGTAGTTGATTCACAGTAGAATGGGTTGTTCTTTTGTTGTTGCTGTAGTACATTAATAATTCTTAAATTGTAGAACGTCTTCCATGAACAAGTCCATAATAGTAACATCCATATTTAGTTCATTGTTCTTAATAGATAATTCTGAATATTAAGTACATCCTTGAAATATTCTTCTGTTTTTGATTTGAATATCAATAACTACAGAGTATAAACCATTGATTCTTTTCAGACTGAATGGCTTTAGTTTTGTTCGACTTGACGGCGGGATGTCTGCGCGAGCCCGAGAGGAATCGATTGAAGAGTTCATGGACATGTCACCTGGTACTCCCACAATCTTTCTTCTGTCGCTGAAAGCAGGCGGTGTCGGCATCAACCTGACAGCTGCGTCTAGAGTGTTCCTGATGGACCCTGTAAGTTTGGGGTGGGGGGTGGGTGGGTGTCTTTTTTTTGGTTGTCGATATAACAACTGCATATAATTCAACATATTTATTGATGCTCTAAGCATAGTGATGTTCTGATCAATCATGTTCATTAAGCATTGCTTGCTTGATCGGTTTACCAATTAATTGTATCTCATGTATAAAGTTTGTTATTGACCTGTGTTGTGTGTCTTCATTTTCTATTCTTCTTTTTCTTTGTTTTTGTTGTCAATTTAGCCACCTCATCCTCAGTCCTCTCTAGTATCCACTTTAAAAGGCTTATTTAAAATTGAAATTGGAGATGTAATTGGATAATAAAACAGACTGAAATATGTTAATTGTTGTTATTCAGTGTTAATCCAGTATTTTTATGTTTAGGCATGGAACCCAGCAACTGAAGAACAGTGTTTTGACCGCTGCCACAGACTTGGTCAAACAAGAAATGTCATCATCACAAAGGTATATTCAAAGCTGATTTTGTTTTATCAGTCAGGTTTTACTTAATGTTGACAGACAAAAGACAATTGTTTATGACGAGTATATGGCATCATGGTCCACAAATGACAAAAACCTGCCATATCTAAAGCCAAATTTAGGGTTTATACAGATCATGGGAATCCTGGAAAGTCATTTGGGTCATCAATTGTTATTGACTGATTTAAAAATATATATATTTACAACAAAAATGTCAAGAAGAAGTTGGCAAATGTGTCGGAACATTGTTTTGTTATCATGAATGATAAAAGTATATTAAAAGATTTTGTAAAAAAATAAAAAAAATAAAATAAAAACGAAAGAAAACTTTCAGAATTAATAAAGTTTCCTTGAGAACAAAAAAACTCATGAAACTTATTGTCGTACATAAAGAGATTTCTTATTAGGCTGTAAAGCCTGCTTACCAATCGTATGTTTGAAAAAAACAAAAAACAAAATTAAACCAAAAGTGAGTATATTGGGTTTTTTTTCTTTGTGTCCAGTTTTTGGTTGAAGATTCTGTCGAGGAGAGAATGATGGAGCTTCAAGAGAAGAAGCGTCAGTTGATGCAAGGAGCGTTTGGCAAGAAGCAGACCGCCGAGCAGAGACGAGCCCAGAGAATCACGGATATCAAGACACTCGTTAACTTGTAGGACAAACAGGGAATACACATGGGACCAATATGTTAACCCTTATCCTGCCGCATTCTTTTTGCTAAATTTAAAGAATTTTCACCTGTTCTACATTTCTAGTAATTTTATTCAAATCCATGGGCATTTTAACATGAAATTACACCCATATATACCATAATGATCCACCTATGTAATGATAGCATTTTGTAGATGGTTATTTTATTTATGTTACCATGGCAACAGCTGCAAATTTCAATATACAATTTTTTCATTAATAATTAAGAAAACATGAATAAAACACTACTATTTTTTTTGTATTTAAGTGTATGCTGTGATTTATTAAGCATAGTGATTGATTTAAAGAAAAAATTAAGCAGAGTGCCATTTTTTTCAGAATAATAGGGTGCAATGCACATACTGTCGTCAATGCTTTTTTGTAAATTATGAAGATAATGTCCAACATTAACTAATATACATTTTTAGTAATATTATTAAAATCAGCTGACATTTCAGCATGAAATTACACACATATATACTAAGAATATCCATCTACGTAACACTAACATTTTATAGTCAGTTATATTATTTATGTTACCATGGCAACAGCTGCAAATTTCAATATACCCTATTTTCATTAATAATTATGAAAACTTTAATTAAAAACTAATATTTTTGTTTTAATTTAAGTCTATGCTGTGATTTATTAACCATACTGCTTGATGTAAAGAAAAAATTAAGTTGACAACCACGTTTTTTCTGAAAAATAGGGTCAGATGTGCATTCGGCTATCAACACATTTTTGTAAATTATGAACATAATTTCCAACATTAACTATTATACATTTCTGGTAATATTATTAAAATCAGTTGACATTTAAGCATGAAATTACACACATATATACTAAGAATATCCACATATGTAAGGCTAACATTTTATAGTCAGTTATATTATTTGTTACCATGGCAACACCTGCAAATTTCAATATACCATATTTTCATTAATAATTATGAATATTTTAATTAATTTTTTTTTTTTTTAAATTTAAGTCTATGCTGTGATTTATTAACGAAAAAGATGTAAAGAAAAAATTAAGTCGACAACCGCGGTTTGTCCGAAAAATAGGGTCAGATGCGCATTCGGCTATCATCGCATTTTTGTAAATTATGAATATGATTTCCAGCATTAACTATTATACATTTCTGGTAATATTATTAAAATCAGTTGACATTTCAGCATGAAATTACACACATATATACTAAGAATATCCACCTACGTAATGCTAACATTTTATAATCAGTTATATTATTTATGTTACCATGGCAACAGCTGCAAATTTCAATATACCCTATTTTCATTAATAATTATGAAAACTTTAATTAAAAACTAATATTTTTGTTTTAATTTAAGTCTATGCTGTGATTTATTAACCATACTGCTTGATGTAAAGAAAAAATTAAGTTGACAACCACGTTGTTTCTGAAAAATAGGGTCAGATGCGCATTCGGCTATCAACACATTTTTGTAAATTATGAACATAATTTCCAACATTAACTATTATACATTTCTGGTAATATTATTAAAATCAGTTGACATTTCAGCATGAAATTACACACATATATACTAAGAATATCCACCTACGTAAGGCTAACATTTTATAGTCAGTTATATCAGAGTTCGACAAATCCTCTAGCCCGACGCCCATGGCTAGTGGTTTTTAAGTTCGGGCTAGTGAGAAACGCAAAACCACTAGCCCCTGCGGGCTAGTGGTTTCCCCCCTCCTCTCGTCATAAATTTGATTGTGACGTTTGTCATCGAATAATATCAACAACGCAATGAGTATATAATAATAATCCACTTGAGCTAGGTCTGCAAACTGCAGTAACATGCTATCTCTACATCGTCACAGTTACAGCATGCATTGTTTACCTTTCCCTTTCAAGTTTCTGGCACAGGAAATAAAGTCTAATGACATGCGTGTTTTGATTGGTTAGACACGTCACGTGGTCGTTAATCTCGCACATGTTTTAGGCTAAGAACTTGGAAATCACCAATTGCGACGACTTTAATGGTAACCGCATATGCAATGACTCGGCTTGGCCTATTACGTGTATCGGTTTGGATAAAACGTCGCAGCTGCTGATAAAAGATAATACCTTTTTCGTTCATCAATTAACAACGGATTAGATGTCGCCGTTGTATTCTTTTGATATCAGTCTGACACGGAATAATGCCCTGTATTTGGCATCACCGTTCCTGGCGACACTGTCGTACCCTCATTTAAATTTAATTATTTTGATAGTGTTTTTAGATACCAACCAAGAGTTTGCTCAATTATTTTTCCGGGGGGGGGGGGGGGGGGGGGGGGGGGGGGGGGGGGGGGGCAAAAACAAAAACGGGACAATGACGATGGATCACACTTGACAAAAGACAAAACGTACGACACGACAAAAAACTGAAAGTTACAACATGATTTAAGTGTTTGTTTTATTTTACTGTTACACTCATAAATGTGTAATGTTACAAAAATTATATAAAAATCCAGTTATAATTGATCAGGAATTTGGGCTAGTGCTTTATCTTGGTGGGCTAGTGGTTTTCACTAACCCATTAGCCCTGTGGCTAGTGACTTTTCAAAATATTTGTCATACTCTGGTTATATTATTTATGTTACCATGGCAACACCTGCAAATTTCAATATACCATATTTTCATTAATAATTATGAAAACTTTAATTAAAAATTAATATTTTGCTTTTAATTTAAGACTATGGTGTGATCTATTAACCATACTACTCGATTTAGAAAAAGAATTAAGTAGACAGCCAATTTTATTTTTGAATAATAGGGTCAAATGCACATACTACCATCAACGCATTTTTGTAACTTGTGGACATTGTGTCCAACATTACCTAGACACTAAAAATATGTATACTATCTCTATTACTTTATATATCTTTGTCAAATGACACAAGATTTTAAAAAAGGTATATGCCCTTTCACTTCCTGTCATTTTCAAATGAACATAATTAATTCTGTTACCATGGTAACCAATGCAAAAAGAGGAACCGTTTCCCATATGAAATGTTTTAAATGAATTTATTTGAATACAAATCACTGTATAATGATGTAATAATAAGCTCCCAGCTGTTTACAAGAGATGGGTGAAAATTGTGAATTCTGTTACCACGGTAACCAATGCAAAACAGAAAATTTCTAAAAAAAAATTCATTTTCAAGGACTGAGAAAAAACAACAATGTATAGTGACATAATTGTACTATGCCTGTAGAAAAGATATATGAAGCTTATTAATTCTGTTACCATGGTAACCAGTTCAAAACTATGTTACCATGGTACCCAGATTGAAACTGTTACCATGGTAACCAATGCAAACTATTGGTTACCATGGTAAGGTATGTAAAACTGGAAACTATTTGCTGTGTGCATGCAACTTTTGGGTCATACGGTCAAAAGTAAAGGACACCAGTAATCAATAATTTGAGGGTACTTGAAAACTCCACATCATAACTGCCGCAACTAGGTGGTTATGGGGTTTGGAATCTTTTTTAAATTGGACACTATATTTCATGTACACACTTTAAGCAGCAGCTATCTTACTATAATCATTCTAAAAATTATTAAAATGTATCCATTAATTCCCAAGATTTTAGGGTACATAATTTTACCCTCCATACCCTCTGGCAGAAACCCTGGACACTGATATTAGAATAATAGAAATAGTAAAAAGGATTTTTTGCATTTCCGTAATTTATTGTGACACAAGATACTTGCCATAGTGCTTCACACGGTCACAATTGTAAAAAAAAACAAAACGTGAGCCCTAATTAAAATTCAATATTTACCATATACATAATGTGTATCCAGTGTTGAACACTTATGCATGATACAAAATAGATCTAAACGGTCACCTGAGTAAATTGCTGACCACAACTACCAAACACATGGAGTGCGGAGCACCCATTTTCCTAGGGTGATTAAAATCACTGAAATTCATGGTTTTGCGTTTTCCATGGGTGAGAGCAACTATCAAATAAATTTGATACGACATTAATGAAATTTGCAAAATTGATATTTGTATGGTATTCCTGGACACGATAATTGGCTTAATTTCCCCTATTTGTTCCCCACCTTTAGGAGAGGGGTAGAATGACCAAATTCACAAGGAAATGGGTCACGAATATGCAATTTCTATATAACTATTGTGATCTCCATCCCCACCTAGGGGACATTCACAAGTTATATACACTGGTCATCTATTTGCCTTTATATATAATTTGAATTCTATCCAGGTATAGCATTTCGGGCAAATGAGCTGGCCTAAAACCTTTTAACCATGTATTTCCATCATTTTACTCTGACACAATATTAGTTGTAATCCATGTAAAAATATGTAGTGATTCATTTGCAACCCTATATAGCTGTTCATGGCTGTAACTAGGATTTAAACAATGAACCAATGAGCATGGAAGGTGAAAGACACCATTTTGCAGTCATTTCAAGAAGGTTACATACTTAAAACATCAGTATCAATAAACTATTTTTCTATTATTTTAACAACAACCCCCCCCCCCCCCCCCCCCCCCCATGCATTCCTCCCACACCAGGGGCGGGATGCAGCCCAGTGGTAAAGCACAGTTGGTTTGGGATTGATTCCCATCGGTGGGCTCACTGGGCTATTTCTCGTTCCAGCCAGTGCTCCATGACTGGTATATCAAAGGCTGTGGTATGTACTATCCTGTCTTTGGGATGGTGTATATAAAAGATGCCTTGCTACTAATGGAAAAATGTTGGGGGTTTTCTCTCTAAGACTACTAGTATGTCAAAATTACCAAATGTTTGACATCCAATAGCCGATGATTAATAAGTGTGCTCTAGTGGTGTCGTTAAATAAAAAATAAAACACACACACACACACACCATTGCCTCTACCCGTTAGCTGAGACCCTGCTGTTTGGCAGTAAAGCTAATATGAATAATAATTGTTGTTGTTATCTAGATTCAGGGATTTTCGTTCAACTCTGGCAGAAATGTGCCTGCATGCCCAACACAAATGAGAGCCCGTACGCTTAGGCCTATGCCGCTTCATATTTTTATTTTTTTATTTTTGGGCCCTGTCGCTTAGGCCCTTGGAGAGGGAGGTCAGAATGTGTTTATGTGTGGCACAAAATGTAGTTGGAACTGATTTAAAAAAAATTGAGAAGTCAAAAACGTGAAACGCGTGACGCACAGTAGTCCGAGCGGACATAGAAAATGTGCTCCCTACTGCAATAGGTCACTTGAGATGTCACACAAGTAAATGTTTAAAACATTATTATCGGAATCATGAATTTATATTTGTGCAACTTCTTCTGACATGTTTATTGACGGAGTGAAAGAAGAAGAAGAAATCACTGGCAGTTGGTCCCGCGAAGTATTGTATCTGGGTCAAGGGTCGATAATATAGGTCAACTACACTTCGAAGTTTTTGCGATTTTTCTTTGATATTTTTATCAACAATATAGGATCGAGAATACAACATTTTAATTGCATTAAATAATTTGTTTAACGATTTTTAAGACAAAAACAATGTTTCGGGTCGTTGCCTACACAACAGTGTCCGCCCTACTAAAGTACGTGGAATGTTTTTCTTTTTAATTGTTATTTTAAAATAAAAAATAAAAAATTGTTATCACCGTATTTTTAAAATAAAAAACGTGATTACTTACTCTGAATCTATTGCAAACCATTATCCTACTGTAATTTTCACATTTTATATAGGTCCATATAGTTACCGCACGAATTTTTTTTGGGTGTTGCGTAACACGAAAAAGGACCGTGTCGATGTTCTAAAAAACAGTTGATAACTGTTGCATGGAAAAAATATTGGACCTCGCGGTAAGGGGGTGTATACCCCCGACACATCCACACCAATTGGTACCGTACAGGCCTGATGTACTAATCATAAGCGTACGGGATCCCGTTTTGTTTTGTAGGGGTGGGAGAGGGAGAAGGGCAGGCTAATTTGTGCCCGAATTAAACGAAAATACCACCAACTAAAAACATTTATTACTTTTAGCGTTACTTCCAACCAGCTGTATATAATATAGGGTTTCAAACGAAGCACTACACAATTTTACATGGATTTAATTACAACTAGTATTGTGGGAGAAATGTTGGAACTACTAGTACATGATGAAAAGGTTTCAGGCCAGCTCAATTTGCCCGAATGTCTTTGTCATATTCGCCCAAATTTTAGATTTTGGTACTAATAAATTTATCAAAATACAATAGATCCAACAGTGCAACACAACTACAGTTTACCTCATGATGATTAATTTATCTTTATAACATTTGCAGATATGTGTGCAGGGAATGGGTCGACCCCCCCCCCCCCCCCCCTTTTCCGGCGGAGCATTACAGAAATCCCCTATAAACTTTGCTCTCCAGACACCCCTACCTAAAATCCCAGCACACATGCCTGATTTTTAAAAGATTGTCATCCACCATACAACATTATTACAAAACATTCACTGCTTATATACGCTTATTCATAAAAAGCCATGCACGGCACACACACACACACACACACACACACACACACACACACACACACACACACACACACACACACACACACACACACACACACACACACACACACACCCCCTCCCTCCCTCCCTCCCCACACACCAAATCCTTGGATCCGCGACTGGTACAGTAATAAAAACAAAAAACCGGTGGCGCCACATAATTATGTGTGACGCAACGAGAATGTTTTGTGATTGGTTATTCAAAATAATGTAGGTCACGGTATTCTGCAGACTACTTCAGCAGATATTCGTAACCTATCGTTTGTAATTCATTTTTAAAAAATGAGAACAAATATATATCACTCAGTAGTGATTAATACTAATGTGAATGTTGAAAAGGAAAAACTGGCAGGAATACAACACAACAAAACAACGACGAACACCGAGCACATGTGCGTATTCGATCATATAGTCGACGTAACTGTTCAAGTAAACATAGTTAGTTAGACTATCGTCTGCTGTAGTATAAGTAACCACGTTGTAATTATTAATGAAAACAGTTAGCCGCACATGCAAGCAATGTGTACTACTGCTGTCAAATTGTATGGCGGGAAATGTGCTGTCACATGACCTGTTGTTTATAAATAGAAACAGGGAAATGGCGCTTTTCGACGACTGTTTATGCCGTCGGATTACAATTATTTGATTGTGTTTGTACCTTTTTTAGGCATTAAAAGTGATACTTTTTCTAATTTAATGCAACTGTCATAATGTAGTTCATATATAATAGTATATTATGACAACTTTGTAGAGATAAAAGAAACTGCTACCAAAAAAACAAGAAACAATAACAAACAATAGCACGCGCCATTTGACGGGTCATTTTTGTTTTAAAAAAAACATAAGATGTACAACAGCAATTTAACAAATATTTGGATATGTCATTCTAAGACTATTTATTGACATTTTCTTACTTTGTTTTTGACAAAAATGTCAACAATTAATTTAGAAAATGATTTTTAAATGAAAACAATGCAAAGTGACGTCATTGTGATGACGCTTGACGTGTATACACGTCAACGGCAGGATAAGGGTTAGAATGCTATTAGTGAAAATACTATTTTAGTCAAGGTAATGCCACACAATTTGAGTGCCTTGTTTAAGAGTCTGACTGACAAGACTAACATTATGACTTCATCAGTTGCTTTGCACTTGTACTGTGTGGTGTCTCCTTAAGGATTTGCCCCAAATTGGGTTTAGGTCTTTCATCAGGTTCAGGTACCAAAGGATTTTAATGATTCTGCAATTCAATAGACTGTGGAACTTTTAATTTGGTTCAAGCAATGTTACCATTAATATGAGTCAGAATTGGCCCAGTGGGCCTCTATTTTGTGTTAAAATACACAAGTAGATTAGTTAATGTTGTACACTGTGTTAAAAAAAAATAATACAATTAATATTGGAACATGACAGATTATGATTGGAATGTGTGTCTATTACTATTTTTGATTATAGCTAGTAATTTCTTAACATCTAAATACCATGCTTTCTTTCAATAGATATTAACATGAATGCAGAATTTAATTTTTAAAGCATGTTGCTTATGAGATACCTGTGATGTAATCTTTAATGTTTTTTGTTTTATACAAATTTGAACTTTAGAGATCAGTAGTAATTGTATTGCTATTAGAATATTATGGGAAATGTTAATTTAAAAAATCTTGGTTTAGATCTGTTATAGATTGTGAAATACAATATAGTTGTTTATCTATTATTTGTGCAATCTGAAATACGGCTACCGATTATTCTGTTAGTATAATTGCTTTAAAATGTGTGTTTACCATGCTTATACTTGCAGTACAAAGCTTAAATAATTTTGCAAAGGCTTAAACAAATGTGTTACATCAATCGTTAAACATTAAAAATTGGATCTTCTTAAATTTTACTGTTTAAAAAACAAAAGTTAAATGTCAGAAATACATTTATCAGATTTCAGACACCTGGTGATGTTCAAATTTTGAACTATTAATTAAGTACCAGTTTAATTATTGAGTACAACATAGAGTTCATAAAACACAATGTAGATTTTAATTGATTGGTTTGTTCATCATTATAGTCTGTAATACAACCAAGTTTAAAACACTCTGAGCTCCTAGAGCCTGTTGTTGGGACTTGCTGTAATAACAGCCAGTGCCTGCTTTTAAACACCTACATAAATATAGTCTGTAATACAACCACGTTTAAAACATTCTGAGCTCCTAGAGCCTGTTATTGGGACTTGCTGTAATAACAGCCAGTGCCTGCTTTTAAAAACCTACATAAATATAGTCTGTAATACAACCACGTTTAAAACATTATGAACTCCTAGAGCCTGTTATTGGGACTTTCTGTAATGACAGCCAGTGCCTGCTTTTAAAAACCTACATAAATATAGGAATGTTTTAAGTGTTAAAATATATTTATTTTATTTTAGATTACATTTTTTTTAAAGGTGTATTATGTTCTTGGTTGTGAAATAACCTAGTTTCCTCTACATGGTCATTCGGCTATTTCCATTTGTAGTAGTGTAGAGGTTTAGTGTTTTTTGTTAATTTTATCTAATCTATGTTGATATATTTCAAGTAGTTTTATTTAAAATTGCAATTTTGATATTTACAAATATCACCTAAAGAACATGCATCAACAAAACTGAATAACTGGTGTCATTGAAATTCAATTTGACTTGGATAATTTGCTGTTATTAAAGAATACAAAAACAGAATGTGACAATGTGATTTGTTTTTGTTTTTTAATTGGGGGTGGGGGGTGGGGAGGATGTAGAATATATAGTGGAATGTGAAGGGTATTGATAGTAAGAGGCTGAATTAAATTAGCCATTCAGGATCTACTTGTAAAACTTTATAGTCTTAGATCAAAGTCTTTAATAATATTGCACACACAATTTATATGGTGTTGCCATGAAATTAAAATCTCAAGACATTATTAAAGACAATTCTAGACTAAGTTTTATAAGCTAGACATTGCTTTATCTGGTACAATGGACATTTAAGTTTCTTTTCTCATTTTTAACAGTGGTTAAAGCTCGATGGTAGAGCTTGCATCAGCTCTGGTCATCTGATAAGCCATTTTATCCTATAACTTACCCATGATATCCATGTCATAAACCCATTTGATAATTTAGAATATTATCCTGTGTAAAAATGGTATGCAAATTTAAGGTATATACAAATTTGCAAGGTCTTTAGGTAATAATGTGTTACCGTCAATGGGTCATTTGTTTACAAGCCAACAAGACCTGTATATCTGACTAACATTTTCACAAGATTTAGTTAAATTTGTGACATCAAATTAATTAATGCAAAGCCTCAACAAATGCCGATTAACACAAACACAGACTTGGTTGATATTTTCCACATTAAAAAACACTTGTGATGAATCCTCTGTATATTAGGTGCTAGGTTTTGTAATGCTGTCTCCAGTCCAAAGGGAAGTAACAGATCAGTGCAGCCAGTACACAATAAAACTGTATCCATAAGGTGTTTTGTGGACTTTCCGTCTGGAGTTTTTTTTAACCTTTCTCAAGCTTTGCTCCATGATATGTACCACAAAGGTTGTGATATGTGTTATCCTGTTTGTATTTAGTGCATATAAATTCAGATCCCTTTGTCTTGTTATTTAGTATGAGGAGTCTAGCAGAAGCAGTTTTTCTCTTTACATATACCAGTAGTGTCAAAATAATAATTCTTAGACAGCAAATGGGCAAATATTAAAATGTGCTGAGATGGGTTTAAAAAAATCCTTTTCTTATCCTTTGTATTATTTCCCCATTCCAACTAGGCCCCTGTAGTCCTATGTGGATGTTAATCTGAAATGGTCATTACTGCTAATCACGAGTTGTTTTCTGTGGTGGGACGGGGAGTAGCCCAGTGTTAATGCACTCAGCCTGATGCGCCGTCGGTCTGGAATCGATCCCTGTCAGTTGGTCCATTGGGCTATTTCTTGTTCCAGCCAGTACACTACAACTAAAGTACTGTTGGAAATAGAATTAAAATTATTTTCGTCGATTATCAAATGTGGTAAAACAAATCCATTCTAATAAATAAAAGTGAAACACCCTCCGGTAAACAGAAAAGGGTGCAACGTTTCTAACTGCGTTCAGGTGAATGCGTTTGCAAAATATATGGTACTGCGCATGTCAGTAAACAGGTGATGTGTGCACTTTAATGGAACAGACTATAACAAATTTTGGTCAACGTGTGTCAGTTTCATTGTTGTTACAATATGTGAGGGACTGTTTCTGATGCCAGTTTACCCCATCCCTCTCCAAAACTAAATATTTGTAGACATTTATAAGTAACTTTTGAGCAAAACTGTCAAGAACTATTCTGAGTTTGTGATCTATTACACCGGTATTAAAGGTGCTAACTCAAAGTTGCATAATGACAGCTATTGCAAATCATGTTCTTATTAAACTTTGCTTTAACATTTAAAGACTACACCTTTAACTATATGCCCATAAATGATTATAGGAAATAATTTTATTTACTAGTAGAAAATACATTTTTATTGGAGAATCTTTATCACTAACAGATGCTCACATATAACTTCTGATATAGCACCTTTAAGTGGTGGCACGATTATGTAAATTTCTAATGTACTTAAATTGAAACTATATTCACTAAATATGCTGGTCATAATTAATACTTTATGCTGCAATTCAAAATAATCAGTTAACTTGCAGTTTTAAATTAAAAGTTTGTTTAAAATTACAGTGTCTGGTTACCATATAATAATAGCATGCACAGGGAATTGGGAAATTGAAATATATTTTCTGGGGGAACATGGCCCGATATAAAGTTCGCTCAACACAGTCTATAACCCCAACCCCGCTTAAATCCCTGCACACGCGCCTTGGAAACCCGCTACATTTAAAAAATACTTTTTTTTATTATTTTGTTTTTTTAGCAAGAAATCATTTATATGTACCATCCCACAGACAGGATATCACATACCATGGCCTTTTATATACCAGTCATGGCGCACTGGCTAGAACAATCCCGCCGATGGGGATCGATCCTAGACCGACCGCGCATTAAAAAAAACCCACCGCTGGCCACTGTCAACATTTCAAGGCAAATACCCCACCGACCCATGGAAAGGTATTGTACCATACCTCTATGGATATAAATATATTTTGGAGGTATAAGAAGACCCCTCAATCAAGACAGTTAAATTTGTTCAAATTCACGTGAGAAGCTCAGAGCCTGCGCAAATCGCGTAAATTCCCAGTTCTACTGGCGTCCCGCTAATTGAAGAAAAACAAGCTGGCCATTGGGTTTGCAGTTGACCTAGATAATGCTCCAACATAGCATACCAATAGGCCTAATATTGTACATGTTTTCTTTGGATTATTTAAGAGAGAAAAAATACTATAACCCCATTTCGTTCCGTTAATGCAGCTTGAAATATATTTACTTAAATAGTTTATTATATTATCACGTCATTTATGCTATTTTACAAGTCAGGTTTATTAAAGAAAAGCGCCTTGTCGTAAATTAGTTCTTTTGTTTACACTGTGCATAAAGGAGTTGGTCAGGAACTGCGGTCACTTCGCCCCGAGCCCCCCCCCCCCCCCCCCCCCCCCCCCCCCCCCCCCGCCATGGAATCGATGGCTGGCGAAGTCAGAACCCGAGTCCATGGTGGGCGTGCCTGAACCGAAAGGATGTGGGCACGTTAATACAGTTCCCTTCCCTTCCCTTCGCCCCAAGCTACAGTACCGGACGCATCGAAAAGAAAAGAAAATGGCTGTCCCCAGTTAGCAGGAAATTTGTCCGCGCAAGTAGTCTGCTGTTTGACTGTGATTATTTCATGGCAAACAGCTATGAAGTGGCAACGATTTGACTGAAATCGACAGGGGAGAGCATGCAGTTTGTAAACATGTGTAACTTGTTGACATTGAACACTTGTTTGTGGTAATTCCGGCCCATGCAAAAGTAGTGCCTTTTGTGTAAAATGGGTGTAGTCCGGCCAGGTTTAGAGGGTGTGTTTGTTTAAAACAATACCCTGGGAGAATCAGCTTGACAACAGATGTTGTCCTTTTCAGGGTATGTGTCCCCCAAGCAGGCAAAGGTACATACTAAAATCCACGGGCCTGCTGATATTAATAAAAATGTTATAGCCACTAAAGCTATATAGAAACATATTTCGAAATTAATTGTGGTCTGTGGCCAGGAATAATCACGGTTTTTTTTTTATCAAAGGGACATTCCTGGGTTTGCTGCATTATAAAATAGTTCCGACAAATAAAATATATGTACGATTAAACATACATGCTAAATATATTTTCTTGTTTAGAATATCAATGTCTGTATATTCAATGTGTTTCTGGTAGTCTTAATATTTGTAAGAAGTCCAGACTGGATTTTGTCTTCAAATAATTTCGTACGTACGAAAAAGACAATTTTAGGAAATAAAATGAAATTTAACCTAGTACAAATATTAGAAAGATCAGAAACACGTTTAATATACAGCCACCAATATTTTATGCACAACAAATATATTTGATATGTAATTACAATCGTTAAAAAGTATCTGTTAGTCGATAACATTTTACAATTTGCAACAAACACAGAAATGTCCCTTTTACGCTACAATTACGCGTTTGTCATGCGTCAAAGTGTCAGTATGTGTTGATGGTCAGTGTATGCATCTTTCCAACACACAAGGCTCATGTTTTAGTTTTATTCTCCCTTTAACACATTTAAATACGTTTATATGGCTTCTGGCATAATGCATGTTTCAGACTACCAATTGCCAGCAGAAAGACAACTTTGTTTCGTGCTTATATCCAATTAAGGTTCAAGCACGCTGTTCTGTGCACACACATTTTGGCGATTGTCGTCGACTTTAGCACATCTACAGAAGACGATGTCATTGCCTCTCACTTAACTGATGTCTACATTTGTTTTACCAACAAAATTTACCAACTTTTGAAAAACATTTTCCATGACCATTTTTCAAGGATTTCTCAACAAAAACTATTAATATTACAATATTTTTATGTTTTAAATCTGGATTTCTTTTAAATGGGGGGAAAAAAAGCAACTAATTTCCTGTAACTTCCCAACCTTTTCCGAAACCCAATAGCTGATGTATTATTTTGTGCTGTAGTGTCATTAAACATTCGTCCCATGACCTTCCCAACAGTAAACGTTATTTTCTTACTACGGTATGCACTACAATCTATCTATTTTCTGAACCTATTGTTTTTTAAATTGCACACAAAAATAGTTGTTGTTTTTTGTTACTTCCAAAATGCTTTTACTTTTTTTTTTCAGTGAAATGAAACTGAAATTATTTTTATAAGAAAACTATGTTCATGTCGGTTAGGAAGGACTATATATCAAAATTCCATGTCTCTCCAGACCTGGAAAAGAACATTAGTAAATTCTATGACCCGTATGAAGCCTGACTTGATGAACTTTACCTGGTTTGTGAACCATGCACAGTTTGTCGTCCACGGTAACAACTGTCAACACTCCGGTAGCGAGAGATTCCTCGTCAACAGTCGGATCCACAAACAGTATGTTGCTATAATGAAATGTTCTCATCAGTTTAAAGCATTAAAACTATTTAGACATAATAGAAAAATTCAATGACGGGTGGAACCAAGATTCGTTACTGTCTTCCAACTAAACTACATGTAATAATCCCACTAGCTACACCCAGTAAGAGCACCTACATGTACATGTGCTAAAAAGTCAAGGTACAAACATTAAAACATTCATAATAAAATGGGAAACCTCTCCCATATCCTATAGAATATTTTAAAGACTTAAACTAAAATGCTTTAACCTTTGACTCTGACACCAAACACAAATACGATGATCTAATAATCTATGATGAGAATAATATGTATAATATGAGTTAGCTCACAAATTGTCATAATTTCTTTTATTTGTGTGTCAGAAAGTATGGACACAATAACATTTTCTTACTTGTTTTTTAAATACTGTCTACTAACTGATACTTAGTAACTGACTTGTATACTGCAAATATGTCAATGGGTTTAATTAAGTCACACTAACTCATCGAATATTGCGAAGGTTGTTGACGCTGGGTGTGAGTGAACACGGAGGGGCTGCAGTTTGTCTAACTTTGTTTCTATTGCCTGTGTCTCATCATTCACTTCAACGGTTGGGAGGACAGCTGAAAAAACAACGTGATGACATTTACAGACGTTTTTTAGTCTATAATACACATACACATTTGTTATACTTAATAAAATAATGTGATAACTTGTAATATCTTGAAGTCGAGTTCATATAAAAAAAATAACACTATCTGTTTTGTAACTTCGAAAAAAACAGGTGCAATTAAAGATTCTATCAATAATTAATTTACTTAGATGTACTTTAATTATTAACATTTTGTTGAAATTACAAAAAATGACACCCCAGCAAGCATTCTGCCACAAAATTATTTCAGGATACATAATAAAAATAAAACTGACCATAACTGTCGCAACTGGGTGGATCTGGCTTTGAAATGTTTTGGAATTTGAAAATAATTTGAACAACCATTCCCTTATTATGATCGATGTAATAATTACAATACCACACTGTCAATATTGTCAATATTTTAAGGTACATAATTTTACTCTCAGTAACCTTTGGCAAAAAACCTAAATGGTTCTTGTCGACTCGAGTAACTGTGCAAAGAAGAGCACTCTCATTTAATTGTATTTTTACGTCATTTTGCCACATTTGATACTGTATTATGTCCTGCCTATTTGTTATTGTATTTGTAAACTATTTAATATTTTGGATTTATGGAAGCCTTACAAGACTGTTGATAAAAAAACTCTTGACAAATAACATAAAAAAGTAATCTTGAAGAGGCATATACTCACTATTTTTAAAAGCTGCAAGTAAAGCTAAAACACAGGCGTCGGTGACATTGCCATCATAGTTGAGACAAATCATATCAACGTGAAGTACCCACACAAGCTGTGGAAATAAATGTTAAAATCTCAAATCTTACACTGTTATATGTATGAATCTGGGAAATAAACAATCAATTATAACATCCTATAAACTGTTAAATATTGAACATAATGTAGGACAATGTAGCAAAATTATCTTTATGTACATATACCTGTATATATATATAAGCTACAATGGTGGACCTATGATGATCTCAAGTGGAATAATTACTGTCTTAATTGAAATGTAAGAGAAATACTGTGTCAAAGGCTTACTTCAGGTTAATACTGTTAACATAATTTAATTCAAATAACATCAGTGCATGTTAACTCACATCTTTTGACCAATCTAAACACATCTGACATAAATGTAATAAATATATACAGGTACAGCAAATAAGTGATATTACAAAATACCCTTACTTTACTCTTACCTTTCCAGGAACAATACACAGATCTTCTAACTGCACACACTTAGAACTGAAATAAAAACAAATGTTAAATGAGCATGTAGCAAGAAGACAAATGTAATTTTCTGTTATTGTGTAACAAACCTGAATTATAACTTCATTTAAAATATTTTGGTTTAAAATTATAAAATTAGGAAATTTAACTAATTATATAAATTATAGCCTAGAATTATTTTTAATTAAGAGATGCTATACCTCAATATTTTTTTTGAATTCTGAAATGTTGTTCTTGAAAGGATCAAACAACCATTGCAGCCTCTTAGATTCACAGAACAGAGTACAACTTTTTGTTGTTGTTGTTGGAATGAGAATTGATTTGATTGTTAGGTTATGCAATGTTGAAAGGGGATCCAACTCCCATAATTATGGAAGGAAGGAAATGTTTTATTTAACGACGCACTCAACACATTTTATTTATGGTTATATGGCGTCGGACATATGGTTATGGACCTTACAGATATTGAGAGAGGAAACCTGCTGTTGCCATTTCATGGGCTACTCTTTTCAATTAGCAGCAAGGGATCTTTCATATGCATCATCCCACAGACAGGATAACACATACCACAGCTTTTGATATACCAATCGTGGTGCACTGGCTGGAGCAAGAAAAAGCCCAATGGGCCCACCGACGGGGACTAAACCCAGACCGACCACGCATGGTGTAAAAACAGGGTTAATTCCTGCATCTAGAAATGAATGCCATATCATGAAGTTTAATAATAGCTGCTTCTTTTCCAGACCCCTCAAAGAAAAGATTGGTAATATTTCAAACACTAGATGACAAACTTGTTATTTTTTTCGTAGAATGATGTCACAAGGGCTATTGAAAGTTAAACATTCCCCCCCCCCCCCCCCGTCTAATTTCTACATAGGGTAATGTTAGAATGCTCTGCTATGTAAAACCCCCAATAATGTTGAGATACCTGAAGTGAATGTATTTGTCAAATCATACCTTTACATAAACTGAGTATTAAAATGATAATTAAACCTCTTTGTTATTTGTAATCAGCATGTGACCTACTTCTTAATGACCTCAGCCATAAAGTGACTCATGACTTGAGCTTGTTCCCCCGGAGGACCTGGTCGAAAGTGAGGGGAACAAAGTGGAGACAACTCCACATTGGGAACTGAAACAAGAAAAATAGACATTCAGTACCAGTATGAAATTAAAAAAAGGGGTAAACTAATGTTTTTTTAATGAAATATTTATTTCGAATTTTTCAAAATATTATACACATATCTCCACAAGTACAATCTTTTGCATCTATGACATACATTAAAATAATATAAATGAATGTATAAATTTTTCTAAATTGATTTACTCAGTTATCTGATATACACAATAAATACCTCAAGAAGGAGCCCCAACTTTAAACAATGCCATCAATAATATAATGGCAAACAAACAAATCTGATCTGAAGACGAAAGCTCCAAGTAATTTTAATTATGAAAATTTTACATGTAGTTCTTTGAAAACTGTTCAAAGTTTAAATTTCATGTACTCTGTCTTACCAATAAATCCCTTTTGTGGTTCCTCTGTTTTAGGATTAGCAAGTTCCTATGAAATACATAAAAATATTAATTTAATAATTACAAAATCATCATGATTAACTTATATAATCCATTAATAACTAAATTTGTTCTGTCCTTATTTGAAGTAACTTACTTTTTAACAATAAAAATGTGTGATAATGTGATATTCTGTAAAATTCATTTATTTGATTCTCACCCTCGGTCTTAATAAAATGAAAAAGTATCAACAAAGAGCAGACAATTTGAGTTTTTCTTTAAAAAATTATCAGAATCTTTATGTAATCTTTTTATTAGGACAACTCCATATCAGCTGATTCATTGTCACCTGCACTTTGCACATTTATATAAAAAAAACTACCAAAAAAACACAACATTTAAACAATAAACTGAAAAATAAAAAAAGAAAGTGAACCTATTAAGAAAGTTCAACTGTTTTACATATCATATCAAAATTGCCTGCTGTTTTATTAAACATTGTATTGAGTTATTGCATTTGCTGAAACACTAAGCTGTTGGAAGGTATAATATTAAACTAGTATGTGCTTTTTAAAAATATATTTATAAATATGTGCTTACAACATAAAACATGGGCAAACAATCACCCTACTAAAAAGGAAGAAGTAAGTTGTGTTTTATTTAATAATGCAATCAAGACATTTCAATTACGATTATATGGTTAGGGACCACACAGACATTGTGAGATACAACTGGCTGCCACCACTCTATGGGCTACTCTTTTCGATTAGCAGCAAGGGATATTTTATATGCACCATTCCACAGCCAGGATAGTACATACCAATGTCTTTGTGTGGAGCACAGGCCGGAATGAGACAGAGACCAATGGGGATAGATGATCATGTATCAGTCGAGTGCTTTATCTCTAGGCTAAATACCAACCCAATATGCACACCCTATTTAGACTTCTCTTTTGCTTTTATAAACCATAACCACAACTTGAAGAGTCATAGAGAGGAAATGTATAATGAATTATGATGACTGCAAAGTGTTCAACATTATGTTATTTACTACCTAATGTTTATTATTTATCTGAAATCTGATAACTCAACAAATGGTTAGCACTGCATCTGTGTATTTTAGAAATAAAACAGAAAGTTGATTAGTAAATATATAACATCACCAAACATAATATATCAAATTGAAAAGGTGCTTTATCATAAAATTAAAAGGTCTGTATCTTAACTGGTTAGACAATGGTAAAGAATTGTTTATTTTGTTTGTATTAAAATAAATGAAGACACACTCACGGCCTTGATTCCGCACATTACAGTTGTGTTTCCAAACTTGATCAGAGACGAACCCTCAGCTGTTGACACGCTTCCTATAGCAACGAGCAATGTTCATCATGATTAAACATACAGTATTTTTACATATTCTTACAAGATTGTGTGTGTACATTTATTTAAAAGTACAGTGCACTAACAGTTCGTTCAGACTTTCTGGCATCATATGTTTCAACTTGCTACCTTAAAAGCGAAAGAGAAAGAGAAAAATTAATATTAATTTTAAGTTTAAAGAAACTTTTATAAGGTTATAAAGAAATTATCTAGAAATTTAATATAATTTTCATTTATATGTTTAAACTTTACCAGTGAACTGTATACAAGATTGTTTTAATTGTAAAACTCCCAGACCAAGCTATAATAATTTAAAAGACAAATATTTGTACAATTTATGACCTTTCTGTAATATGAGAATAAAAGATATGATATAAATAAAAATGACAAATATTCTACCAATGTTCAAAACAGTTGGACGGAATTCTGCTAGCTCTCTACCATCGGGGCGCACTTCCTTTTCCTAGAAAGTCAAAAAGAGAAGAAATTATTCAGATTATTCCATCAGCTACAGTCCATAGATCAAAGACCACGCAAGGTCCGGCTAAACATGGTCTTTATTATCAAGCAGCCATTATACAGAGGTCAGTGTAATATAGTATGCATATACATATGTGCAGTTGACAATATTTCAAAATATATGGTAACCGGAAGTAAGTTAATGTGAGTTTTACTTAGGTAACCAATTGTTCGGTAATGTGAATATAGTTCTCGTAACCGATGAATTAGATCTATCTAATCCTAGACCTATCTAATCCTAAAACACTTGAACTATGGTTCTGTGCTACATTGGTGGTTGAAATGTATTTAAAAACAAACTAATTTTCACTTTCATTACTGATATATGGTACTTTTAATTTTAGAATGTAATTGTTCACCACGTAACTGATTGATGGTTCTCAAGATTTTAAAGTTGCATAACCAACACGCGGACAGAACAGCGGTTATTGTGAAATATTGCGACCTGCATGTATAGAATGAATGAATGAATGAATGTTTAACGACACCCCAGCACGAAAAATACATCGGCTATTGGGTGTCAAACTATGGTAATGCAAATAAATAAAGTGATGATCAACATCAATATAAAAATTCAAGACTTAAACAAAAACAGTGTAAAGAACTGTGCAAAAACACAAATATTACAGAATTTTACAGATACTGAATTTTACTCAAAACTTCAATTTTGTGCTGTATTGGCCATTCTCAAAGAAAGTTACACCCCTGCACCACGGTGAGGTTACAGCACACACAGGGGTGCATGTATAGAATGCATATAAGTACTGTAGGTAATCTTTATAGAAATACTTGTTATACAATATTCCCTACATGGGATTATAATATCTATTAACGATTGAACAATGAATAAAAAGAATGACATATTTCATGATAAGTGTGAAACTGACAGCACACTTCATAAACATAAACTGTTATGCTGATTTAATGGTTTGTTTTTGCAATCAAATGTAGAAGAAAACTGGTTAAAAGAAGATGATTAAGTTTTGTATTTGTTGCATTACAGACCATATGACCATGTGGCAGGCATAATCAAATACAATTAAGGAAAGGTATGTGGTTGTAACAATCGAGAGCATTCATGTTGGCCATCCAAAAACCAATAACCCTACTTTGATATTCCACACCCATTTCTATATGGATATTTGCCACCTTCCTTGAACATTGTAGGCCCATATAGTAATGAGTGTGAAATATAAAACCCCCAGACCTCATACGTTTTAGATAATTCCATATTCAGTAGGCAGGGATTTATCCAGGCCTTTTTGCCATGTTCAGTGACAGATCCAAAAAATCCATTTAGGGGGCCCCAATGACATGAGGCGGAATGCCAAGGGAACTTTGGGGGAGGTTTGGAGGGGGGTGGAAATTAATATATAATAAAATTATAACTGTCGCAAAATTTAATTAAAAAATAAAAACATACAATAAAGAATACAATATAAGACAGTTGCCATAATGATAAACACAGGAAAGAGAAATTTGACTTACATTTGGCTGAATATATACGTTATAATAATTGAAACATTTTAGCAGTCTATTTACAGGGAAGTGTTTCTAAAATAATGTAGTGCATTCCAAAACAGGCCTCAGTGGCGTCATGGTTAAGCCATCGGACTACAGGCTGGTAGGTACAGGGTTCACAGCCCGGTACCGGCTCCCACCCAGAGCGAGTTCTTAAGGGCTCAAATGGGTAGGAATAAGGCCACTACACCCCCTTCTCTCTCACTAACCACTAACCAACTAACCCAATGTCCTGGACAGACAGCCCAGATAGCTGAGGAGTGTGCCAAGGACAGCGTGCTTGAACCTTATTTGGATATAAGCACGAAAATAAGATGAAATGAATGAAATGAAGCATTCCAAAACAATTCTGCCCCTCACTGGCAGCCATGAGTCTTATAAAATTAATAATATCATCTTGTGTAATGATGTTCAATATTGTTAATTCATGTTCAATTAATCATATATAGATATAAAGATACTACATGAGTGGCCGTTAGATACCATCTTACGATCAGTTGTTTTAACAAGCGATTTTAAGCAAGTTAGATATGTTTTTAAACAATGAATTGTAAGATAAATGGTATCTAATGGAAACAAATGTAGTATTCTACTTCTTATGTATCTTCTGGTCATCACCTAGGAGCAGCCAGTTGTATGTCTTTAGTTTGTAATCATATGTCTTATTAGTATATGTTATAAAAAAAAATAACGAATGATGTTCTCAACAAAGGGTGTTTAAGTTTAAGAATATCTAACATATTCTAAAGTAAAATAATAGTAATTCTAGTTTACTTACCAGAAATTTTCTGTAGTATTCTTTTGGTTGTGCAGTCCTATTATATATATTAAAAAAATAATGTCAACATTAATACTATAGTGGAACCGGTCTTAACGAGATCCCAACAAAACCAGATTCGGATAGAGTTCCTTATTTTCCCCACATTTAGGCCTCATGCAATTTTCAGAGGCCTGCATTTGGGGTATTGAATTAGTGTTATCAACTGAATATTCATTAAGAATCTGGATAAGAACTCCAAACCATCAAGACTGTAGCCACTCGGCAAATAATGGATCATCAAGTAATACTGCACTTTAATAAAAGTTTAAATATAAATATATTGTGAAGGAATGAAATGAACATCTGAGGAATAAAATTTCCCTTGTCGAGGAAATTTTACTCAGAATATTTAAAAAAAAAAAACACTCAAAGGCAAAACATAGTGATATTGGATTACGAAATATAAACATTACAGACATACATACATGTATGTGTATGTTGGTTATATAGAACAAAAAAAAAGTTTTAAAAGGTATATTCAGGATTGAAAATTAACATGAAAACCATGGTCGCCAGCAGGGCCAGTTGAAGACAAATCTTACTGACCCTTCTCAAATTCAACTAGCCCTCCAATTTAACTGCACAATGAAAATCAAAACTAGAATTTTTGTTGTTTGAATAATAACCATGTATATAGTCTATTTGCCTCAAAAGGAAAACAATGAACTGGCATGTAACTTCATAATGAATAAAGTTAAAATTCATATCAAAAAACATATTAAGTTTTAAACCCATATCAACTCAAATAACATTTTTTGAAAAGAATTTCATTATAACTAAAAATGGTTCTTTACAAATTACCATTAAATGATACAGATTAAATATAATTTTTAATACAGGTGTAATGAAAAATGCTAGAACAGCCAATTTATGTATAAAGAGACTAAAACTAAATTAAAAGGTAGAACTGCATGTGTTTTAGTAAATTAGTCTGAGAATGACAGTCCTCTTTATGGCGATGCAAGAAGGATGAACTATCCAGTAAAGGATTTCCTTGGGAGTGGCTGTCTTTCTATAAACAAGGCACTAGATAAAGATTGATGGAATCATCCACTCTTTGCCAAATACCCATTCAACTCAGCATTGTGCAGAGATACGGCCTCGATCTTGTATTACGGTTTTTCATTGAGATTACCTTGGATGTTCCATCAATTGCCTTAAAACCTGTATCAGAAAAGATTTAACCTATGCAGTTTTATAAATATATATATTTTTTTATTTACACTCAACTTTCAAAAGTTATTTCAGATGGTATGGGTTTACAATTTAATAAATTAATATGTTTTTATATTGATTTTATATTTACATGTCAATTAATTGACTTTTGGAATAATCACTGTAGAAATGGAAAATTCCATTGTTAGTATGAGTTAACACTACAAGATAAATTCTGATTTTGTCCCAGAATAAAATACTAGCAAGCTAATTTAATAGAATTAATTTGTACAATAACATTTAATAATGTCAAAAAGTAGGTTTACTAGATAATTATGGTGCATCCAGTCCATTCCAATAAGCTGACAACTGCAATACGTTTTGAGCTATATTTGTTTACAGCCCCAGACCAAAATCGTAGAAGCTGAGACTGAGTCTGGTCAGTCTGGCGTTGTCAAAATGTAGAATATGTTCTATAATATCGTCTCCTGCCAGATCTGTAGTTTGCGCCAGTGGAGACGTGGTGTGTTTTGTCACATTGGTCATTCGATTCAGTTTCAGTGCATTTTTTTTTTAACTGGTACCATACTCGCCAGACTCTAAAATCGATGGTCACCCAACGGACTACCTTTGTAAAATGCTTAGTCGCCCTTAGCCAATAAACGGGCAACTGCTAATTTTCAACCCTGTATATTGTATACAGGTATCCCTAACCGTAACAAATATTTAAAACATTTGTTAGCACGGCTAGCCCTGGGTGGCTATTTTTGTTCGCCCATCGCCATTTAATGTTTGAAATATAATCTGTAAACGTAGAAAGGTTAAACTAATAATGGTTGTATAAAACGCATTATAAGTGAGAAACAATATGTATTCCTCACCAACATACCCACTTCGTGGAAATGAACTCAACAAAGTGACCTAGATTTACAACATTAACTGGTACGACAAAACACGACTAATAAAATTTAAAACTTGTTGTCATGGTAATCAAACATTTAGTATCAATAATGCAACATGTCTTAAACAGTATTTACTTTTATTTAATCGTGTTTTCTAACTTTACGACAAGCAGCTGGCAGTACACTACTGAATAGTAGACTGGCATCATGGACATGCAAATAGTGCTTATTTACACCATGAGGCGGATCAACAGAACAAAACTGGTTGAAGAAGTGTTTGGTTCTAAAGATCGAGATGGAAAAAAATCTTTCGCAATTTGTTTTGCCAAAATGAAAATTATTTCGCAATTATTATTTTTTCCCCGCAATTGGCGACTTTGGCGAACGACAGCACGAGCCCTGGTTAGCTGGGAGAAATAAGGAACTCTTGCCACTGGATCTGTTACATAGAGTCCTCTCTAGTGCTGGAATATAATAGAAAAAGACATCCCAAACTGCATCCCCTTGCAATAATGTTCCAGTTAAATATGTAGGTGCTGACTGGTTTCTTCCTGCAGTGTGTATTAGTGATTAATATGTCAAATATTTGTTATCAGCAAACTTGAACATTATCAATGTAACATTGGTATTTAACGTCAAACATAGTTATTGGTGTATTAAAGCGGAATACTTTGCCTACCTGGTGGTAAGCAGCAATTCTGTGTTTTCACTATAGAGTTATCTCTGGCCGAGACAGCGATCATAACCGTCCAAATGTCCATCTAGCTCTCGAACAATGTATTTCTAAGATACTTACTTGTCTGAAATTTTTGTTAATGAAAATGTTCCTGCACTGTGAAAACCCCCCACTCACAAATGAACGGTATCAGGTCGTTTCGTATCCATACCGTTTCGTACCATACCGGTTCGTACCCAAAGGCATACCAGTTCGTAACCAGAGGAACATCGGCATACCAGTTCGTACCCACATTTGTACATGTTATTTAATAAATAAAAAAAATAAAAAAAATCCAAGCCAACTACATTTTAATAATTAGCGATTAGAAATTGTCACGAAGAATCATGTAAATGAAGTCAGCTTATTTGTTGATATATTTCAAACACATAACATTTTTCTTTTTACATGACAAAAAACATTTTATGTACAAACATAATAATATTTACAAACATAGTAATATTAACATAATTATATATAGAGATATTGAAACCCAGTACATTCATACAATTGTATTTATGGTAAAGGTAAATGTGAAATTAATAAAAACTTATATGTTGGTATATTTCTCAAAACTTTCAAAATGTGACGTATTCCCTATTTAGCACCGAGTCCTTCAATTATTGACAGGTGAAAGTAGCATTATGAACTTTTAAATTTGCATATGACATGAAATTTGCATACCGTTATTACACGGGTTAATACAATCAAATATTAAATGGTTTTATGACAAAAGAATTGCTCTTTGGCTTTGAAAAGGTATGCTTTTTGGTTACGAAAAGGTATGCTTTTTGGTTACGAAACGGCATGCTTCAGTGATGCACAGCACATAATTGCTTATTTAATGCTTATAAAAGATACTGAGTGATTATTACAAAACATTTTTTGCTAAATGTTACAATATGTTTGTAATATAACATTATAATTGTGTATTTAAAAAATATATTAATGTTAGGTGTAATGTATGACATTATTTAATTGGTTACGAACTGGTATACTAGTGGTTACGAAACGGTATGGTACGAACAGGTTTGGGTACAAAACGTCTAGAAACCCAAATAAACTACTAGCAGACAACATCACGATCAAATAATCGGAAAGTGTACCGCCCGTTACCCCCATTAGTTATCGATCTAAAGAGGGATTTTTTGATGGGGTATATATAGAAAAGTGGGGCATGGGGCCCTAACCCTAACTCTATCCCTAACCCTAACCCTAACTCTATCCCTAACCCTAACCCTAAACTATTATAAATGATGGGGGGAACGGGTGGAGCTCTTGCCAAATAATCGAACGGAGTTTGAAGCATAACGCAGTTAGGGACGTTGATGATAATAATAATTAACAATAATAATTATAAATGACACATTTAATTACAATAACTAAAACGACATTTAAAATTAGTAAAACCAAAAATATACATATATTAACAACAGTATTGCACAAAAATTCTGAAAACAATTGATGTATTGTTAGTTTAAAGTATTGCACATTTTCTCACTTGTAGTCGACGGCCATTTTGGAGCAGTTGCCAACATCTGCAGTAATAGATTCGCGTATTGGTAGAGGTGTGGCATTAACAACCAATCAAAACAGGTTTCTTATTTTAACTGGTTTTAAAAAATATTACGCCCAATGCATATTTTAGACCGATAGTCGCTCACTAGACTGCTTTTTGCGTTTCACGTGAGATGAATGTGATATGATAGAAGACTATGGTACCAGTCAAATTGTTCGCGAGCGCCAGGGGCAAGTTCAACCAAATGAATGAAAGAAAGAAAGAAATGTTTTATTTAACGACGCACTCAACACATTTTATTTACGGTTATATGGCGTCAGACATATGGTTAAGGACCACACAGATTTTGAGAGGAAACCCGCTGTCACCACTACATGGGCTACTCTTTCCGATTAGCAGCAAGGGATCTTTTATTTGCGCTTCCCACAGGCAGGATAGCACAAACCATGGCCACTTATGGATCACTGGTCGGCGCAAGTGGTTTACACCTACCCATTGAGCCTTGCGGAGCACTCACTCAGGGTTTGGAGTCAGTATCTGGATTAAAAATCCCATGCCTCGACTGGGATCCGAACCCAGTACCTACCAGCCTGTAGACCGATGGTCTAACCACGACGCCACTGAGGCCGGTCCAAATGAATGAATGAATGAATGTTTAACGACACCCCAGCACGAAAAATACATCGGCTATTGGGCGTCAAACTATAGTAATGCAAATAAATAAAGTGTTGATCAATATAAAAATTCAAGATTTAAATAAAAACAGTGTAAAGAACTGTGCAAAAATACAAATATCACAGATAGGCCCGTGCTTATAATACTTAAAGTCTAGACTTTAATAAAGTCCCGACTTTAACGTAATGCTATTTGAATGGCGTTGCCATGACGTTAAAGTCTGGACTTTATTAAAGGCTAGACTTTAAGGTTTATAAGTACGGGGCCAGCCTACGTTTGTCACTTAATTTCTATGCTACACATTTCGGGACCCAGTCAAAATAGTTTGCAAACATTAGCACCGCTCGCTGTCGGGCTTCTGAACACGTCAACAGTTTAAAGTTGCAATTATTCACAGGCGCTGATCCTCAAACCCGTTGTTTTTGAAAATATAATTTAAAGGTTCTTGACAGATGGATGGGATAAGTTTGTATTGTTGTGTATTCTCTATTATATACTTAACTCCAAAAGAAACGCGAATACGTAGATTGGAGGTTTTGAGTGCACTCATTGAAATACGTCCCAAAGTTCTTAAAATAATCGTTTCTATGAAAAACTTAAACAATTCGTAAAGATGAGATTTCATGTTATTGACATGTTAAAAATCGAGGTCGCATTGTCATTTGAAATGTCAAGGCCATGGCGCTTCTTCAATGGCGTCACATGCCACTCAAACATGTCCACTAATAGCGGGTGTGTCCGCCATTGCTGGCCATGACCGCCGCACACCTCCTACCCATGGAGAGGAAGAGGTTCCTGATGAAGGCCCTGGGCACGTTGTTGTAGGTGTCCACGACGGCCTGGCGGAGCTGCTGCTGTGTCACCACGGGAGCAGGGCGTTGGTTCATCATGCGCTGAACCTCGTCCCACAAGTGCTCGATGGGGTTCAGATCCGGGCTTAAAGCTGGCCAGTCCATTGTGATGATGTTGTGCTGTGCCAGGAATGCCTGGGTGGCCCGTGCCGTGTGTGGCCTGGCGTTGTCGTGCTGGTAAACCATCTGACGGTGACCCGCGAAAAAAGGCACCACCACAGGCGTGAGCACTTCGTCGATGTAGCGCTGTGCTGTGACGCCCCTGCCGCGTCCTCGGCCGTTGTTGTCGAAGATGACAGGTTGTACACGACGTCCCCAGGATATGGCACCCCACAACATGACGGAAGGCCCTCCCCAACGGCCCTCTCCATAACACACGCATCTGTGAAGCGCTCACCTCGACGCCTCCACACCCTCATACGACCGTCGGCCCTATCTAAGCAGTAGCGGCTTTCGTCGGAGAAGACGATGTTCTGCCACTGTCGGTTCCGCCACTGTCGATGCAGAACAGCCCAGTTGTGTCGTGCAAGGCGGTGTCGCTGTGTGAGACGTTGTCCAATGTACGGTCGACGACAGTTCAGATGGATGGCGATCAGACGACGTCGTACCGTGGTGTAGGAAACGGGGCGGTTGTGGGTTCCCACTGTCTGCCGGGCTGTTGTGGTGGCTGGTACGAACCGATCACGCATGTGAGTTCGGACGATGTAACGGTCCTGGCGCTGTGACGTCACTCTGGGACGGCCGCTACGTGGACGGTCGACGACGTTGTTGTTCTGTAGAAATCGGTCTATGAGACGGTAGATTGTCGAGACATGGACACCGAAAGCACGTGCAAACTGCCTGGCATCCATTCCGGCCTCCAAATTCCCCAAAGCTCTATGTCTGGAATCAGCGTTAAGTCGTGGCATCGTTGTATCGCTACTCGTAAAATGAGTTGAACATTGCTGTCTGGCGTTTCTTTTATACCCAGGCCTGGTAGTGTTTCACGTGCAATTCGCATCTTTCATGATCCACCCGTTTTGCATTCCAGATCGATTTTGGTCGTCAATTTTTCATGCGTTATGTGGAATTGGATACGCTGACAAGATGGCTATTGGTCAACTTAATCGATTTGTACATAGTTTATTGAAATGTGGGTTTTTTAATATTTTAAAATTTTCGCGTTTCTTTTGGAGTTAAGTATATATACCCTCGACGTCCCAAACTGCGTTCATCTAACGACACAAACACAAATACGATATTTAAAGAAATACTATTGTACATTTTTCAGCTACCATACATGAAACAAAATAGATTGTAATCAGTGTAAAACAAATCTACAATTTGGACGTAAACAAATCCATTCCAGTAAACAAAAGTGAAGCACCCTCCGGTAAACAGGAAAGAGTGCAACGTTTCTAACTGCGTTCAGTAGCGTACCGCGCATATGCGGTTTGTCATTTTCAATTTTAAGGCCACTATATGAAACGCCCCCCCCCCCAAAAAAAAAAAACCCCCAAAAAACCCACACCATGTTTCTTAACTATGCACAGTTGACGAACACATTGTTTAAATCTTTTTGTTAAACAAAAAAATCAGTTTGTCAAGCGTTCTTGTGCGGTCCGCGATTTACCAATACCCACTGCTAACACTTGATGTCAATACTGATACGCATTACCAGTGAATAGTTTGTAAATATATTTTATATATTTGCCACATAACGTCAAAATATTTGATATATATATATATATATATATATATATATATATATATATATATATATATATATATATATTATATATATATATATATATAACATTACTAATATATATATATATATATATATATATATATGCATATATATATATAACATTACTAACATAGTATTTTTTACAAATAAATTTACATATTTATATTTTTTTGCTTAAATGTCAGTGTATTTATATACAATGTGTTCATTGTTATGTTTGTAGGTAACCCAAACCTCCAATAAGTTAGTACGTACGAATTTAAAAAAGAAGAAAAAGAAGAAGATGTAAAATGAAATTTGAGCTACTACAAACATTATATATACAGAAACTGATAAAGGGAACATTTTGTTTTTAAAGTTTTCATTGGGGTCAGTTGAAAATTGAGTAGTAACTAGGCCTACTATTTAATGTTTTAGGATTATGTAGCGATCTTTGAAATTTGTTTAGCAAATGTCCCCTGTTAACAATAAACTGTATTCAAGACGTAACTTCAGTTCTTAAAAAGTTGAGGGTTTTTTTGTTTTTTTTTGGGGGGGGGGGGGGGGGGGGTTTAAAGTAAGAAATATGTTACAAACTCAAGATAGTCCATTTAATCTATTCACTAGTAAGACACCGAAACAATATTAAATTTTAGAAGTGTGTTATGGAAGCTGTAACATATAAAGCAATTATTAATCTACCATTAGCTTATTCAATACACTACAGCTGCACAAAATTGATTCCAAAATAGGGATATGATAAAATCCGCAAAGGTATGTAGCCATGAATCGCTGTCATGTGCTTTGTCCGCAGAGGAGAACTGATCATGACCATTATGTATGGTTCCAACTTCATCTGTAGGAGGACTCACTAGCTTGGAAAACCCAAACTTGCCCAGGATAGAGCTGAATGGAATATATACAGCTGTGATGGCATGCATTCATGAAACACTTGACAAAAACAGTGATAGTATCAGATATTCGCGAAAGGTGAGCATATCCTTCCGCATCGGTGGCACCCGTCATGAATACAGTCCAGAACCACCAAGTCCATAGTTGATATGTACAAGAATCAAGATTTTCACCAAACAGTTGAAAAGGCATGTACAAGGTCAAAATAGGGTGTTGCATCAGACTCCTCTTAAGTCAGTGATGCGTCATATCGTGAAATGGCCTCTGAGTGTCTACCATAAAAACAGTTTTGAAGGCTTTCAAATGTTCGTCTAGCTCTCGAATTGCAGAGTACTCAGGCTAATAGTAGTACACCTGTCCATCATTTATGCTACTCTGTCGCAGCAAATACTAGTTGTACACGGGCTAATAGTAGTACACCTGTCCATCATTTATGCTACTCTGTCGCAGCAAATACTAGTTGTACACGGGCTAATAGTAGTACACCTGTCCATTACTTATGCTACTCTGTCGCAGCAAATACTAGTTGTACACGGGCTAATAGTAGTACACCTGTCCATCACTTATGCTACTCTGTCGCAGAAAATACTAGTTGTACACGGGCTAATAGTAGTACACCTGTCCATCATTTATGCTACTCTGTCGCAGCAAATACTAGTTGTACACGGGCTAATAGTAGTACACCTGTCCATCACTTATGCTACTCTGTCGTAGCAAATACTAGTTGTACACGGGTGGTTTTCAGATCCCTTGCTCATGATTTTAGAATGCCGTTCAACAATTACCGTGCTCTATTTTTGTTGTTTTTGAAATTTCCATAATAACACACATGTAGGCCTACAATTCTCTGAGTACAGAACGGTGCACTGTTCTAAAAGCAGCGCAACAAAGCGAGCACGAGCATCTATTTTATATAACACTTACATGGGACATTTCAAGCATGCAGCACATTTAAATTTGGTATAAAAATAACTGGCGTGTTTTATTTATATGAGGGCTATAAATATGCTAAGTGTTTTCCCCCACTGTAGACACCTTTAGACTATTTAAACTTAAAATGACTGCTAGTGATAAAACACCCCAGTGATCGGCGCCAGAAGAACGATTCGTGGTTTTCTGCGTGACTAATAACAGACTTTTGAAGTGCTTGAGATGCTATAAACTTGTTTAGTCTCTCATAACATTACATCCTCCCATGCAGCACATTGTTAGGATGATTTCATTCAATGTATAACAAAACAAACAAAAACCTAACAACAACAGCCAAAACCCCCAAAATAACACACACACACCAAAAAACCCACACAAAAAACAACCAAATTTAAAAAAACCTACACAACTCCTCCCTCCCCCCAACCCCCACAACCCAACAACAAACAAACAAAACAACAACAACAAAAAACCCAAACAAAACAACCCTACACACAAAATAAAACACTCCAGCAAACAAATAATAAAAAACACGTGTACGTGTAATGTGTGTGTGTGTGTGTGTGTGTGTGTGTGATTGTGTGTGTATGATTGTGTGTCTGTGTGTGATTATGCGTGTGATTGTGTGTGTGCTTGTGTGTGTATCTCTCTCTCTCTCTCTCTCTCTCTCTCTCTCTCTCTCTCTCTCTCTCTCTCTCTCTCTCTCTCTCTGTGTGTGTGTGTGTGTGTGTGTAATGTGTGTGTATGTGTATTTTTTTGGTGTGTGATTGTGTGTGTGTATAAGTGTGTGTAATGTATACGTGTGTATGTGTAATGTGTGTGTGCGTGCGTGCGTGTGGTGTGTGTGTGTGTGTGTGTGAGAGAGAGAGAGAGAGAGAGAGAGAGAGAGAGAGAGAGAGAGAGAGAGAGAGAGAGAGAGAGAGAGAGAGAGAGAGAGATAGCGCCAACCTGTGCTCCACAAATATTATATTAATTTGCCGTGGTTAAATTTAGTATGTCTGTGAGGAAAATACAGTTAAAATGTCCAAAATAGCTCTTGCTGTAAATCAAGAAAAATGAGACTCCATATGACAAGAAGTATAGGTTATCTCCTAGAGGATAACACTGTAACCTATCTAGGACCTCCTAGACCAAATCTCACCGAATAAACAAGCTTTTCCTTTCTGCAAGCTTGCTGTTAGCTCCTGGTCAATGAGTTGGTATTTACATTTTGGCGCTAATTAAAATTTTAATGGACCAGTCTCCAAGTTCAAAGCTTTCGGCGTTCCAAATAAGTAAGTTAATTTGCTGAATTATGCAGACACCGGGAATGCTGCCGTGATGTTTATTGTCGTGTGGTCACTCGAACATGCACGTTGTTACAATGACATCAAACAGAGGCGAGTCTTAAAATGTTTATGTTCTTCATGTGGTCAAACCGAGAATACATGAATAAATCTTGATTAAGAAATCATTTCAAGAAGCATGTTCCAGCGTGTAAATATTTTGCAAAAGGCTTATCTATAATTGACCAAAGTTTAAATACAAATTGACACCCCACCCATGTATTCAACTCCAGGGTACCACATCTTGATAACATACTGAGAAAAAGTCTAGAATTACGTTTGTAACTTAAATTCGTTTAATAAATATTGATAAAGACTTCTTTTTGATGTTGGTTTTATTCTGTTATAGCATTCCTGCATAAATACATCCCGTAATCTTTATTTTATTATGTTAAAAATATAATTATCTAACTTTTCTATATGCCATATCTGCCATATCTAACTTTTCTAAATGCCATATATAACTTAAACCAATCCTGCTGAGTTCCTGTCTGATATTCGTTAACCAGCTGTCTTCATAATGCTGCATTTCTACATAAAGAGCCAGTAAAATACAGATATTAGTGTTACATAACTCTTAAAATTCTTAATTCCCTCGCTACTTACATCGGAAAGCGCCCTAGTTCATTATATATAAAATCGTTACACGCGCCTTTACATACTCCTAGTATTTGTTTTACAGAACTGTACATGCAATGGCTCTATATCCTTAGCTTTATGAAATCCACATATTTCACAACCCTAATTTAAAAGACTATTTACATATGTATCTAATATAGATAACATTGTTTCAATATTAAAATAATTTTTAATGCAAATACCTAATACTGCAAACAGTGCTTTTGTGTGCGGTTAAACTTACCATTATAGAAAAACAATAAACCAAGATAATTAAACTCATTAAAAACTTCTAATTGATTTCCTTTGTAAAACCATACTTCATTATTTCGTCTTTTCCCTCCGTTTCGAAAAATAACAATATTTGTTTTATCCGTATTAACCGTTAAATCCCATGTTAAGGTATTTCAATATATGGACAATTGCATTTCGCAGTCATTTACATACATAGAAAAAAGTATAGGTGATAAAACTTCACCTTGGATCAATCCGTTCCTAAATATGAAAAAAAATCAGAGAGTATATTGTTATATTTCACACAGCATTTTACACTGGCATACAACGAGCGTATAATCGCAAGCATTTCCCCTCCACCCTAGCAGTGGCGTAGCGTGGGCGGGGCCACCGGGGCCGTTGTTCTGGGCGCAAAATTCTGGACTGGTGGAAGGGACTCTGGGAATGCTAACAGTCCACTGGTTAGGGGGTGCAATACTTGCCTTGCCCCGGGCGCTGGCAACCCACGCTACGCTACTGCACCCTAGGGAAAGATATGAGTTGTGTGCATGACGGATGTTTGCTCAATTTTCAGGTAGGCCGTTTCCTCAGTTTTCAAACATCCATTTACAGCAATAATCTTGTTGAACCGCATAAATAAATATGGCATTTAAACTTCCCGTAACATTCAATTACCTCTTATTTTGAATTCTCCATTATTTGTTCTAATTCGGAAGTAGCCAACATTTTGAATTAAAAATTCTGAAGCTCGCCTATTACACCGTTATCTAAACTTCGCCAAATAACCAATATATCAAAACGTAGTAACCTGATATTCTATATATATTTTTTTCTTTTAAAACGTCTGTGCAAAATCCTACACTCAAAAAAACTTCTTTTTTTTTAAATCAATATGCTAAGATATTTATAAACATTATGTTACTTATCCATAATAATACTGTTCTTATTTATATTGGAGTGTTGTACTTTTATTTACAAACTAAAACAAGACTTATTTCCAATAGTTTCGGAATGAAGGACTGTCTGCGATAAACAAACTCAGAATTGCATAAAGTACAAAACTCAACTGTACTTCTGTACAGCACTAATATTTTAATAAGACAGAAGAGTATAGCCTCGTGGATGCTCAGCTGATATCGTATTTTTCTTATTATATGGTGCATCCAAACAGGAATCTTTTATGAAATCTCCATGGCGCTAAGACAGTAAAATACAAATAAAATGTTCTGTATAACAGCGTGTACATTATTACAGGATTCTGCAACTATACTCAGGTGTACATTTATGGCCAAAAGTGATTTTTTGTCTTTGCATATGGCAAGGTATGTTGTCTATCAACACCACCAAACTATATCACCTTGATGATACCCCTCCCCCAGTTAGCAATCATACATCTCTCCTCGATACTGCTTAATGCAATCTAGTGATAATTTAAGTTTTAAAAAGTTAATAAAGTAAGATAGTATGCATTTGTCTTACTCAATAAACTGATAATGAAATGAAATAATGTAATAACATGAAATGATACACACACACACACACACACACACACACACACACACACACACACACATATATATATATATATAATAATAATTAACTTTTTTTAAAATAATAAAACAGGCCTAAAATGAAATGAAATGAAATGGAATTAAATAGGCCTATAATAAAATGAAACGAAGGAAGATTAAAAACAATAAAAACACGACCGCGTCAAGATTATTCAACTCTGTGTTACGATGAATATTCAGTTTTAGGTTTGTGTGGATTAGCGACAGAAGGAAAACGTTATAAAATCTTCTCTCACCGTGTAAGCATTATAACAACACCTAACTCTGAATTTGGATATTCGGTTTTATTAACGCTTCATCTCACATAAGCCTTCGGAATAAATTTACTATTGTCGGTGATAGGAGCCAATAAATCGGAGTCTCCAGGTATTATACTATAAAAATGCCTTCTTCGATGGTCATAAAAGTTTTAGAATGAAGATGATTCGAGATGTTTCCCCAATTCAGTGCATTAAAGGTGATAGATAGGTCAACTACGTCACGCAATAGAGAAAGCGACAACCTTTGGTAGCATTAAAATTTAAATTAGCTGGGACTATTCCACTTTTTACTGCTAAAGAGGCAGTTAGTGAGGTTCTCCCAGAGTCGAGCTGGATTTACAACACAAAAGATGCTGGTAAGAATATCGTTGTCTTTGTTTCCATTTTGTTTTTCCTTCTTTTTGTTTTTCCATCTCGGTTGTATTTTTTCCCTTTCAGAACGCCAACACTTTCCAGCTTTAAATAAAAACAAAAACGTATTATTTGTCTTGACTTTTAAGATTATAATTGTTTTTGTATTTAACTGCAATTTAAATTACATCTATTTATCTTATAGTAGTATTTGAAAAATCCTAAACACAATCTATTTTAGTTTTTCCCCGACTAAAATGAACGCCATTTGCGATGCCAAGCTTCATTTGATGAGAAATATTTTATATGTACACAGCGCCAAAGTTGTTCAATATTTCTTTTTCCTAAAGATAATTTTGTTTGTATTATTTTTTGGTGTTTTAGTTTCTATCGACATCTCGTGATTTTGAAATTAATACAAAATAAAAATGTATCGATATATTTACCTATTTAACCCTCCTGAATCCCACCACTAGTTCGCATCAATGGTTTTGGTCATATATGGTATAATCAAAATGCAGAAAAGTTGGCGTACATTGATATCACTATTCAAACAGAAAATGACAGATCAATATATTCAATCTATGTTTGCTGTATTCAACAATTTTCAAAAGTGTCTCTTATACAAATTCGTTGTTAATAATTATTGCCTACAACCTTACCTTCAGAAACCTATTGCCCTGAAACATATAGAAACATATTTTGAGTAAATATAGACCATCTTCCCATTATATCTGTATAAAACGAGCAGATACCACAATACTTACAGGAATAATAAAATGTGTAGTCTCCGCAATATGAATTAGTAGAAGACGAATATCACTTTGTTTCTATAATACCATAAGAGATAAATATATTAAACCTTATTATTGTAATAAACCAGCAAAATAAAAATGTTTGTGATGTTAAAAAACGTTCAGGGGCCTAATTCACTAAACTCTCGCAACTTGCGATCTCGCAGTGCAATGCAAAAAGACTTGCAAAGAGGATGCTTTGTTGTCTAGCAGAGTCTAAAAGAGCTGTAGAATTATGCCCAGGTCTTTCTGATTTCTATTAATTTTCTCAGAATACATTGATATGATAACTAAAGTTTGTTTTGTTTAACGACACCACTAGAGCACATTGATTTATTAATCATCGGCTGTTGCATTTCAAACATTTGGTAATTTTGACATAAATTTGACAGAGAGGAAACCCGCTACATGTTTCCATTAGTAGTCAGGGATCTTTTATATGCACCATTCCACAGACAGGATAGCACATACTTTGGCCTTTGATATACCAGTCGTGGTGCACAGGCTGGAAATAGAAATAGCCCAATGGGCCCACCGACGAGGATCGATCCCAAACCGACCGCACATCAGGCGGATGCTTTATCGCTGGGCTATGTTCTGTCTCCACAATGAATAATACTACACAATGTCGTGTTATATTCCAGTCACAAAGATTGATATAATAGTGTATCGATTAAAATGGCATTGAGAGAATATTTTGGAACATTATTTCGACAGTTAATATTGCGTGTTGCACCCAGTTGGCTTTCAGTCCGTGCGGACCCCATTCGAAAATTGTATATTATTATATTTATACTTATTTTCGTGCTTACATCCAATTAAAGTTCAAGCACGCTGTTCTGGGCACACACTTCAGCTGTCTGGACTGTCTGTCCAGGATAGAGGGTTAGCTGGTAGTTGTTAGAGAGAGAGAGAGAGAGAGAGAGAGAGAGAGAGAGAGAGAGAGAGAGAGAGAGAGAGAGAGAGAGAGAGAGAGAGAAAGTCGGTGTAGTGGCCTTACACCTACCCATTGAGTCGTTAAAACTCGCTCTGGTTGGGAGCCAGTACCGGGAACCGAACCTAGTACATACCAGCCTTACGTCCGATGGCATAACCACCAGACCACCGAGGCCGGTCGAAAATTGTATATACGGATCCCATGGCTGCACCAACTCAAATAATCTTTGGTTCTGCTGATGACATGTGTGGAGATGACAACTACATGAAAAGAGAGGAACCAATAGCTTATTTTGTGTGCTTATATCCAATTAAGGTTCAAGCACGCTGTCCTAGGCAGACACTCCTCTGCTATCACACAAAAATATATCCCTCGTCCCATGGACCCCTGATGTACCGATGAGGGTTAAATAATATACTAGTACTATATACATTAAAACAACGTGGCAAAGTAACAGGCTTTTCAAGTCGCGGACTCTGTTTTCAAGGTGCATACCTTTTTTTGGCACCGCATAAAATTAATTTTGATGTATTACAAAACAAAAGGACAACCAGAAACACGTTGGGTTTGTCCTAATTGTTAGTTTAAGCACAAAGGTTGTATAAGTAATGTGTAATTTCATGGAGGTGAAAAGCTATAATAGCCAGGTAGGCGAGTTCAAATAATATATTTCAACTGCGTTCGTTAAAGACTAAAGTACATTTACTATATACAAATATTGAATAATAAAAGATGTTAGTTAAAGATTTCCTTTTGCTTTTTCATGATTGATATATAAATATGGAACAAAAATATTTTTCTTCATGATTGGTATATCAAGCATGGTATCATCATGTCTGTCGATGAAGGAATCGTTGCTGTTAATCGGTAGGAGTACCCACGTGGCGACATTGACCCTTTTTGCTGGAACTGTAGATGAATAAAATAATGTAAGCGACATTTTTCACCGCCACCACCGCCATCATCATTATCATCATCCACAATATCATCATCACCATAACCATCATTATCATCATCACCACAACCATCATTATTACCACCACCATCACTTTACTTTCAGCTCAGGTCGTTCCAGCCAGTGCGCCACGACTGGTATATCAAAGGCCGTGGTATGTGCTATTCTGTCTGTGGGATGGTGCATATAAGTTTGACATTCAATAGCTGATGATTAATAAATCAATGTGCTCTAGTAGTATCGTTAAACAAGACAAACTTTTTTTCAATCTCGGGACAATATGCTGAACCGTAGATGCGTATTGCGATATAAGTAACTTAGTTGTTCATCATCAAAATTATCATCATTAACATCACCACCACCCTCATCATCATCACCATCATCATCACCACACACCATCATTACCACTACAATCATCATCATCGGCAATCAACAGCAATATCATCATTACCATAATCATCATCATCATCAACAACACCACCACAATCATCATCATCGTCGTCATCATCATCATAAACAACACCACAATCATCATTACCGTGTCATCAACATATTCATCATCATCATCATCATCATCATCATCATCATCACAATCATCATGCTGATGATCCATAAACTGATTTTTCTTGTCAGAAGTCACTGCTTGTCTCGGTGGTCGTGTTCGCCGCCTACACGGCTGCCATGTTCGAGGGCACATTCCGCGACCTGGACGGCGCCATCAACAGCATCGACCACATTCCTCAGACCCAGAACAAAGCCTACAGCGAGATCAACAACGCCTTCCAAAACAGCGGCTCCTATGGCCAGGTCATGGGTGGCAAGTTTGCGACCGGAAACGTAGTGTATTCTGGGCCAGAGGGAGAGCACGTGCAAAGCAGTGGATCCTATGCCCAAGGAAAGGTTCAACATTTTAAGAATGGTCGACCTTTCGTGACCTATGGTGGACGGGCGGTGGGATACAGGGCACCGATTTGTCTGATTCCCGTGGAGTTATCAGCACCGTTCCACCTCAAAGAAGACTCTTATGGCTACCCCAAGTGAGTTCTAATACCCGGTAACTTAGTTATAGTAGTGGATTCTCATTAAACGGCCTCTATCTAATCCGAAAGTCCAAAAAAATGGGATGATTCCAAGATGATTAAAACGACAACTGTAGGGCTCATATGACTCGTATATAAAGACAGGGGAAACGTATTTGTTTTATCCTGACTCGGACGAAGCTTAGGCCAGAATTTGCACCCAAGACAGACATGCGCTGTAATAGCTTTCTCTGAACGTGCATGTTAAATTGTTTCCAAGTCCAAGTTCAAGTATATATTTGTTTAATAACACCTCGTCACTTTAATTTTATACTACGGATATTTTGGTGTCTAAGATATGTTTTTAGCTCTTTTTTTTTTGCTTTTTTTTTTTTTTACACTAAACTCATGCTATAAATAAACATGGAGTCGATTATTCAATGCGTTTATATTCCGTGCCCACACAGCGCCCTTTCTGTGACAAAAACCGCGTACATTGAAAGCGATCTTTAGTCGGACTACCAAAAAAGAATACAAGTTAAAAGAAAATTGCAATCAACTTTTATTGATTGCCAGGTAGACCTGCCGTCTACATGTGTTCACGCTTCAGTGATCAGCCATCCACCGCGGACTGAGAGAGTGACGAAGAATGTTAACACCACCGCACACAGCGTGATGGCATCATTTACCTGCATTACCTGCCGATCAGCTGTACCGTGTTGATCCGTGTAATCATACACACTCCCGCCAATCTTAACTGATCCCTGGCTGTCACTACAACCACCTACAGGGAACAGTTAAAGGGGCATTATCTTAGTTTAATTTTTTTTTCTCTTCTTTTTAAATACATTCCAACGCAGGCACGTTCACACACAGATAGCAACATAAATATAAAGCACGTTCGCAGATATGAACGCACGTACTCACTCAAATATATACAAACACGCACGTACCATATATCCGAACAAGTCACGTGTGTCTGTATTATTTCACTATTTACTTTTGTCCACCAGCAACAGATGCCTTTTACTTTATTATATTTCCTTGGTGGATGGGTTGATTAATTTTTATGGTTTGCTATTACTAGTATTTTATTATTATTATTTAAAAATGCAGGCCATAAGCGAACCGTTGTTAGTTGACTCTGGTAACAGTGTAACATTTCGAACCTTGACTAAACATCTGTATTGTTTCTCTCTTTTGCATTACAACCAGACGTTACATCTACCAGGAACTGTACAACCGTCCACAAGTCAGAGCTGCTATCCTGGGACTAAAACCAGGCCAGATTCTCCATTATCCAATCAAACCACACGTTAGGTAAGAACAGCACGACAGTAGCCAATCAAACCACACGTTATGTAAGACTAATGCTAGGGTCATACTGTCAACTGTCATGACAGAGTTGGCCAACTCGCCGATTTGACGACTTCTACAACTGTCCATTTCACTCTTACAACTCGTATACAAAGACTAACTCGTTGTTAATCTGAGGGCACCCATCGTAAGTTGGGAGTTGGAAAAATTACAACGCAACCATCGAGTTGGCCAATTCCGTCGTGATTGTTAATAGTCTAAAACTAACATAACACGGCAGTAGCCAATCAAACCACACGTTAGGTAAAACTAACAAGACAGTAGCCAATTATATCGCACGTTAAATAAGATTAACACGACAGTAGCCAATCAAACCACACGTTAGGTAAGACTATTCCTACTAACACTACTACTTTTACTACTACTACTACTACTACCACTACCACTACCACTACCACTACCATTACCACTACCACTACTACTACTACTCCTACTCCTCCTCCTCCTCCTCCTACTACTACTACTACTACACTACTACACTACTACTACTACTACTCCTACTACTACTACACTACTACTACTACTACTATTACACTACTACTACTACACTACTACTACTACACTACTACTACTACTACTACTACTACTACTACTACTACTACTACTACTACTACTACTACTACACTACTACTACTACACTACTACTACTACTACTACTACTACTACTACTACTACTACTACTACTACTACTACTACTACTACTACTACTACTACTACTACTACTACTACTACTACTACTACTACTACTACTACTACTACTACTACTACTACTACTACTACTACTACTACTACTACTACTACTACTACTACTACTACTACTACTACTACTACTACTACTACTACTACTACTACTACTACTACTACTACTACTACTACTACTACCACTACTACTACTACTACTACTACTACTACTACTACTACTACTCTACCGTTGATACTACAACATGCAATCAAACCACACGTTAGGTAAGATGGACACGACAGTAGCCAATCAAACCACTACTACTACCACTACTACTACTACTACTACTACTCCTACTCCTACTACTACTACTACTACTACTACTACTACTACTACTACTACTACTACTACTCCTACACTACAACTACTACTACACTACTACTACTACTACTACTACTACACTACTACTACACTACTACTACTACTATGCCGCTGACATTACAACATGCAACATACTAGTATTTATTCATGTTTATGTTGTGAATGGTAAATTAAAGTTTCTTCTCTATTTATTTAAGGAGTTTGTCTAAAGTGGATGTTTCGCCTGTTGCTACCGGTCTTGGTGGGTGCAGACAACGCAAACTGAGTCTGCGACGCTTCTACGCTTACGGCGGCCAGTGCTGGCTCATCAACCCAACTTACCAGAGCATCAGCTACGTCAGCTGCAAGTAAGAGTGTTTTATTTAGAAACAATAAAACAATCAATCAACAACTAACAATGAAAGACAATGGGGGGATAGCTAAGAAACAAAAAGAAAGAAAGAAAGAAAGAAAAGAAAAACCTGATTGTGATTTAATGATTCATAACAAAAATGACCTCTGTATCTATCTTTTTGGAGTATTAAGGATACAGTTAGTTAGTTTGAATGGATATATCTAGGTTTTTGGTAGAATTACAGTTGAAAGCGTCGTAAAATGACATTTGCAATATTTGTAATCGAAATGTAGATTGCCTTTAAATAGTAACTCTAGTGTCTGAATAATTTACTGTCCCCGCCCAAGTTGTAGAATTACAGAAAAGCTGATAGGATTCATGTGCGATTATCTCACTGGCCGTCCGTTATGAATACATTTATATTTATGTAGGCTACCTCCTTCCTTATTGAAAATGCTCTCCCACAAGCTAGGTTACTGGCCATAGTTGTTAATAAATAATAATATTCGTGTATAACCCGACATAGTGGAATTTTAGTTACACTGCTGTCATCGTAAACGCAAAATGCAAACAGTTCTAAGTACTGTAGTAAGCAAGACTTGGTATACGATATACAAAATTGGCTTGTTGACGAAGGGGCGTTTTGAGAACATTCCTGCTCTTCTGTCCCCTCCAGCTACGACCCTGCAGATTACAGTGATTTTGTGTCCATTTTAAGTAGAGATGGATACACTGCTTGGCCGCCCCTCCAGAGGTGCATATGAAACAGCGGGTAGGTAATTTCAGTGACACATAAGCACCAGTGAAGAGACGCGAATTCGCCACTGTGACGCCGAAACACCCATCATCTCCGATGTGGCAGTGAAGAGACGCGAATTGGCCGCTGTGACGCCGAAACACCCATTGTCTCCGGTGTGGTAGTGAAGAGACGCGAATTTGCCGGTGTGACGACGAAACACCTATTGTCTCCGGTGTGCGATGACAGACACAGAAGTTCAGCTCAGGTCGTTGTGTCCATCACATGAAGGGAGACTCGGAATGGTCCACTGGTACACGAACGGATGGAATGACTGTCCGAAATGAGACACGAACATAGGCGTACGGGTTTTCCATTTTGTAAGGTGGCAGGCTGGTTTTTGTCCGAATTAAACAAAAATGCCCGAATTTGGATAACAACATTAAATCATATTAGCATTGCTACTAAACAGCTAGGGTTGCACACGGATCACTACGCATTTTTACATGGATTACAACTAATTTTGAGGGTAGAATGATGGAAATACATGGTAAAAAGGTCTCAGGTTAGCAAAATTTTCCGGAATATTTCTATAATGTTTGCCCGAATTTGATATTTTGCTCCAGCACTAGGGGGGCAATTACCCCACCCCTGTCCGCTGTCTCGTACGCTTATGGACACGGCATGGATGTGTCCTTCTTCATGAAAGTGTTGGACATGACATTAGTCTTGGCAGCTTTAAATCAATCTAACATTAGACTACATCGTCTCACACCAATTTAACATCAATCTCACGTGAGTAGTTACGCATCAGTCACACATTAGTTTCACGTGAAGCTCACACCAATCTCACGTGAGCAGTCACACGCTAATTTCACGTGAATCTCACACCAATTTTACGTTAGTAGTCACACGCTAATCTCACGTGAAGTTCACACCAATCTCATGTTAGTAATCGCATGCTAATCTCACGTGAAGCTCACACCACTCTCACGCTAGTAGTCACACGCTAATCTCACTCCAATCTCACGTTAGTAGTCACACGCTAAGCGCTAGTCTCACAGGAATTTCACCACAATCTCGGTCATCGTGTATCAAATATCCCCACCAGTTTCACACCAGGGTAGTATGAAGAAACAGTGGAGAGAAATGTTCAAGTACGCCTATCGTAGTCACACACACACACACACACACACATCATGCTGATATGAAGGCGACGTAAAACCGGATAAGATTTGAATGGATATACATGGTTCACAGTTCAGACGTGTTATCATTAATTTCCTGTAGACATGTTCCAATGACAAATTGATTGATTATGATCTATAAATGTTCTGGTCCCCGTTCCACAAAGCGATCTTAACGCTAAGATCACCTTAAGTGCATATATTAGCTGTGCAGTTACGGTGATCTTAGAGCTAAGATCGCTTCATGGTACGGGGCCCTGGTCGATTATAAAAATCCACGATTGTTGGTCTCTGTTCACTAATTGTTCCTCCAGTTTAAATGATGGATATGGTTTAACTAAAGAAAACTGATATTGAATATGTTTTAAATGTAAAATTAGCTATTTTTAGGGTTCTTTCCCGGTGAACACGATAATGCGATATTAGTCCTAACAATTTGTAATCGTAAGTTGATCGGATGGAGCCAACCAATTATAACAGATGATCGACGATGACCCTATTCCCAACACAACGATACTTCCTTACGCTTTCACGTGCTTTTTAATGTTAACTTTGTCGAAAATCACTATATTTAAAGTGAGGCTATACAATTAAGCCCATTCACAAACTAATTAAATGAAACATGTCCATCTGTTTACAGACATGGCTGTGGTTATGACGTTGGTGACGGAAGTAGAAGCTACTGTGCCGGAAACCACGTGACCAAGTACGTGTGGGCGTACTGCGAGGGTCTGAGGTACGGCGCTAGGATCCAGGCAGTGGCGGTTCCTCTCCCCAAGAGCTGCAGCTGTCAAACATACCAGTGCAAGTGAGCGTCAGACGTGGCCAGACGTGCTTAGTGTACCCGTAGATCAGGTACTCCGCATGCTCAACACTCGGAAGATGTAGTGTTTTTGGCCAGTTTTAAGGCAGAGTAAATATCTGTTCTAAATCTCCTTCGGTAATAAAGCTTTCATCTATTTTTAATATACTCTCTCTTGATTATTGCATGGTATCCAGAAACAATATGACAAATGACTTTACTAAGCAAAGCATGAAATATATATGACAACAACAATTTACCTCTCTCGTCACTGTTTCGAACCCCCCCCCCCCCCCCCAATCATTCATCATTATTCGCCGACTTCCTTGCAATACACTTGCTTAACTACCTACCCATTAATCCACGTCCCAGCATCCACCTTGATAGGAAAGATAAAATAACTTTGTTTCATAAGCTAGGGTGATTTATATTTATTTTCAAGATAGAGGAGGACTAAATATGACTGTTTAGTCATAAGAACTGTACATAGTGTTAACATACTGACAATTCAGGGTCACAGATAAAGTATGAGCACACTAATTTAGGAACTTTATAAAGGTTTGAATTTATGTGAGTGACTTGGAACTCAGTAAAATAAAGAAAAATATTATATAGATTTCCGAAAACACTGACTCTTTCCAGGTATGTGGGTGGGTGGGTCTACACAACCCCTGGCTTCGCTAGTGTTCTTCCCAGACGAAAAACCTTCCACACAGCCATATCTGCACCGTCTCACCAAAAGGATGGTACATATCACGATAATTGATATAGCAGTCGTAGAGCACTGGTTGCAAGGGAAGTAACCGAATATGACAGGAATATGTTGCTAAAATCAACAAACCTCAGACGAATATTCTATAACTGAGTTACACTCCTCTACGTTATATTCTATAGTAGTATGACAAGAAGGACGAAAAATAATACTTTGTGGAAAATACTGTGACGCCTAGTGTACATCATGGGGGGCGGGACGTAGCACAGTGGTAAAGCGTTCACTTGGTGCGCGGTCAGCGTGGGAACAATCCCCGTCGATGGGCCCATTGGGCTATTTCTCGTCCCAGCAAGCGCACCACGACTAGTATATCAAAGGCCATGGTATGTGCTATCCTGTCTGTGGGATGGTGCATATAAAAGATCCCTTTCTACTAATGGAAAAAAGGTAGCGGGTTTCCTCTCTATGACTGTGTGGAAATGACCATATGTTTGACATCCACCAGCCGATGATTAATAAACCAATGTGCTTTAGTGGTATCGTTAAATAAAACAACCTTTAAATGTTTTAACATGTAGTGTACATTATGAAAACAAAAAACCCACACACACTTCCAGTAGACTGTTTACTTTCCACCAGACGTTATGGAAAATCTTAATAAGGAAGTATTTTGTCTTCTGGTTTATTGTAATGAAATGTGTCTCATAGTTCTCATAGTTATCATAGGAATATTTGTTTAACGATACACATCGACTATTGGATGTCAAACAAAGATAAAGTACAAGAAAAATAGAAACAAATTACATCAATATACAAATTTAATAGTTAAATTAAAAGATTGTGTAGTAATTAAAAAAATCCCATACAATCGAAAAGATTCCTCCACATTTTTTTCTAGTTTGCTTAAAATGATTACACTCCACCAAAATTCTCACATTAAGATAGAGGATCCTTCTTCAGAATAAATGAATCTGTCAAGTTTGTATGGCCGTGGCGAGCACGACACAAGACTTCATCTTTTCTGCGCCGTCTATAAGAGGACTGCCACTCTCCCAGGACTAGCTTGGCAGAATGAAGCTTGTTCGCAACCATACTGTTCCAAGCATCTTGCCAAATTGATAAAATATGAACGATAGAGAAAATACCAGATACAGCCGCATTTTATATGCATTTCCTATAGACATGTCAGTACATACCAAGGCCACGTGAGACACTAGTTGAGACAGAACTAAAATTCGAGCCCATCAGCGGCGACCGATCCCACGATCAATCCCACCGCAGGCGAGGATTCTACCACTAAGCTACTGTTCGCACTCCACCACTCGGAAGACTAATAAAGGGTAGATAACACAGATGTACTGTTTTATAAATAATCACCAGTTACTCCCCTTAGACTAAAATCGATACTGATAACAATTCGCGAGAGAACATTAAATAAGAGAGAGAGAGAGAGAGAGAGAGAGAGAGAGAGAGAGAGAGAGAGAGAGAGAGAGAGAGAGAGAGAGAGAGAGAGAGAGAGAGAGAGAGACGAGAAGACGAAATGAAAGGCAGTACTAGAAAGACTCGGAGGGAAAACCAGATGCAGACAGACAGACGGGTGTCATATACCGGTACGGTTGGCACTTGCGTGTCTTATCAACAGCATTATGTACAGTATTTAAAACGTACATATTATGTCGTAGTATAAGAGTTATAGCTCTGTTACATAAAATATTAATAAAGTTTACCAATATTCATTGGCGTAATCGAACGAGGGAGGGGCATGTGTGGGGAGTGGGGCATGGCTCCGCAGTCGTACCTCTTTTTTTTCCCCCACAACTTTTAATATTTTTCGGTCGCCCCATAACACGACTCGTAGACAGTGTGATTGTCCCCTCCCCCCCCCCCCCCCCCCCAATATAAAACCCTGGCTGCGTCAATGCAATGATTATTATACATTTTAGAACACCCTTGACCGCATCTACTGGGACTGGGGGGTGGGGTGCCAGCCAAGAATAACAGATGCCACCCCTTCTTCGCCAACATGAATAAAAACCTTTTTTTAATTTAAAATTTCCCTTTTGTTCTAGCTGGAGAGGCCGATCGTTGTCCAACTGCCTCCTCCCACCCCTTAATTATTTTGGCTTTGAAAACTATATTACTATACATATATAAATTAGCGTGCATACAAAACATGACCAACAACATACAGTTAGCTCATTTATACTCCAACACTAACTGCATTGACTATGATTTATATTTGTAAAACACTAGATGACAAATATCTTGTTTTGAAAATAGATTTCACCTTTAGAACTTTGTAATATATTTCCGTGGTTTTTGTTAGTGTTTTTCTTTTGTTTATTTGTTTCTTTTGACACTTTGAAATATCACATTTGTTATAATCTCTTGCATGGAATATTAATTTCTGGATGACTTGAGTTAATGTCATGCTGAAAACAAAATCTACTTGTCAGTAGCAAGTGATAACACATCAGCGTATAAATCTTAAGCCCACCCCATGTTTATCTAACCTCATTAAATATAAGCCCAGTTTTAGCCTAGAGAGGCTGGTTTAAATTAACTCTCAATACGTCTACGGCTGGAAATCTTACGGTGCGTATGTATCCAACTCCACAAAATAACGCATGTCCTTCCGTTAGGCACCACACCACCATTTGTTGTGTCGTTACTTGACTTGACTTAACTTCACTTAGGGTTTGACTTGCACGTCCAGAACAAGCTATTATAGCACACGCCTGCCATGGGCGCAGGTGTTAGGCTCATGCCAACTCTTCCGCCCATGACAGAGAGTGTGCTCTTACTTGTTGTAGCAGCTTAATATAGTCCGGTTTAGGAAATAGTTTCTCATATATATTTTTTTTTTTTACAAACATCTGGTATTCCTTTTGAAATCTTTGTTTGATGATTACGAGTAGGTTAACCCCAATATACATAACCCGTTGGTTTAAACTGATAACAACTGTACAAGTGGTATTCTGATACACGTATAATATCAACATGAAGCGGTGCTCTGGCATGAGGGTCCATAACTGAAACGTTTAGAAGTCAACCAGAGCTGATTTTTTTGCACGGTATTTGTTAAGGGAGAGTACTCCCTAAAATTAGTAGTCACATGATCCTCTCGATGTTGTATTTATCACAGAATATATTCTGACATAGAAATTGTATTGAACTGCATGGAGTAATTAATGGTGGTGTGTAACCGTATAACAGGCCCATAGGACGAGGTGGGCCGCTTGAGAACGAAACTGTATGTTTGTTTGTTTTGTTTTGTTTAACCTACTCTGTTAAAAAATCAAAAAAAAAAAATAAGTATAATAAAATATAATGGAAATACTGAAATCTATATTTATGCAAATAATGAAGACCATTTCACAAAAAGTGGCATATATTGACTATATAGATACTTACGTTCTTCCAAGAAACTATATTACAACAAAGACAACCCAATACACAAGTGAATGTGATTTTATTTAATTTAATTTATTATTCTTTTTCTTTTTTTTCTTTCTATTAATTTTCTTTATTATTTTTGGTTTTTACTTATTTATTTTTTCTTTATTAATTTTCTTTATATATATATTTTCTTCCATCTACTTTTTTAATTTCCTTTCTGGTAACGTTATTATTACTGTTGTAATGTATCATATATATCCATATTATTCTTGTGCAATATTTATCTTATAACATGACTATAAGGTAGTGATATCAGGTCCCAATTCTGGCACTATCGTATTTGTTTCCTGAGGATAATAAATTTTCTAAATTTAAAAACAAGATAAAAATATCGATTGGAACCCCTCACACTGTCCTGGACAGACAGTCCAGGTAGCTGAGATGTGTACCCAGGACAGCGTGCTTGAACCTTAATTGGATATAAGCACGAAAATAAGTTGAAATGAAAAATGGAACCCCACCACTAGAGATTGTGCTCACCCCCTCCCATTCAAGAGATCTTTCCTACACGCCTGTATCAATATCTGTTCCCCCTCGTTTTTAAAAATAGGAGAAATACATTTTGCGATATTAAAAACACCAGGATGACCAAAACACTTCGAATGTACGGAAATGGATAATCTAAACCATAAAATCTAAGTAAAGTATGATTTCAGTTATCAAAAACGGCTATAATAGTAAAAAAAACATAAGACTTAGTGTTTAAAAACTAGGGTATGTCTCTTTAAATAAAATACAACTTTCTTCTTTAGTTGCAAACATCAGAGATATTGATATGAACATCGTGATAACTGGTCGAATACCCCACCCACAATCAGTGGTGTTGTGGTTAAGCCATCAGATCCAATCAGTGGTATAGTGGTTAAGCCATCGGAGGTAGGTACAGGGTTCGCAGCCCGGTACCGGCTCCAACTCAGAGCGAGTTCTTAAGGGCTCAATGGGTAGGTGTAAGGCCCTCTTCTCTCTCAATAACCACTAACCAACTAACTCACTGTCCTGGGCAGGTAGTCCAGATAGCTGAGGTGTGTGCCCAGGACAGCGTGTTTGAACCTTAATTGGATATAAGCACGAAAATAAGTTGAAATGAAATAAGCCATCAGATTTTAGGCTGGTAGATATTGGATTCCATCCCGGTACCGACTCCCGCTCAGAGCGAGTTTAACGACTCAATGAGTAGGATCACTACACCAACCATCTCACTAACCAGTAACAACTAATCACTAACACTCTGTCCTGGACAGACACCTCAAATAGCTGAGGTATGTGCCCAGGACAGCGTACTTTAACCTTAATTGGATATAAGCATGGAAAAAACGAAAAACGTTTGTTTTGTTTAACGACATCACTGGAGCATATTGATTAATTAATCATCGGCTATTGAATGTCAAACATTTGGTAATTGTAACTCGTAGTCATCAGAGGAAACCCGCTAGAGTTTTCTTAATGCAGCAAGGAATCTTTTATATGCATTTTCCTCACAGACTGGAAAAGCATGGAAATAAGTAGGCCCCTACCTGTATAAATGACATAAAATGGAAAAAACACAAAAAACACAAACAAACAAACAAAAACAACTCTAAAAGTAATAAAACTCGTGATAAAAAAAAATCGACAAAAAAAAAAAATTCATAAAGCTAGATTAAGAAAACCACTTGTGTTTATTATAATGCTTATCCACGCACGTGGCCATTTACTCCATTATAACGCGATAATTTACAAAAGCAATACTATTTATTAAACCCTTTCCATAACTGCCACGTTGCTTTTGATAATAGGAGCCCCCATCAAACACACAATGGGATTGGCAGCCATTCTGCGAAACCCGACTAGATGGAAAAGAGTGTAAACGGAAATGTCCATCAGGGAAATTAATCGACACACTTTCTCCATATATTTTGACACAGAAACGTCGCCGGTGCGTTCATCAAAGAGTGGAAATGCCAAAAGTGGTGTAAGCCGCAAGACAGAACCGGAAGCAGTGTAGGATTTGTCTCGGGTACCGGCGGCAGTCAATAAACATTTCCTAGCATTTGAGATGTTTGAGCCAACATCGATTGTTCAACGGTCGTCGACTAAGAGTGGCTCGTTTGTAACAATATGAAGCGGATCTCTTATCAAAAGCAGTCTTGTTTCCGACACACGTGTTTCGTCGTACTGGCTGGCCAAATTAAACCTTCATTCATAAATGAACACAGTCACTGAAGTTACAAATGCATTTTTGGCAGAAAGAAAATAAAGTTTCAAGATTAAAAAAACAAAAAGAAGCGACCCCCCCCCCCCCAAAAAAAAAAACAACAACAACAAAACCCCACAAAAAACCCCAAAAAAACCCACACCAAAAACAAACAATACCTTTAACTTTGAATATGTCTTTTTATTCAAAGAGAAACAGTCTTTAGATTTGACGCCAAGATTAAAGACTGCCACGCACATTAAAAAACCCCTAGACTGTTAAACAGTTCTAAGTGAATATTTGTGCAGCAGTATATTAAGTATTCGTACTAAACATAATACGCAATTCCATGTAAATGAAAGTTTTATTTTTGTAGTATAATCATACTAGACATAATATAGAGTTCCATGTAAAAAACAACAACATTCTAACAGTATTATCATAATTCTAGACGCAATATTTAATTCAACGTACAGAAAATGGTTTTATTTTTGTTGATATAAAAAAAAAAAAAATAATAATAATTTAAGTGATATAAATGCATGTTTAATGAACACACATATCATGCCTCTATACTAATACAAGCTTAATGAATATTCCAGTCTTTATAGTATACTATTTAAGCTATGGGTTTTTAGTGTTTTTCTTAGCTCAGTATTACAAAATTCAATAACTTTATTATTTTGTTACTGTGTTTTTACAAATTAAAACTGTATGTCGCACATGTACAAAACACTAAATTCAGCTTTTGTTAAAATGAACTATATTTAATGATGATGAGTTATTCTTATATATTCCACTAAGGTTCAAGCACGTTCTCTTTAGTACGGAACTTAGTCGCGTGGGCTTCTGTGTGAAACAGAGATTAATAATGTGTTGTGAGAGAAGTGTACACTTCTGTCGTACGTGTACGGGTGTGGCACACTCACAGCGTTAACCTGGGCTTCGATGGGTCGTAGGATCGATCGCTCTCGGCGGGCTGAGGTTACCCAGTCAATACTCGACAACTGGTAAATCAAAGGCCGTTGTAATTATGTGCTGTCCTGCCTATGGAAAATTGCATATAAGAGTTCCCTTGCTGCTTTTTCCGTAGGAGGTAGGAGTAGCCTATTATTATGGCGGCAGCGGGGTACCTCTTTTTGTATCCATTTCTGTGACTTTCATGTCCAGAGTCGGATTCAAGGGGTGGGGTGGGGATAGGATATCCGACCGTCCCCCTCAAATATATTAAAGTGCCTTTTTCTGACTTTTTAAAAATATGTTCATTCAGTTGCCCTTTTGAGGTGTTGGTCCATGTGCCCCTTTTTTGTTAGTCACCCCACCTCCCCCCAAAAACCCCCACCCCCCAAAAAAACAAAAAAAAAACAAAAACAATAACAACAACAACAACAAAAAACCCAAACAAAACAAAACAAATACATGTTCTGGATCTGGCCCTGGTTTCGTGTTTTCGCACACCTACACATACTGGCCAGACGACGTAACAGAGACCTAGCACATACCTGATTTTAATGATTTGTTATTTTGAGAAACAACTCTTGTCTTCTTTCACAAGCCTAACAAGATGTTTTATTGTTTCCGCGAGAGCTAGATGCTAGATCCTATGAGATTTCGTGCACCCAGAACGAATCGTCTTCGTAAGTTCCCGTATTTCGTCGCGGGGGGCGGAATATCTCAAATAACCTATCATCTTTCTGTTTACATAACGATTGCAGGTATTCGAAAAACGAGTATATAATGAAGTTTGACGTTTTTCAGACTGTCAGAAAGACTATTGTAATGTCGTTTGTTCAAGTAAGCGCGTAGAGTCGAATACTAGATGTCAAAGAAGAATTAAGAAATCGAGAAATATTCGTTAAAAATGTTCCAGCTAAAATTAACAAAACTAGCGAGTTCTAACAGTTACGTGTGTGGGCGGGCAGACATATGTAAATCACATTTACAGGAAAATATCTGCCAAACAATAATACAAGGCAAATAAGAGGTTTTATAACGCAGTTGTTGTTTTTTAAACGTTGTAGTTGAGAGGAAAAAGGTATTTATAGGCATCCAAAAGTACGCTGAAGCTTGCAAAAATAGAATTGTGTATCATGTGAAACGCTATGTCATAGCATCTAGGGAAGGAAGGAAATGCTTTATTTAACGACGCACTCAACACATTTCATTTACGGTTATATGACGTCAGACATATGGTTAAGGACCACACAGATATTGAGAGAAGAAACCCAGTCCCCACTTCATGGGTTACATTTTTCGATTAGCAGCAAGGCATCTTTTATATGCACCACCCCACAGACAGGATAGTACATACCACGGCCTTTGTTACACCAGTTATGAAGCACTGATCGAAAGAGAAATAGGCCAATGGGTCCACCGACGGGGATCGATCCTAGACCGACCGCGCATCAAGCGGACGCTTTACCACTGGGCTGCGGCCCGCCCCTGGCATCTAAAGTACAACTCAATTCTTTTTTAATGCTTTTAGATTATAATGAAGTTCCTCACAGTCAGCCAAACAGTGGGACCTAACCTTCTACTTAACGAAAACCCCCAACCCTCCCCCGACTCTTAGAGGCTAGCATTAGTGACGCAGCCTCCCAGGTTTTGCGAATTCCAAGTATAGAAGTGTTGTATATCATTGATATTGATTGATTTGGTTAGTTTGTTCATTATTATTTTGTAATACTCCCACACTAATACAGATAATGATAAACTTTGTTTTGTTTAACAACACCACTAGAGCACATTGATTTATTAATCATCGGCTATTGAATGTCAAACATTTGTTGATTTTGACATTTAGTCTCAGAGAAGAAACCCGCTACTTTTTTTTTTAGTAGTAGCAAGGGATCTTTTATATGCACCAGATACAGGATAGCACATACCCTTTGATATACCAGTCGTGGTGCACTGGCTTACAGATAATGAAGGCCCGAAAGAACGATATTTGCAGTGGAGGGGACAATCTTTAATGGAGGGTTCACAACCTATACTGGAGGGAGATGGGGGGAGGCATAAGTCATATTTTTACCTTTCTTTCTCGTGCAAGGCCTCCTCCCCCTCCTCTCCAAGTTTCCACGGGCCTGTAATATACTAACGATTTTATCGTTTTGGTAAAAAACTAAAGGGGGGGGGGGGGACGTAGCCCAGTGGTACAGCGCTCTCTTGATGCGCGGTCAGTTTGGGATCGATCCCCGTCGGTGGGCTCATTGGGCTATTTCTCGTTCCAGCCAGTGAACCACGACTGGTATGTCAAAGGCCGTGGTATGTGCTATCCTGTCTGTGGGGTGGTGCATATAAAAGATCCCTTGCTACTAATGGAAAAATGTAGCGGGTTTCCTCTCTAAGACTATATGTCAAAATTACCAAATATTTGACATCCAATAGCCGATGATTAATACATCAATGTGCTCTAGTGGTGTCGTTAAACAAACAAACTTTCTGGTTAAAAAACAACGAAAAAATCCATTTGTAACTATATAAAGTAAAAGACATAATTACAGACATTAATAGTGATCAAGAAAACATTTATTTACACACACACTTTAGGGAAAGGGGGTGCTCCTATCACCCGCCAGTATGCCGGTAGTCGGCGCTCCCACGCGCTCGTCTCGAGCACCATTCACGTGGTTGATCCCACGTGCTAACCTCGCGCGCTCACCTATGTGGTTTCTTTTTCAAGTTAAGCCTAGAATATGAATAGGTAGTAGGCAGGTGCAAATTGGCCCTTTGAGCGCGAGGTCAACGCTTGAATGGGGGAGGTCGTTCGATGATTCCGTGTGGACTATCTCGGCACTTGATCGCGGCAAAGGTAAATAGTGTAGACTGCAGACTCGCAGTTAATTCTTTGAAAAAAGCAATTGGTGAAAACTGTTGAGAAGTTCTGTGCAGTCCAATACCCCCACTTGAGAGTTATTTTGCCAGACTGCCAAGTAAATAATGTAAAGATAAAATACGTAGGCAGAAGTAATTTCACTTTAATGGATCCATCATTTCTCTCTAAGCTAATATTTTTAACAAGGGGAAGGGTTGGGAAATGGCGAGAGAGAGACAGACATACAGAGAGAGAGAGAGAGAGAGAGAGAGAGAGAGAGAGAGAGAGAGAGAGAGAGAGAGAGAGAGAGAGAGAGAGAGAGAGAGAGAGAGAGAGAGAGAGAGAGAGAGAGAGAGAGAGACAGACAGAGACAGACAGAGACAGACAGAGAGGGGGAGAGGGAGGATTAGAGACAGAGAGAGAGAGAGAGAGAGAGAGAGAGAGAGAGAGAGAGAGAGAGAGAGAGAGAGAGACAGACAGACAGACAATCAGACAGACAGACAGACAGAGACAGAGAGGGGGAGAGGGAGGATTAGAGACAGAGAGAGAGAGAGAGAGAGAGAGAGAGAGAGAGAGAGAGAGAGAGAGAGAGAGAGAGAGAGAGACAGACAGACAGACAGACAGACAGACAGAGACAGACAGAGAGGGGGAGAGGGAGGATTAGAGACAGAGAGAGAGAGAGAGAGAGAGAGAGAGAGAGAGAGAGAGAGAGAGAGAGAGAGAGAGAGACACACACACACACACAGACAGACAGACAGACAGAGAGAAAAGAGAGAGGAAGAGCTCTTGTTTGAAAATACATTATATTACATTAATTGTCTACTTCTAACAAACAGAAGTAAAATCATTTTACAATGCAGAATGTCTGACAAATCGTTTGAGTATTTGCACTGTCTTTCAATCTTTTTCAATTTACCTAGAACCGTAGCTCTTTTATCAATAACTTTACGGTTTGTCACACAAACATTTACAAAATTTCATTCACATTTGTCAGGGTGTTTGATATACACCGCGGCCTCTCTACCACGAAGAACTGACTCACTTAAAAATACTTTCCTGAGTCTGCTGCCAGTATAAGATGTTTCCGATCAACAGTCTTTTTAACGGAAAAAGTCACACTTTAAATAAAAGTTCTTGTTTAGAACGTCATTTTATTGTCTAATATTGTAGTTTTTTTACGTACGAGATTATTGAGAGAGAAAAAAATGTAATCTAGATTACTACAAACATAAAGACGACCAAAACACACTTATTATACAGACAGTGATATTCTAGATAAAAAAACAAAATGTATTAAATAGTATTTGTTAAAAAGGCTATACTAGTCATTACAATAGCAGCACACCTTTAACTACGAATTACGTAGCAAAGACACATCTGAAAGGAGAAAAAAGTGAGTTTATACATGATTAAAGTCTACAGTTTAAATGCAATTAAAATCCTAAAGCGACGTATTAAAACTGAATACAAATGGTCATCATCAGAAAGATCTAAAATTGTAGCCGAATGCGAAAAATCCACCATGTGCAAGATCAAAGGTCAAATGTTTTAAAACAATGTTCAGAAGTCAGCTGTGATTAAACCTGGCTACAATGACATGTATATGTATATAAAACTATAGTCATTAATTGTTTGTTAATATTGCAACTTTTTGATGCTATTTTGTGCACTCTGTTCTCATGTGAAATGTTTAAATGCAATCAATTTTATCTTATCTTATGACACTGGCAAAGAATCATCAAAACCTTAGTGGTCCTTAAGTTTCTTTGTTTTTCTTTTTATAGCCTAATTGTCTATGGCCAAAATGGAAATTTGAAAATATCTCTGATTATCATCTGTTGGTCTTCTGGAAAGTTCATACAAAATGAGTATACTAGAGGAACAATTGCAAATACGATGAACGCACGAACAGAGAGAAAGGCAGACATCCGTAAAGTCAGGCATGCATGCACAGGAACAGACAGACATACATACAGACAACATACTAAACGTAAATACAGTAGGACTGTAGACAAACTGGCAGGATAACTGGCATATCCTGCAAAACAAGACTCTAGTATTTTAATGGATTTAAGACCTGCGCGAAAGCACATGGAAGTTCCACCGGAAGTAGAAGTCATTAATGGAAGTCATCTTTGCAAACGTACTCGATTGTTCCCGCGTGTATTGTGTTCGTGCGCCGTGTTTAGCCCGGCAGTACAGGCGCGTGATCTAAGATTGATGGGAAACGTGGCTGCTTCTCCCGCCATCTGGCACCTAGACTTGCCCCTGCTTCTCCCACCATCTGGCACCTAGACTGGCCCACGGATTGTCACTCTTCCATCCTCTCTTCCAACACAGTCGGGAGCAGGTTTTATCTCGGAAGGAAGGAAGGAAGAAGGAATGTTTTGTTTACAGTTATATGGCTTCGAACATTTGGTTAAGGACCACACGGATAATGAGAGAGAAAACCCGCTGCCGAGACGCAATGAGCTTCTCTTTCTGATTAGCAGCAAGGGATCTTTTATATGCAGCATCCCACAGATAGGACAGTACTCTTTGTTATACCAGACGTGGTGCACTGGCTGAAACGAGAAATAGCCTAATGGGGCCACTGACGCGGATCGATCCTATACCAACCACGTATCATGCTTAGCAATGGCACTTGTTACACCAGTTGTGCAGCACTACTGGTTGGAACGAGAAATAGTCTGATGGGACCAAGAGAGATCTTAAACCGACCGCATCGGGAACAATTTACTAATGGGCTACGTCCGCCCTGTAGAACGCTTGCTTGAGATGCGATAGGTCCTAGGATCGAAGTCACTCAGTGTGCTCATTGCACGCGTCCAAAAAACTGGATATGTACTGTCCTGTCACCAATAACATAACATCATATACTGATGGGGGAAAATAAGGGAACACATGGTATCAAATTTAATTCACTGCTAGAGTAGTTATCCGTCCATAGGGGCGGGATGTAGCCCAGTGGTAAAGCGCTCGCTCGATGCGCGGTCGGTCTGGGATCGATCCCAGTCGGTGGGCCCATTGGGTTATTTTTCGTTCCAGCCAGAAAACCAAAGGCCGTGGTATGTACTACCCTGTCTGTGGGATGGTGCATATAAAATATCCCTTGCTGCTAACCGAAAAGAGTAACCCATGATGTGGCGACAGCGGGGTTCCTCTCTATATATCTGTGTGGTCCTTAGGTCTCACTACACAGTTGACTTCCGGGTGAGAGTTCATTGATCACGGTCCACTATAGTTCCTAATTGTGACACATGTTATGGTTCACATATTCACATCTAGGAAATGGTGAAGAATTAAAACAATATGTGTGTTTAATGGTAAGCCTTCTAGCTGTATTTTGCTCATGTTATTTTGTAATATTGTGCATCGACCTTTTGGGACATGGGTTTATAGCGCAAGAGACAGCCGGAGTGAATCGGTTAATGAACCACCTGTTCGGACCGGTACTACAGCCTGATGCGGTTATATAGCAAAACACTGAGACGGAAATGTTCTCAATTTTGAAGTGAAAATAAATGCTTATATAATGTATGTTCGCAATGGTGTATGTTGTTACTGCCAACGAGAAACCTTGCTATTAGCAATCTTCATTTGAAGTTGGGCAATTTAACATGGGTTTCAATGACAGATGACATCTGTGTAGTGAGATAAAATGTGTTATGTGCGTCGTTAAATAAAACATTTCCTTCTATAGACTAGATGCAATAGCCGATCAATGTGCTCTAGTGGTGTTCAGTGTATACGTTCTGGATAAAACAATACCCCCCAACAAACCAACCAAAAACCATTGTGATCTTCCAACAACCGAACCCAAAGAGCACTAACTAAATATCAGTAAGTTGTGGACATGTCAGATTCGGACTTTCTGTTTTTGTTGCTTACTTTATATGTCACAATCAGTAAATCAGTAAACAGCTGAATTGTGGGTTTTTTTAGGGTAGGCCTAGAGAAGAAATTAGTTACTTGTATTTATACAGGCAGTTACTGCAATATCGTGTTTGTGATTATGGTTTGTTCGTGTGTGTGTGTGTGTGTGTGTGTGTGTGTGTGTGTGTCTGTGTATGTGTGTGTGTGTGTGTGTATGTGTGTATGTGTGTGTATGTGTGTGTGTTTGTGTGTGTGTGTGTGTTTCTCTCTCTCTCTCTCTCTCGCTCGCTCTCTCTCTCTCTCTCTCTCTCTCTCTCTCTCTCTCTCTGTGTATCTATGTGTGTTTGTGTATGTGTGTGTTTGTGTGTGTGTGCATGTGTGTGTGTGAATGTGTGTGTGTGTGTGTGCATGTGTGTATGTCTCTCTCTGTGTATGTGTGTGTGTATGTATGTGTGTGTGTGTATGTATGTCTGTGTGTGTATCTGTGTGTGTGTGTGTGTATGTATGTATGTGTGTGTATGTATGTGTATCTGTCTGTCTGTGTATCTATCTGTGTGTGTCTATCTATCTGTGTGTGTGTGTCTGTCTGTGTGTGTGTGTCTCTCTGTCTCTGTGTGTGTGTATCTGTGTGTCTGTGTGTGTGTGTATGTGTGTGCGTGTATGTGTGTGTGTGTGTGTCTGTGTGTGTCTCTCTGTGTGTGTCTGTGTGTGTATGTGTGTGTATGTCTGTGTGTGTAGGTGTGTGTCTGTCTGTCTGTGTGTGTGTCTGTCTGTGTGTGTGTGTGTCTGTCTGTCTGTCTGTGTGTGTGTCTGTCTGGCTGTGTGTGTGTCTCTGTGTGTGTGTGTGTGTGCATGTGTGTGTGGCTGTGTGTGTATGTATGTGTGTGTGTCTGTGTGTGTGTATGTATGTATGTGTGTGTCTGTGTTTGTGTGTGTGTCTGTCTGTGTGTGTGTGTTTGTGTATGTGTGTCTGTGTGTGTATGTGTGTGTTTATGTGTGTGTATATGTGTGTATGTGTGTGTGTATGTGTGTGTCTGTGTATGTGTGTGTCTGTGTGTGTGTCTGTGTGTGTGTTTCTCTGTGTGTATGTGTCTCTGTGTGTGTGTGTGTGTGTCTATGTGTGTGTGTATGTGTGTGTGTGTTTGTGTGTGTATGTATGTGTGTGCGCATGTATGTGTGTGCGCGTGTATGTGTGTGCGCGTATGTGCGATTCACCCCCTGTGGTTAATTAGGATTAGCACTTTGTACAAAATTGATACGCACACCGAATTTGTTAATACAGTATTTATATAACGGCATTTAAAGTAAAGCTAGTCGTCATAATTATGTAATGTTTGTTTTGGGTAGTGTTATTTTACGTGACTGTAGCCAGTGTCCGTTAATTCAAGTAGGGTGTGGCAATGGAAGTAACAAAACGTCGTTAACGAATATGTCCTTAACCATATGTCTGACGCCATATAACCGTAAATAAAATGTGTTGAGTGTGTCGTTAAATAAAAAAAAATCTTCCTTCGTTAACGAATATGTTTCTCAATGAATCTATTATCATTGCTTTAAGCGTAACTTTGTAAAACGTTTGAACTTTCATATCTCGAAGAATCGTAATTATGTTTATCGTTCTTTTATCTGAACGCAAGGAGAATATGGTTCCCTTATTAATTTTACGAAGAAGCACACTGCGTATGAAAGAAATGTTTTATTTAACGACGCACTCAACACATTTTATTTACGGTTATATGGCGTCAGACATATGGTTAAGGACCACACAGATTCTAAGAGGAAACCCGCTGTCGCCACTACATGGGCTACTCCTCCGATTAGCAGCAAGGGATCTTTTATTTGCGCTTCCCACAGGCAGGATAGCACAAACCATGGCCTTTGTTGAACCAGTTATGGATCACTGGTCGGTGCAAGTGGTTTACACCTACCCATTGAGCCTTGCGGAGCACTCACTCAGGGTTTGGAGTCGGTATCTGGATTAAAAAACCCATGCCTCGACTGGGATCCGAACCCAGTACCTACCAGCCTGTGGCCTGCCACGACGCCACCGAGGCCGGTCACTGCGTATGAATACATGAAAAACAAGGTCCATCGCGGTACGGCACTGTTTTGTTTGCGAAGGGATGAACAGGCCCATAGGACTAATCTTGAAAACAGGAGGGGGGGGGGGTAATTTGAAGTGTGTGTGTGTATGTGTGTGCGTGCGTGCGTGCGTGTGTGCGTGCGTGCGTGCGTGCGTACGTGTGTACGTGACACAATGACTTTAGAGAGATTGTGAGATATTTTCGGCTTATTACCCAAGGAAACCATATTTTAAAATTTTAAATGGCATGAAATAAGTTTTTCTTGCAACTGAGAAAACATCCTTACAATTTCTTATTGAATATTTTTGGCTATGTCAGTGTTATAATAAATTTGTTTGGAATATCACGTTCAGATCTCGGAAATGTAAATTTGAATGGGGAAAATAGGCATTAAAAATGCTTTATGTAGCTGCCTACAAATAAATTAAAACCAAGTTCAGTTATATTACTCATGACCGAACACAAAATCATTTTATCTTCTATCACAACACATTAATTTAACGTTAGGCGCAAATCCCCACTCCCCCGCGCAACACACACACACAAAACACCACAAACAAAAAGAAAGAAAGAAAAAGAGAGAAATGTTTTATTTAACGTCGTACTCGGCACATTTAATTTACGGTTATGTGGCGTCGGATATATGGTTAAGGACCACACAGATATTGAGGGAGGAAACCCGCTGTCGCCACTTCATGGGCTACTCTTTTTTATTAATAGCAAGGGATCTTTTATATGCACCATAGCATAGACAGGATAGCACATACCACCACGGCTTTTGGTGTACCAGTCGTGGTGCACTGGCTGGACCACAAAAATAAAATCCACAACAAAAAAACCACCCCAACATTAACCTAGCGAGCGGCCACGAGCAATTTGACTGGTACCTTGATGTTTGTTGTTTCTCATCACAGTCAGTAACGTTAGGCGCAAAAACCGGTCTCGGTGGTGTTGCGGTTAATCCATCGGACTTAAGGCTGGTAGGTACAGGGTTCGCAGCCCAGTACCGGCTCCCACCCAGAACGAATTTTAACGATTCATTGTGTAGGTGTAAGACCACTACACCCTCTTCTCTCTCACTAACCACTAACAGCTAACCCACTGTCCTGGACAGACAGCCCAGATAGCTCAGATGTGTGCCCAGGACAGCGTGTTTGAACCTTAATGGGATGTATGCACGAAAATAAGTTGAAATGAAATAGTTAATAACTAGCGTTCGCGAACGCTCGCTTTCCTGGCTCAAAAGTAACGTTTCATTGCATTTCTACAGATATACTCTGAAAAATGGAAAATGATTACAAACTAACTAATAGACCAGTAGAAAAACGAAAATCTTTACCAATAAGACTGATAGATAATATATATCCATAAAGAAGGTACCACGGCCATACAATGCCTGATCTACTATTTTAGTCTTCAGAGTGTACTAATCATGCTTGTGGGTTCGTGTATGTGTATGTATGCTCTATAACGATCAGTAACTAGGTAGGTGCTGTACGTGTGTTTGAGACGAGACAGTGTACCCGCCAGTTCATACCAAAGACGCCTACGAGCATTAACTAGGTAGATGCTGTACGTGTGTTTGAGACGGGAAAGTCTACCCGTCAGTTCACACCACAGACGCCTACGATCAGTAACTAGGTAGGTGCTGTACGTGTGTTTGAGACGGGAAAGTCTACCCGTCAGTTCACACCACAGACGTCTACGATCAGTAACTAGGTAGGTGCTGTACGTGTGTTTGAGACGAGAAAGTTTACCCGTCAGTTCACACCAAAGACGCCTTCGATCAGTAACTATATAGATAAGTGCTTACGTGTGTTTGACTGGCTGGCTAAAATTTTAACGTGCATATATGCAACGAAGGCTTCACGCACGCCTGTCACGGGCTTAATCTCTGACTTTCGCCAGTGACTAAGTCCGGGCCAGAAGGGGGGAGGTAAGTTTGAGGTGGGCAGAATTTGGAATAAAATTAAATTGAGACGAGAAAGTCTACCAGTCAGTTCACACCACAGACGCCTACGCGTGCAGCCTAACGCTACGGTTCTCGGATGTTCGGCGGCTCTCCCACGCAAAACCTACTTTACTGTAACAGTGTAACACCGTCCTACAGCTGTGCGCGGCCTTGTTTTGATGGCATCAGTCACTTTTACCATCTTCGTGCAATGTCACCACGACCCCGTGATGACGGTTTTAACAACATCCTCATTCACAATCAACCAATGAAAGATTTGTCCAAAAACAAGAGAGGATTTCCCAGCATATCTCGTGGTTGAATTGTCTTCAGCATAGCTGCGATGATATTTCTCTTAGTTTCGTTTTCTTCACTTCTGTTTGAAACGAATTTGTAACTGTTAAATTAATTGTTATTTTTCTTTTCCGAATATAACGTAGAATATATAACGGTTCTTTTAGTGATCTGTATTGCTCGAACACGCTAAACGTACCAATTTTAGTGTACCTACAAAATATGACTACACTAGTCCCATGATACAATCAGAAGACAAAGAAAAACATTTGATGGTTTTATATCTTGCAGTAAATTAACGGATGGAAATCTAAAGTTGACAAAAATTAGGCTAATGAATTTAAACAGCACTGCTCTGATTGAGCACCGTTTGTCTACAATGTCCAACATTTAGCTTACATCAGCTCATGAAAACCAGATATTAAAATCCCACGCAAGAAATTGTCCTTAATGGCAGTTATAGGAATACCTCTGCCAAGGAATCCTTTCCACTAGGTGATGATGACACATTCCTGAAACAAACAGAAACAAACTAATCTGCTAAGACTGTCATTGGTGCTACACTGTATGTTGCGAGATCTCACTGGATATAAACCGTGATATGTGTGGCCTGTTGACTGACCTCGGTGGTGTAGGGAGTGATTACAGCATCAGTCTTCAATGGACTACCCCGAGTTTGTCACATTGGAACATGCTTACGACTAACAGATCCTTTTTGATGACTCAAATTGCATACTACTGTAGTATTAAATATATGTTCCTGTTCAGAATATCACTATGTGGTAGAGGATGCAAAATACCATACTTCTGCTCAAGCACATTTAAAATTTTCTCAATATATTTTCCGGTGTGTGTGTATGTGTATATCTGTGTGTGTGTCTGTCTGTGTGTGTGTATATGTATGTATATGTGTGTGTGTGTGTGTGTGTATGTTCATGTGTGTATGTCTGTATGTGTGTATGTATATTTGTGTGTATGTGTGTATGTATGTTTGTGTGTGTGTGTTTGTGTGTGTGTGTGTGTGTGTGTGTATGTGTGTGTGTGTGTGCGTGTGTGTACGTCAATGTATGTATTCTTGTGTAAATGTTAGTATGTTTGTGCGTGTGTGTGTGTGTGTGTGTGTGTGTGTGTGTGTGTGTGTGTGTGTGTGTGTGTGTGTGTGTGTGTGTGTGTGTGTGTGTGTGAAATCCTATAGGACAGCCACTCCTGAGCAGATCCTTTACTGGAGATTCCATCCTTCCTGCACCGCCAGAAAGAGGACTACCACTCCCAGACTAGTTTACTAAATAAAAACTAGCACCGGACAGATTTCATTAGAATACGTGAAACTGTGATCCCATGCAACTAATATAATGTTTGACATCCAATAGCCAGTGATTACTTAATCAATGTGCTTTAAACTTTAAACTTTGTACATTTTAAATTCGAATACGATTTATGGTTGTTAATATTTTAATCAGTATATATTCAAATGACGCTGACATTTATATAAACGCCCTTTCTTCTGGTGTAGTAAAATAAGAAATGTTTTCATTATATTTAAAACCATTCAGCTGATTGTGTTTTTTCGTTCCAACCAGTGCACCACAAATGATCAAAGGCCGTGGTATGTTTTTTCCTGTCTGGGAAGGTGCATATAAAAGATCCCTCGCTGCATTAAGAACAATGTAGCGGGTTTCCTCTGATGACTACGTGTCAGAATTAACAGATAACCGATGATTCATTAATCAATGTGCTCTAGTGGTGTCGTTGAACAAAACAAACTTTAACTTTCTCCTGTGTGCAAATAAGATAAAGAAGATGTTTGTGAACATATCTTCTCTTCCATTTTATTGCATAGCTGTTTGGCAAACTTACCGTGCTTTAGTAGCATAATTATGTAACGTCTATTATACCAGTTTTAACTTTTCATTGTGTTATTTTATTATGTCGTTCTGTTCTGTCTGTTGTGCTGTACTCTACTCTACTCTACTCTACTCTACTCTATTCTTCTCAGCGCTACTCTACTCTACTCTACGCTACTCTATTCTTCTCAGCGCTACTCTACTCTACTCTACTCAGCGCTACTCTACTCTACTCTACTCTGCGCTACTCTACTCTACTCTACTCAGCGCTACTCTACTCTACTCTACTCTACTCAGCGCTACTCTACTCTACTCAGCGCTATTCTACTCTACTCTACTCAGCGATACTCTACTCTACTCAGCGCTAGCTATTCTACTCTACTCAGCGCTGCTCTACTCTATTCTTCTCAGCGCTACTCTACTCTACTCTACTCAGCGCTACTCTACTCTACTCTACTCAGCGCTACTCTACTCTACTCTACTCAACGCTACTCTACTCTACTCTACTCTACTCAGCGCTACTCTACTCTACTCTACTCTACTCTACTCAGCGCTACTCTACTCTACTCTACTCTACTCTACTCAGCGCTACTCTACTCTACTCTATTCTTCTCAGCGCTACTCTACTCTACTCAGCGCTACTCTACTCTACTCTACTCAGCGCTACTCTACTCTACTCTACTCAGCGCTACTCTACTCTACTCTACTCAGCGCTACTCTACTCTACTCTACTCTACTCTACTCTACTCAGCGCTACTCTACTCTACTCTTCTCAGCGCTACTCTACTCTACTCAGCGCTACTCTACTCTACTCTACTCAGCGCTACTCTACTCTACTCTACTCTACTCAGCGCTACTCTACTCTACTCTACTCTTCTCAGCGCTACTCTACTCTACTCTATTCTTCTCTTCTCTACTCTACTCTAATCTACTCAGCGCTACTCTACTCAGCACTACTCTACTCTACTCTACTCAGCGCTACTCTACTCAGCGCTACTCTACTCTACTCAGCGCTACTCTACTCTACTCAGCGCTACTCTACTCTACTCTACTTAGCGCTACTCTACTCTACTCAGCGCTACTCTACTCTACTCTACTCTACTTAGCGCTACTCTACTATACTCAGCGCTACTCTACTCTACTCTACTCAGCGCTACTCTACTCTACTCAGCGCTACTCTACTCTACTCTACTCAGCGCTACTCTACTCAGCGCTACTCTACTCTACTCTACTCTACTCTACTCTACTCTACTCTCTACTCTACGCAACGCAACGCAACGCAACGCAACGCAAGGCTACGCTACTCTAGTACGCTACGCTACTCTACTACCCTACGCTACGCTACTCTACTTTACTCAACGCTACTCTACTCAACTCAACGCTACTCTACTCAGCGCTACGCTACTCTACTCTACTCTACTCAAGTCAACGCAACTCAACTCAACGCAACGTAAGGGTACGCTACGCTACTCTACTTAACGTTACGCTACTCTACTTTACTCAACGCTACTCTACTCTACGCTACGCTTATCTACTCTACTTTTTTAACGCTACTCTACTCAACGCTACTCTACTCTACTAAATGCTACACTACTCTACTCTACGCTATTCTACATTACTCAACGCTACGCTACTCTACGCTCTACTCTACTCTACGCTATGCTACTCTACTCTACTCTATTCTATTCTATTCTACTCTACTCTACTCTAATCTAATCTAATCTACGCTACGCTGCGCTACTCTACTCTACTCTACTCGATTCAATTCTATTATATTATTCTCTTTTTTTGTAAATGAAAGAAAAGACAAATGTTAGAGATATTTTAATATGCAATCTTGATGGTCTGAAAAGAAATATTGGATGCTTGTTACTTCTCACATTTTTCAGTTACAACTTATTTTACGTAAACATTCTGATGAATCAAAAGTTTGTCACCATGTGTAATGTATATCACAAACACCTCTTGGTTCTGTCCTGTACATTATTGCTATTTTGATTTACCATTCTGCAAGTGGATGACTATGTATTGTTGTTGCTCGCACTGTTGGTTGTGCCAGCACGTGTTTGAAGTTAGAGTGATATATCCAAAAGGCTCACTCGTGGTCAGAATTACACCAGTTTCCTTTTGTATTGTTGTGATTTCCTCCTTTCTATATTTCTCACATTCAGCGAACGTGGATCACATTAATTTCTAGACACCGGAATGTGACAGACTGTTGGGCTCTTTGTAACCTGCCACTTGCTGGATGTAACATATACAAAAAGAATGCCGAGGTTTTACAAGTTTCCATTTTTTTTTTGTATGTGTGCATTTGTATATGTGTGGTTTATGCGTGCATGAACACAACTGCCAAACGTTATATTAATAATTCCCATTTGATAACGTATAAGAAATTCTTTCTTTGGAACTTATACTTTGATATCAAATGATAACCCCCCCCCCCCCCCCCCCCCCCCCATATTTTTCATTCAGAATGTGTTAGTGTAATGGTCGTTGAATACAAACAGTTACGTCGCAATTGAACATTTCACTGCTATGCACGAAGGGACGCAAGAAACAAACACTTGTTTTAAAAGCCGCTGACCCTACATCTCGCAGTTTGTAACATTTGTGTTTGGCACGAAATAAAGTTTGATCTACTACAAACACCAAGATGACCAGAAACACTGTGGATTTGCCAACCTGATATGTTAAACAAAACGTCGTAAGTAAAATGTAATTTTACTGTTTATGAAATAAACCCGGAAAAAAACCCACACCTGAAAAAACAAAAAGAAAAGAAAAACGAAAACAAAGTACATCCCCCCCCCCCCACCACCACCGAAACCATCCCTCAACCTCCGTCCTCCATGAAAAAACACAACAACAAAACAAAAACAAAGAAACCCCAAACAATACACACACACACACACACATACACACACACACACACACACACACACACACAAACACACACACATGCATACACAAACACACACACACACACACACACACACACACACACACAAACACACACACACACACACACACACACAAACCAACAAAACAATAACAACCCCACAATAACAACACATGTAGTAGAGGGATATAGTTTACAAAGCCCAATAGCAAACATGAGTGTCCACAAAACTTTTGAAAGATATTCGACAAACAATTGGATCTCGCTGTTTCCTTAAACAGGCAGCCATCTACACAGCAAAACATAAAGACACTTACACACAAACATCTTAAGTGGTATAACTGATAAACTATACTAGGGAGGACTTGGGGTGGGCCAACGTAAGTGTATGAGACGGGGGGGGGGGGGGGGGGAGCCAACTGCCCCCTAGTGCTAGAGCAAAATTGAAATTCGGGCAAAAGTGTTATAGAAAGAAGTGTTTTATTTAACGACGCACTCAACACATTTTATTTACGGTTATATGGCGTCAGACATATGGTTAAGGACCACACAGATTTTGAGAGGAAACCCGCTGTCGCCACTACATGGGCTACTCTTCCGATTGGCAGCAAGGGATCTTTTATTTGCGCTTCCCACAGGCAGGATAGCACAAACCATGGCCTTTGTTGAACCAGTTATGGATCACTGGTCGGTGCAAGTGGTTTACACCTACCCATTGAGCCTTGCGGAGCACTCACTCAGGGTTTGGAGTCGGTATCTGGATTAAAAATCCCATGCCTCGACTGGGATCCGAACCCAGTACCTACCAGCCTGTAGACCGATGGCCTGCCACGACGCCACCGAGGCCGGTTAAGTGTTATAGATATTTGGGGGAAATGTGCTAATTTGAATCCTTTTCCCCCCATGTATTTCCATCATTCTACCCTCAAAATAAGTTGTAATCCATGTCAAAATAATCGGCCTCGGTGGCGTCGTGGCAGGCCATCGGTCTACAGGCTGGTAGGTACTGGGTTCGGATCCCAGTCGAGGCATGGGATTTTTAATCCAGATACCGACTCCAAGCCCCGAGTGAGTGCTCCGCAAGGCTCAATGGGTAGATGTAAACCACTTGCACCGACCAGTGATCCATAACTGGTTCAACAAAGGCCATGGTTTGTGCTATCCTGCCTGTGGGAAGTGCAAATAAAAGATCCCTTGCTGCTAATCAGAAAGAGTAGCCCATGAAGTGGTGACAGCGGGTTTCCTCTCAAAATCTGTGTGGTCTGACGCCATATAACCGTAAATAAAATGTGTTGAGCGCGTCGTTACATAAAACATTTCTTTCTTTTTTTCCCAATCTAATTAAAATTAACTCCACTATTACATTTGGTTCTAACACCAGCCATTTGGAGCTCATGTCCACCAATCAAAACCTTACTTGCAGAATCCTGCCAGTGATTTAAAAATAATTTGAAAACATTCCGAATTATCCTGAGGGTATACGACATGTTTCGTGTGAATTACGAATGCCTTAAAACATGTTTTATTTTATAAAATAAATAATTTGTAATGTAAAACTGAAGACTGATTTAGTTGGGGTTTTTTATAAATAAATAAATAATTTTTAATGTAAAATTGAAGACTGATAACCCACCCCGTACGTATTGGTATGGTTCGCTGTACTGCGGCCACTAAAATAGACTCGCCCGATATTTTTAGAATTTGTATGCTCCCAAATAACGTTATAAAAGGCGGAGTGTGATTGGTCAATATTTAAATTATTATTTACAGACGAAATGTTACCTGGATATTGGGGACTACGCAGTGTTGTTAGCAATCCGATTAAAATTAGTTCTACTGGTGTAAATAAGGCATTCGTAATTCATATGAAAGATATCGTATACCCTCAGGATAATTCGCAATGTTTTCAATTTATTTTTAAATCACTGGCAGGATTCTGCAAGTAAGGTTTTGATTGGTGGACATGAGCTTCAACTGGCTGGTGTTAGATCCACATGTAATAGTGGAGCTAATTTTAATTAGATTGTTTTTTTCCATGTCAATATGCGTAGTGATTCGCTTGCATCTCTATATAACTGTTTGGTAGTAATGCTAATATGTTATGCAGATTTGGGCTTTTTTTTTTAATTCGAGCAAAAGCCAGCCTGCTTCCCCTCCAAAAACATGCGAGCCCGTACGCCTATGGAAGATGATGGTGGAAAAAAGAGATGTCACTTGGAGGCCATGAACGACTTTAAAAATGACATGATACGACACATTCCCAAAGGAATTTAAAAATGGTCTCCTTTCTCAAACACCCTCTTACGAAAATATATACATGGTCTCCTTTCTCAAACAAACCCTTTACATTTGGTACCAAAACACCCAGACCATTGATGGTCTCCTTTCTCAAACAAACCCTCTTACATTTGAAAATATATACTAAATACCATTGATGGTCTCCTTTCTCAAACAAACCCTCTTACATTTGAAAATATATACTAAATACCAAAACACCCAGACCATTGATTGTCTCCTTTCTCAAACAAACCCTCTTACATTTGAAAATATATACTAAATACCATTGATGGTCTCCTTTCTCAAACAAACCCTCTTACATTTGAAAATATATACTAAATACCATTGATGGTCTCCTTTCTCAAACAAACCCTCTTACATTTGAAAATATATACTAAATACCAAAAGAAACATAAATATAATTTTGAGCTGTAAAACATTAAATTATGTTGTTTTTGTTTTTTCAAAAGGTATTAACACGTATTGAAACCCTCTCATGGTTGAAAATATACACTAAACACCAAAAGAAACACAAATATCGTTGTTCAGTTGTAAATTATTAAATTATGTTGTTGTTTTTTTCAACACGTTTTGAGATTCAGGAGAACTACAGATCGATATACCATTTATCATTTCACGAAATTGAGCGTTTATAATCAAGTAAATCTCTTCTAATTATAAACTAACCATAATCCTGATTTGCGCTTCGTTTTGGTGTTCAGTATACCTCCTACGTGACTGGGACAGCATCAGTGTGACTGCCGGCTCAGTCTGTTTATGCCCCGGCACACCGTTATGAATGGCAACACGTATGTTATATACATTGCCATTCATCCGCCGTGTCTATGTTTAGCTACAGCAATAGTACACACCTTGTTATGTACAGGTGTTCTTCTTACTCTACCCCTGGTCAACAAAACAGCAAGCCGCCGCTGTGAGAAAACAAAAGTCACATAACTGGTGGGGAAAAAAACCCCAGCAAGCATACGACATAATTATAATGCTTGTGGGGAAAATCAAGTTGTAAACATGTTTTTAATAAATGTAGAAATATGTCATAGTGGGATAAAGATACACTGGCTTGTTTAAAAACTGTGTAGTATTCTTGTCCTGCATGGAATAGTAATGTTTGTGTTCGTGTGTGTCATTTATATCTTTTGAAAACTGCAACAAGACGCATTCTAACATATGTACAAAGATTAATGTCATATGAAATATTAATGTACTATAGCATATTGTGTAAATACATGTACAATTTTAGGTGAAAAGTTAAGTTTGGTATTATAAACTCCGTTATGATTTTAAAGCTCAATTTCAGTCCCTTTCGGTCCCATTTCGATCCGTTTCGGTCCATTTCGGTGATTTGTTGGTCAGTTAATCTTGCATATAATGATCAATTCGTTCGGTAATCAAAAACCCTAAATTTACATATCGTATTTGGAGAGGAGCAAATTGTTATGTTCATGTTCATTTAGAGTAGGACAATGAAAAACTTACTGGAGAGATGGGTATTCTTAGCAAACAAATTTAGGTGTTTATCGTAAGTACCACACAGTGATTTTAAAGGATCGTGTACCTTTAAAACTAACAGCAGCCACTAGTGATTAGAGAAACTGTCCTGAGTGTTCAGATATTGTAAGATGTTTCAGACCAACAACGTTTTGATGACATCGGTCTTAAAGGGTTGATCTTGAATTTGTTACACTGTAACTAACAGCAGCCACTAGTGATTAGAGGAACTGTCCTGAGTGTTCAGATATTGTAAGCTGTTTCAGACCAACAACGTTTTGATGACATCGGTCTTAAAGGGTTTATCTTTAATTTGTTACACTGTAACTAACAGCAGCCACTAGTGATTAGAGGAACTGTCATGAGTGTTCAGATATTGTAAGATGTTTCAGATCAACAACGTTTTGATGACATCGGTCTTAAAGGGTTGATCTTGAATTTGTTACACTGTAACTAACAGCAGCCACTAGTGATTAGAGGAACTGTCCTGAGTGTTCAGATATTGTAAGATGTTTCAGACCAACAACGTTTTGATGACATCGGTCTTAAAGGGTTTATCTTTAATTTGTTACACTGTAACTAACAGCAGCCACTAGTGATTAGAGGAACTGTCCTGAGTGTTCAGATATTGTAAGATGTTTCTGACCAACAACGTTTTGATGACATCGGTCTTAAAGGGTTGATCTTGAATTTGTTACACTGTAACTAACAGCAGCCACTAGTGATTAGAGGAACTGTCCTGAGTGTTCAGATATTGTAAGATGTTTCAGACCAACAACGTTTTGATGACATCGGTCTTAAAGGGTTGATCTTGAATTTGTTACACTGTAACTAACAGCAGCCACTAGTGATTAGAGGAACTGTCCTGAGTGTTCAGATATTGTAAGATGTTTCAGACCAACAACGTTTTGATGACATCGGTCTTAAAGGGTTTATCTTTAATTTGTTACACTGTAACTAACAGCAGCCACTAGTGATTAGAGGAACTGTCCTGAGTGTTCAGATATTGTAAGATGTTTCAGACCAACAACGTTTTGATGACATCGGTCTTAAAGGGTTGATCTTTAATTTGTTACACTGTAACTAACAGCAGCCACTAGTGATTAGAGGAACTGTCCTGAGTGTTCAGATATTGTAAGATGTTTCAGACCAACAACGTTTTGATGACATCGGTCTTAAAGGGTTGATCTTGAATTTGTTACACTGTAACATGTTTATGACTAATTTCCTTTTTTATCATTAAAATTACATATTAAAGATATTGTCTTGTTCAGAATATCAGTGTCTGTATAAACAAGGTGTTTGTTGTTGTCGTCCTAATGTTTGTAGTAGGCCAAACCAGATTTGACCGTCCAAAATTTTACCACTTACAATTTTTGTACGTATGAAAAAAAAATGAAGTAAAAGGAAAAATTACCGCTACAAACAATAACTAACGTCTGAAGTTGAAACTGTATTTAATACGTAATTTTAGTCTAAAACAATTCTCTGTTAGTCAAAAACATCTTACAATGGCTGCAAACTCGAAACAGTCCATTTAAAGTTAATTTGTCTAACCTTCGTAAAAACAAGTACATAAACAGACACAAATAGTCGTATTTCATGTATCCATGTTTACTATTACTGTTGTAATATACTCTATACATGTATCCACATCTAGTATTTCATGTATCCATGTTTACTATTACTGTTGTACTATACTCTATACATGTATCCACATCTAGTATTTCATGTATCCATGTTTACTATTACTGTTGTAATATACTCTATACATGTATTCACATCTAGTTTGTACAGTGTTCAGTCTATAACTTGACTGTAAGATAGTGATCATATCAGGGCCATAACCCAGACTCTACCATATTTGTTTCCGAGGTCAATAAACTTTATTTTAAAAAATAGCATTACCTTCATCATCTCCATCATTATCTATTACAATAAATTAAATTATATTAAATCATGCTCAAACGATAATGGAACTCAGGTGGGTGATCAGCGAGGAGAGGATGTGTGTGTGTGGGTGGGGGGAGGGGGGGGGCACACGGTCTGACTGCTGACTGACAGCTGTAGCGGAGACGCCGGATGTAGCTGGTTACAGTAAGAAACCTGCCCTGCACCCCTCGCTAAATGGGTTTCACTATGACGTCTAGAACGATGGCAGTCTTCCAAACCGTGTCTTCAACTAGGTTCCAAGTTCTTTACGACTTTCCAATAAACTATTTCGTCTACTGTGTGCTGGCAACACGATACTACCGACTGACGTCAAAAAACACGGAGATACTTTAAGCGCCGGAAGTCGTACACGAAAACACGGAATTCATTCATTTCAATAAACCCTATCTTGCGAGAAACTCAAAGTGAATCTGACAGTACGCTGTGTACCCAGTAACCCACTCAAACACACGTACACGGACATTTTAAACATAGTTTACTAGTACACCTTTTCAAAATCAATGTTATCACTTTAAAATGTTTTCTTCTGAACCCATCCATATACCATATGTCCTACTACTAACATACTATGAAAAAGAAAACCAAAATTAATATTAGCAAGGAAGTTACAAAAAGGAAAAAGAAAACCTTTTGTTGATAATTAAAATCTTCAACCTATGGATCGGTAGTAATAAACATTTGCTTATAAATATGCGAAAAACATTTCAGCTCAAATTCATTAACTCATCAGTCTCCGTGTGTGCGCGTCACATGCCTGTGCGTGTACGTGTGTTTTGTGTGTATGTGGTAAGTTGTGGTTTGAAGGAATCATGTCGGACTAAAACATTTGAAAATATTACAACATTTCACTGTTGTTAGAGACCACATAAAGATTTTACTGAAATAATTCAGTTTTAAAAAGCAAATAAGTACTTCTTTAACGACAGTCCTACGGTCTTAACATCTGAAAGCTGTCATATATTGTGGTCTAGAGGATAAAGAAAAACCTCTGCCAATTTTCTTAATCTCTCGAACACAATCTATCGCAGCAAATTACCATGCCTGCGTATTTAACGTTCATAGATAATTATTAATACACTGGCATCCTGTAACAGTCATCGCGTGTATTCACCGCGGCTTTGAGTTGCGTAACGCGTACTAAACACCGGTCAAACATTACGCGGACCCGCACACTGGGTAAATTAGTGGGAGGTTTCCAGGCTGGTTTCTATAGAAACTCGTGGAGATAAGAACTTATCAACGCCATTACTTATCCGGCGTTTCTTCTGGATACCAGCAGCTGCCACTCGTCTTTGTTCGCCAGATTTTCATTCAGGTGTTACTGAAGCTTCACACCGTATCTTGTAGCACCTAATTTAGCAAATGTACATGCTACAAATACCTTAGCTTTTTACATCCCGGGCCAGTCAGGGGGAATCTAAATTACTTCTCAAAACAGGCACGATGGCAGAAGGGGGGGGGGGGGGGGGGAGGTGGTGGCGAGGCTTCAGTGCCGACCCGACTGATACTTAATTCGAAAATAATATTGTAAGTTTGTCTTCGGCAAACATGTCCGCACACATGTCTTTGTCACCCAAGGCGTATGGGCAGGACTCTATGGGGGGTAGGGGGTGGAATCTAGACTGGTGAGCGAAGTTTTTACGGGTGTCATACTAACTCAGAAAATACATACGAAAAATATAATAAAATCACTTTGTGCAGGGGGGTGGGGGGTGGGGGGGATTTCCGAAACCCTCCTGCAAACACGCCTACACCTCCCACTCCACTCCATATTATTAATCGATTGGAAATAAGACCCCCACCCCCCCCCTCCCCACACACACACACACAAATGTGGAAATGCTTCTATCCAGGTTCTATAGTTAAAGTTTGTTTTGTTTAACGACATCACTAGAGCACATTGATTTATTAATCACCGGCTGTTACATAACAAACATTTGGTAATTCTGACATATAGTCTTGGAGAGGAAACCCGCTACATTTTTCAATTAGTCGCAAGGGATCTTTTATATGTATCATCCCACAGGCAGGACAGCACATACCACGGCCTTTGATATACCAGTCGTGGTGCACTGACGGGGAGCGCTTTACCACTGGACTACGTCCCGCCCACGCAGGTTCAATAATTGCCGATCTGAAGGAAATACAAATGTGTTTGCACTAACTACCCCATTTAACTGTTAACTTCTTGATCAGATCTGAAGGAAATACAAATGTGTTTGCACTAACTACCCCATTTAACCGTTAACTTCTTGATCAGAAAGGTATTTTAGTGAATAACAGATTTCTAAAAGGGATAAATCCCATTAAAAGAACTGCAACATAATGATAATAATACATGAATGACCGGATGTTAATATTCAATTAATTATTCAATTAAGTTAATTGTATCAATACACACTATGAGGCAGCATACCTCACATCACATATATTTATAGTCCTTCCCAGCCTCCATGAACATTGTTTGTTTTTTTTGTAAATAATTTCAGTTTGATTTGACGTAAGGAGAAAATTAAAAGCGTTTAGGAAATAACAAAAATAAGAAAATAAAAAAATAAAAATAACCCCAGAAAAACCCCCCTAAAAATAAACCACTATTTCTGTACGCAATTTAGAAAACAATCGGCTCAGAAATAAATAAAGTATATATTATAGTAAGAAAACATCGTTCCTTTGTGGGAAGGACTACAGAAGTTTGTTTTGTTTAACGACACCACTAGAGCACATTGATTAATTAATCATCAGACATGAGATGTCAAATATTTGGTAATTCTGACACGTAGTCATCAGATGAAACCCGCTACATTTTTCTTAATACAGCAAGAGATCTTTTTTATGCACTTTTCCACAGACAGAAAAGCACATACCACGGCCTTTGACCAGTTGTGGTGCTTTGGTTGGAACGGGGAAAAACCCAGTCAGTTGAATGGATCCACCGAGGTGGTTCGATCCTGCGATGCAAGCACCTCAATCGAGCACTCAACTGACTAAGCTACATCCCGCCCCGGGAAGGACTATAGATATTTGTATATCCATAACAAATTCTTAATAAATTCTGATTTTATAAAAGTGTATTTATATAAGTACATGTACCGTATATGAAATTTCACTGAAATATCAAACTGAGTTTTGTTTGTTTCTACTGGGTAGTTAACGTCAGTACACAATCATCATCGTTTCAGACTTATCGAGAGAAAAACGGTGGAGTGGGGGGAGGAAGAACCAAGTTTTGAGAATTTCCATGACTCATCTGCCAGCCTTGAGAAATAAGTGCAGTAAGCAATTTACTCTACGACTTGGCAGACAACGCGCGGATGCTGAAGACAAGCCCAACAAGTGGTTCACAGAGGGAAAACACTTCCGCCAGTTCACGTCTCGCAAAACCAGCAGTACGCTTCGCAAAATCAACATACGCCTCGCAAAACCAGCAGTACGCCTCGCAAAACTAGCAGTATGCCTCACAAAACTCAACAGTACGCCTCGCAAAACAAGCAGTACGCATCGCAAAGCAAGCAGTACGTCTCGCAAAACCAGCAGTATGCCTCGCAAAACTCAACAGTATGCCTCGCAAAACTCAACAGTAGGCTACGTGCATCTGGGAACACGTATTTGATGGCCACATTTCAGATAATACTGTCCGTATCTCGTATGTACTTAGATATGTGCATTCCCAGGCCCATAGGGACTGTGTGGGAATCAGCATCCCACTTTTGCTAACCTTTTTATTTGGGATGGTGGTGGTAGTAAAGCTTTTCCAGTGTCTGCTCAAATGGTCTATCGGTTAAATATGACATTTCTAACTTTTTTTTAACCTTTTTGGAGAAGGATGGGAGAGGTAAAGCGTTTTCATTTTCTGTTAAAATGGTCTATCAGTTAAAAATGTCTCTCTTTTTTTACCATTTTAACATTTTGTAGCATGCCAAATACTTTGCCATTTATGCTGTCGAAACTACTGTCGCTTATTTCCGGTATTCCGAAGTTCAACTTCAGAAATCGGACAAGTAATGCATCGCTATACGATGCATTTTTAATCCTTATTTTTTGTCCATTCAAATTTAAATTGTTGGCCATTTGTCCATAAAATACGTTTTATTAGAAAGACATTTCAGAGATAAGAATAGAATAGATGAAATTAAATTAGCCAAAATATTCGTTAAGAAATTGAGATCACACACACACACACACACACACACACACACACACACACACACACACTGACAGGTACGCGTGGTAAACCGTGAACATATATTTGACTTTTTCAGAGTAGTGTACATCTGAATATATTTCATGCCTTCCACAAGATATAGGTTATTTGTGGTTTTGCTAAAAAATCTCTCTTGTTTTAGCTGATAAAAAACTTTATTGCATATAAACATTCCACATACAGAACTGAATGCAAAACATATGCACAAATACGATACATACAAGCATCACACTGTTCTAATGACTAAATAAGGACCAATGATTGGCAATACGTGTATAATCATCAACAAACTTGCATAAGACACCAACACAGACTGGATTTTGGTTTTGCATAATAAATATAATGTTTTTCTTGTGTACTCCTACTTGTAAATACAGTAAATACTTATGTTGGAAAGTTAGACATGTATATAATTTAACACGTTGAATATTATATTTCTTACATATTGTGATATGATTTTATTTACTCAATTTGTTTTGGGCCGGTCATCTCTAACTTGATGTCCTGTTTGCCACCACTACAATCTGCCATCGGGGTGTTGACGACTGGCGATGACAGATAAGCAAAACAAACATCAAGTGAAATTGAAAGTCAAGTCTGAAGTTTGGTTTGTGGTTACAATATTTTCGTGAAGATGACGACCTCTGCTCTCGTCTTATCGCATGTGTCGACAGATCCGCACCCAGCTCTTGGATTAATTATAAACAATAAACTTGGCCCGTCCAAACTGGTAAGTGTTTACATGACACTTTTGGTCCGATATAATTCAAACCAGTGGGTTGTAGATAAAACAAAATATACCTTTCTAAACAACTGAGAAGCAACCAAGAAACGGCCCTTCTCTGTGATATTTCATCAAAATGCATATGTTAAATAATAATAATAATAATAATAATTATAATTATTATTATTATTAAATTAAATTAAATAAATGCTGCGACGTATGTTGATGACCTGCAACCAACTTTTGCTAGGCTTTGTAGTTTTTATTTTGGTTTTCCTGCATCGCCAAAAGGAGGACTGCCACTCCCAGACTAGTTTACTAGCTCAGTGAAACGTAGTTTGATAATGATTCATGTAGGTGAGCAAACTCTTAAAAGTCCAGTGACCAGAGATTTCAAACAATCACCCGTCAATCAAACTCTTGGCAAGAAGACAGCCACCGAGATCCGCAATCAAAATCACGTGACGGAGAAAGGGCGAGGGTCTCGTTTTAATGACGTCATTTCCTGATTAGCCGAATGTACCTGGCGAATTGGGTCTAAACTTGCTGTTGTCTTTCAAGAGGGTTTCGGCCGCGTACACACGTGATTTGATTAGGACGAGCGTGGTTATCACAGAACACGTATTATATCAGTCGGGAAACGCGAGACTTTCAACAGTGTTGCCTCCCAGATAATGCCAGGAATGTAACTCCAGAACGGAGGTCACGAAGATGCGATATGTGTTTACTGACAAACTGAAAAACACACACATACATATCGCACACACCACCAGGGACTGTAAGCGAATCGTTTACCACCCTCCCACCCCCCGCCCCTCCTTTCTATCGTCAGTCACATGCTAGATACACAGATCAGTCATAAGGGGGTCAACTAGGTCTGTTTTGCGACAGTTGTGCAAAACATGCTGTCCGGTTTTAACCATTCATAGCTCCTTTTATTCAGAAAACATAAATATTTTAAATGTAATGTCATTTCAAGTAAAACCATTAATTATTCATATTAAATGGGGCAAGTGAGCTCTTTTTTTATATGATTTTCACATTATAGCAGAAGAAGAAGTTTGTTTTGTTTATCGACACCACAAGAGCACATTGATTATTAATCATCGGCTATTAGATGTTAGACATTTGGTAATTTTGAAATATCGTCTTACAGAGGAAGCCTGCTACATGTTTCCAGTTTTCAGGTTACAGTGTCTTAACGTCAACGCAGTTTATTTAAGCTGTTTACAACTGGAAAATATAAAAATTCCAAAAGAAGAAAAATACTGCCCCTTTTCTCCAAATGTTATTGAGACATAACTGCATGTTTTATTAACCACAGTTTCTGTCCAGAACGTTTTACTGTCCATAAAACCGCCGTTTAAAGGGACTGTCTCGAGCTTGCTTCCACTGTTAAATGTTGCCAATACGGAACGTTTTTGATGACTAATATTACCTATTAAATATATTTGTTTTTGCTTAGAATATCAGTACCTCTATAAACAAGGTGTTTGGTGTCGTTCTAATGTTTGTAGTAGCCCAAACCGGATAGTCCTTTTAAACCATCTCTCAAAGTTTTATTATTCCAACCGTGCATAATAATGAAAAACCAAAACAAATCGAAACGAAACAAAACAACAAAAGCAAACACACCAACATTTTTTTTTAAAAAGAAAGATACCCCCACCAGATAAATAGAGAGCAATGAAAATATAAAAGTAACGATAACTTCATACACTAAATGCCCGCAGAAATAGTTTACTTTGTTTACATATTTTATATTGGTAACAATATCCCCGAGATTAAACCACAACCATTAAGGCTGAACCTGGTATACTTCAATAAATTTGGAAGGAGATATATATATTCAGCTGGGAGTTACCTGTTAAAACACTCCCTATAACCAATTGCCATCCCGATACTTAAAGCTACCCTGTTTACTTTTGTTGCCCCTGAATTACATTTTTTGGTTGGGCTGAATAGAAAATTCCATAGAAAATTCACATATTTAAAATTCAACATACATGTATATGGTGATGGTGCTATAAAAACTGAACGCACTGCGCTCCATACAACAACATCCTGTTTACGGCACGGGCCGAATGAAGGCGAACGATATTTATCTATTCCGGTAGGATCGTTCGACGTCATCATATGAATAATTCATTCGATAGTTGTGTTTTCACTGACAGCGACAGGAAAGAGGGAGGTTGGAATTTGATGCTGTTATCTCACCCGTACAGATACGGCGAAATCAGAGGGGCAGGGTAGTAGTCCGAGCTGGGTAAATATGAAGAAGAAAGGAAGAAATGTTTTATTTAAACGACGCACAAACACATATTAATTACGGTTATATGGCGTCGGACATATGGTTATGGGCTACACAGTTAATTAGAGAGGAATCCTGCTGCCGCCACTCTATGGGCTAATCTTTTCGATTAGTAGCAAGGGATATTTTATATATAGCATTCCACAGACAGGATAGTACATGCCACGGCCTTTGTTACACCACTGGCTAGAACCAAAAAATAGCCCGATGGGCCACCGACAGGGATCGATCTTAGACCGACCGCATCTGGCGATATATCTGATGTGAAATTCAGTTTGACGGGATATATATATATATATATATATATATATATATATATATATATATATACACACACACACACACACACACACACACACACACACACACACACACACATTGGACTAGCTGGGTAGGGGGCTGTAACCCATCTCAATAATTACATTAGTAATACCGTGGTAAACACGATTCTTAAAGTCTACATGCTAGAACTGTATGAGCCCGTCGGGAAGACCCCCCCCCCCCCCCCACACACACACACATTTCTTGCAGTTGTAGTAGTCTTTGTGGTGGCAGCGTGTTTCGTGTCCCAGCCAATAGGGAGTTTAAAACATACTAAACACAATTAATAAGGGACAGTAGAATTTTGGTAAGTTAGTGCTAGTGTTATATTATGGCAGTAATCACAGATGATTTCTAAACATTAGGTACATTTTGTTCAGTAATGCATGAACAAATCGTGCACGCGTTGGGGGTTTTGTATTTTATACCATGTATGAACAAAATATTGAATATATCTACTGGCCCTTAATTTATTGTGTTGAGTATAGTTTCAGCTATTACATGGGTGGTTTTTTACCGTTAACTTTCAATTTAGAACATTTTGCTTAAATTATGAATTTTGACAAATTCAATTCATGTTTCTGGTGGTCGTGGTGTTTGTAGTAGGTCAAAATACATTTATGCGAACAAGACAGGTACGTACCTCGGAAACTAGAGTCAGTCGTTTTAAGCGTTAAAGGGACTGTTCTGAGTTTACTGCCATTGTAACATGTTTACGACCAACAGATCCGTTTTGATGACTAACATTATATAGTAAAGATATTTTCCTGTTTAAAATATCAGTATCTGTATCAACAAGGTTTGTGTTGTCGTCCTAATGTTTGAAGTAGCCCAAACCAGATTTACCTTTACGAAGAAAGCACACAACCGCAAACACACTGAGTATACAGACACTGATACTGCAATCAGGAAAATGTATTTAACATCAAATTTTAGTCATCAGAAAAGCTCTGTTAGTCTGAAACATCTTACAATGGCTGAAAACTCAGGACAGTCCTTTTAAACAGGTCGGCAAGTCAAGGTGTATCTTAAACCTTTAATACACGAAACATCTGTCAATTTGTTAAAAAAAATATTTTTAAATCATCGAAAAACTAGTAACAAATAGAATTAGGTAGTCACTGAAACTGTCTAAGAGCATAGGCGTACGGGCTCCCTTTTTTGATGGGGGGGGGGGGGGCAGGATGACTTTTGCCCTAATTTAACAAAAGTGCCCCAAACTGGATTACAACATTTATTCATATTAACGTTACTGACAAACAGCTATATAGGGTTGCAAACGAATCGCCACGCATTTTGACATGAATTACAACTAATATTGTGGGTAAATGATGAAAATGCATGGTGAAACGTCTTCAGGCTAGCTAATTTTTCCCGAATTTCTCTGTTGCTTTAGTCCGAATTTGAGGATTTTCTCCAGCACTGCCGCCTGCCCCCTGCCCCTATGCCCCCCACCCATCTCGTACGCTTATGATCTGAACCATTTAATACACGAAACACCCGTCAATTTGTTTTTTTAATCGTCCAAAACCTGGTAACATGTAGAATTAGGAAATCATTGAAACTTTCTAAGAGCATAGGCGTACGGGCTCCCATTTTTGTAGGGGTGGGTGGGCGGAGGCTGACTTTTGCCTCAATTAAATGAAAATGCCCGAATCTAGACAACAACATTTCTTCATATTAGCATCACTACCAAACAGTTATAAAGGATAGCAAACTAATCACTACGCATTTTTACATGGATTTTGAGGATAGTAAGATGGAAATATATGGTAAAAAGGTCTCAGTTTAGCACATTTTCCCCAAATATCTCTATCATTTTTGCTCGAATTTGAGGTTTTGCTCCAAAACTAGGGGGTGGGGGTAGTTGCTTATGTCTATGAGAATTGTTTTATATTTTTATTATAAGAAAAAAGGTGTCTCGGACAAGAAGGATAAGAAATGGGGCTGCTTAATACGGGTGGCCGCTATCTAGAGCGAGGTTTTTTTATTCTCCGATATTATGTCTTATTAAAATCATTATTAAGAAATTTGGAGACATTTTTTGTATAATATTAAAAAGGAATGAACTGTTCTTGTTACTGACACCAAGACGGCGGGTGGGGGGGGGGGGGGGGGTCAGCTGCCCGCGACTTGTTCTGCCGGTTGTCATTGTTACCTTACTAGCAGCCAGCTGTCGCTTGCCACAGACACCTGTCACTTGAAGGCGTGGGAAAGGGGCGTGGCGCGAGGGCTTCATGCATAAAAGGGGCGGTGACCATGGTTTGGAGGACATCTGTCACTGCGTGATAAAATGTTCACCGAGTTTCCGTAACAAAGAGCGATGCAGTATTAGATATGAAATCTTTCAACTCCACCACTTTAACACTAAAGGGCCTGTGTGGCGCAGTGTCAGTAGGAAGGGGGTATATTCCACGAGTATGGAGAGCGGGGGAGGGAGGGGGTATGTGGAGAAGCGTAAGTTGGCATACATTTATGGCATATAAATATTTCATATTTATACTTAACATAAGTACAAGATCAATATAAAAAGAAAACAAAAACAAACAAAAACAAAAGCAAGTCCTGGCTTTTTGACAGACGACACTTGTGCATGGAGTACAGTAACTGCAGGCGGATTCAGATTTTGTTTGTAGAATTGGATACAACCTTTTTTTATTAAAAAAAAAGAAGGAAACCACAATACTGCAAAATACACAAACATACTTTATACAAAACAATTCTCTTCAAAACTGAAACACTCAGCCGACTAAACTACTGCTATCTCCCATTAAAATACGATTACGAATTTGCTTATTTGTACTGCAAATCATTTCACAGCGTATTCCACACATAAATACAATAAAATGCCTACATATAAATACACATATAATTAATTAATTGTAGTGATAAAATTGAATGTAAAATTAACAGATACAAAGTAAATTACAAGTCTTGACAAATTAAGTATGTATTCTATTTTGCTTCTCTATTTGAGCCATGATTATAAAGTTACTGAAAGTTAGCATTAAAATTTTTTAAATTCATACTGGGTGGTAAAAAATGCGTTGATTATATTCACCATTTGCAATATATATTAACCAAATTGTGACCTATAAATATAAATATTACAACCCGTCCACCAGAGTATTAAAGGGACTGCCCTGTGTTTGCTGCTGTTGTAACGTATTTACGATTAACAGATCCCTTTTGCAGACTAAAATTATGTATTAAAGATATTTTATTGTTTCGAATATCAGTATCAGTATAAACAAGCTGTTTGTTGACATCCTCATGTTTTTAGTAACCCAAACTGGATTTTATCTTGCAATAATTTCGTATGTACGAAAATATATATATTACGAAGTATAATGAAAAGTGACTAGTAAAAAACGTTAGCACACGATGGATATATAGACACTGGTGTTCTAATCAAGAAAATGTTTTGAATATGTAATTTCAGTCTCTAAAAAGGCTCTTTTTTTCGGAAACATCTCACTGTGGCTGCAAACTTTAAGGAAAACAAAGTAGAACTTTTCTCAGCTTATTTTCGATGTATCGGGATGTTTTAATTGTATTGCTTTGTTTTACGAGTACTCCATACATGTTCCAAGCATACGACTACTCCACACGGTAATACTGGATGAAATAAAACTACATACAACAACCCAAATAAAAGGCACAACAAACACTGTCACATTTATCACCATTAAAGGGACTATCCGAAGTTTGCTGCACTGTATGATATTTTCACTGATATAATTTTGAAACGACTAGTATCACATACTAAACATATTTTCTTGTTTGGAATATCAGTGTTTGTAAATTCAGTGTGTTTCTGGTCGTCTTAATATTTGTAAGTACCCCAAACTGGATAATTTGGTACGTACAAAAAACAAACAAAACAACAAAACAAAACATATTTGTAAATAAAATGAAGTTTGACTTAGTGCAAATACTTAGGACGATCAAAAACACATTTAATATACAACTACTAATATATATTTAGAAAAAATATGTTTAATATGTAATTACAGTCGTTAAAGAGCCCCGGTAATGAAAAACGTACTTAGCTATCTTTTGGTACCTATATATTACGTTTACAATGTATATGAATCCTACTAAATTTATAAAACAACTGACAGGCCGGGTTTAAAAAAACAATATGTATATATATATATATATATATATATATGTGTGTGTGTGTGTGTGTGTGTGTGTGTGTGTGTGTGTGTGTGTGTGTGTGTGTGTGTGTGCATTCCTAATAATGGAGCTCATTTTTTGCCCTCTCTCAAAAACACACTGGGATCTATATACCAAGTTAAGTAAGGAAACTGTAGCTCATATATGATTACACTAAAATGTGGAACGTTTTCGGGAAGTTGCAATAGACAAATGCATCTGGAGAACCCGGAAGGTGTGCATTGAAATCCAGAAGTACAACGTCATTGTTTCATTGGCCTACACCTGACTTTTAACGACCCAGGGCAAATAAACATACAGCAGAGGGGTGCAAAAAATTAAAATGTGTGTCTTGGGTTCCAGACTATCTATCCTTTTAAAATGGTTCCATGGTACAATACACTAATATATTTGTATACTGAGGGGAAAAACCCCAAGGAACACTTAGAATTACAGACGAAATTTCAGTCAATGCTAGAGCCGTAGGGCCGAATTTACAAAACCAGTTTTAGACTTACACGCGTGTAACAACATACATTTACAATGCTTAAACACCTGCGTAAATTCGGACCGTATTGTCTGTATAAAGTATAAAGTGACACTGAATATCAGTAATGAGAGTCCGAGTGTCACTAATGTGAGTCCGAGTGTCAGTAATGTGAGTCTGAATGTCAGTAATGCGAGTCTGAGTGTCAGTAATGCGAGTCTGAGTGTCAGTAAAGTGAGACTGAGTGTCAGTAATGTGAGTCTGAATGTGAGTAATGTGAGTCTGAGTGTCAGTAATGTGAGTCTGAGTGTCAGTAATGAGAGTCGAGTGTCAGTAAAGTGAGACTGAGTGTCAGTAATGTGAGTCTGAATGTGAGTAATGTGAGTCTGAGTGTCAGTAATGTGAGTCTGAGTGTCAGTAATGAGAGTCGAGTGTCAGTAATGTGAGTCTGAGTGTCAGTAATGTGAGTTTGAATGTCAGTAATGTCAGTAATATGAGACTGGGTGTCAGTAATGTGAGTCTGAATGTGAGTAATGTGAGTCTGAGTGTCAGTAATGTAAGTCGAGTGTCAGTAATGTGAGTCTGAGTGTCAGTAATGTGAATCTAAATATCAGTAATGTGAGTCTGAGTGTCACTAATGTGAGTCCGAGTGTCAGTAATGTGTGTCCGAGTGTCAGTAATGTGAGTCTGAGTGTCAGTAATGTGAGACTGAGTGTCAGTAATGTGAGTCTGAATGTGAGTAATGTGAGTCTGAGTGTGAGTAATGTGAGTCTGAGTGTCAGTAATGTGAGTCTGAGTGTCAGTAATGTGAGTCTGAATGTCAGTAATATGAGACTGGGTGTCAGTAATGTGAGTCTGAATGTGAGTAATGTGAGTCTGAGTGTCAGTAATGTGAGTCGAGTGTCAGTAATGTGAGTCTGAGTGTCAGTAATGTGAGTCTAAATGTCAGTAATGTGAGTCTGAATGTCAGTAATGTGAGTCTGAGTGTCAGTAATGTGAGTAATGTGAGACTGAGTGTCAGTAATGAGAGTCGAGTGTCAGTAATGTGAGTCAGAATGTCAGTAATGTGAGTCTGAGTGTTAGTAATGTGAGACTGAGTGTCAGTAATGTGAGTCTGAATGTGAGTAATGTGAATCCGAGTGTCAGTAATGTGAGTCTGAGTGTCAGTAATGAGAGTCGAGTGTCAGTAATGTGAGTCTGAGTGTCAGTAATGTGAGTCTGAATGTCAGTAATGTCAGTAATATGAGACTGGGTGTCAGTAATGTGAGTATGAATGTGAGTAATGTGAGTCTGAGTGTCAGTAATGTGAGTCGAGTGTCAGTAATGTGAGTCTGAGTGTCAGTAATGTGAGTCTAAATGTCAGTAATGTGAGTCTGAATGTCAGTAATGTGAGTGAGTGTCAGTAATGTGAGTAATGTGAGACTGAGTGTCAGTAATGAGAGTCGAGTGTCAGTAATGTGAGTCAGAATGTCAGTAATGTGAGTCTGAGTGTTAGTAATGTGAGACTGAGTGTCAGTAATGTGAGTCTGAATGTGAGTAATGTGAATCCGAGTGTCAGTAATGTGAGTCTGAGTGTCAGTAATGTGAGTCTGAGTGTCAGTAATGTGAGTCTGAGTGTCAGTAATGTGAGTAATGTGAGTAAGAGTCTGAGTGTCTGAGTGTCAGTAATCAGTAATGTGAGTCTGAGTGTCAGTAATGTGATGTGTCTGAGTGTCAGTACTGAGTGTCAGTAATGTGAGTCTGAGTCTCAGTAATGTGAGTCTGAGTGTCAGTAATGAGAGTCGAGTGTCAGTAATGTGAGTCAGAATGTCAGTAATGTGAGTCTGCGTGTCAGTAATGTGAGACTGAGTGTCAGTAATGTGAGTCTGAATGTGAGTAATGTGAATCCGAGTGTCAGTAATGTGAGTCTGAGTGTCAGTAATGAGAGTCGAGTGTCAATAATGTGAGTCTGAGTGTCAGTAATGTGAGTCTGAATGTCAGTAATGTCAGTAATATGAGACTGGGTGTCAGTAATGTGAGTCTGAATGTGAGTAATGTGAGTCTGAGTGTCAGTAATGTAAGTCGAGTGTCAGTAATGTGAGTCTGAGTGTCAGTAATGTGAGTCTAAATCTGAGTAATGTGAGTCTGACTGTCACTAATGTGAGTCCGAGTGTCAGTAATGTGAGTCCGAGTGTCAGTAATGTGAGTCTGAGTGTCAGTAATGTGAGACTGAGTGTCAGTAATGTGAGTCTGAGTGTGAGTAATGTGAGTCTGAGTGTCAGTAATGTGAGTCTGAATGTCAGTAATGTCAGTAATATGAGACTGGGTGTCAGTAATGTGAGTCTGAATGTGAGTAATGTGAGTCTGAGTGTCAGTAATGTGAGTCGAGTGCCAGTAATGTGAGTGAGTGTCAGTAATGTGAGTCTAAATGTCAGTAATGTTAGTCTGAATGTCAGTAATGTGAGTCTGGGTGTCAGTAATGTGAGTAATGTGAGACTGAGTGTCAGTAATGTGAGTCTCAGTCTCAGTAATGTGAGTCCGAGTGTCAGTAATGTGAGTTGAGTGTCAGTAATGTGAGTCTGAGTGTCAGTAATGAGAGTCGAGTGTCAGTAATGAGAGTCGAGTGTCAGTAATGTGAGTCGAGTGTCAGTAATGTGAGTCGAGTGTCAGTACTGTGAGTTGAGTTTCAGTAATGTGAGTCTGAGTGTCAGTAATGTGAGTAATGTGAGACTGGGTGTCAGTAATGTGAGTCTGAATATGAGTAATGTGAGTCCGAGTATCAGTAATGTGAGTTGAGTGTCAGTAATGTGAGTCTGAGTGTCAGTAATGAGAGTCGAGTGTCAGTAATGAGAGTCGAGTGTCAGTAATGTGAGTCGAGTGTCAGTAATGTGAATCTGAGTATGAGTAATGTGAGTCTGAGTGTCAGTAATGTGAGTCTGAGTGTCAGTAATGTGAGTCTGAATGTCAGTAATGTGAGTCGAGTATCAGTAATGTGAGTCTGAGTGTCAGTAATGTGAGTCTGATTGTCAGTAATGTGAGTCTGAACGTCAGTAACACGGTTAACTTCATGACACAGGATGAAGTTCTGGTTGTAGTCACTCTTTCGTGTCAGGGCGGGACGTAGCCCAGTGGTCAAGCGCTCGCTTAATGCGCGGTCGGTTTGGGATCGATTCCCGTCGATGGGCCTATTGGGCTATTTCTCATTCCAGCCAGTACATCACGACTGATATATCAAAGGCGGTGGTATGTGCTATCCTGTCTGTGGGAAATGCATATGAAGGATCCCTTGCTTCATTAGGAAAAATGTAGAGGGTTTCCTCTGATATGTCAAAATTACCAAATGTTTGACATCTCATGTCCGATGATTAATGAATCAATGTTCTCTAGTGGTGTCGTTGAACAAACCAAACTTTTTTTTCTTTCGTGTCAGTGTTGATATGTTTCCCTAGTTCACTGCAAGTTTTCAACAGTATTTTTATAAATAATGTATAGATTTATTAAAAATTACCATTATCTATATTTTCTACTATTGCTGAATCATCATTTACCGGTCAGTTTCATATGTGGTGAACCTAGTGGGTAACAACAGGCCATTCAACAATCTTCGTTTGCAGAGCTAGACAACACTGGACTTAGCATTAGTAATATTTAAAGCCGGAAAACTGCATGCAATAAAAACATGTTTTTCATACAATAAAAATACCAGTTTTGCTAATTATTTTGTTTGACATACATATTCACTTCTTTTTTTCAGTATCATTGATTAAATTTTCGCAATTAATATTTCGCATCACTGCGTAACTGATATTTCGGTGTCTGTTCATAAATTGCATTCAAACCATATAGCACTAAGCACTGCATTCAAGTCACAGACCCTAGTGTCAGCCTGTGTGAAGGACATTAACTTCGGTTTATCTACAAACCAGCAACACATTTGGAACAAATTATAATAGAGTGAAGCAAGAGTCTGTGACACTGAAACGGGGAAATGGCCTTCAAAAATAGACCTGAGCTCCTTGCCATAACCGTTACTTCTCAGACGCACGTGCCTTTTTAAAAATATTAACAATGCATTTTTTGGGTATTAGAAACACTGGAATGACCAGAATCACTTCGAATGCATGCAAATGGATAATCTAAACAATAAAATCTAAGTAATGTATTATTTCAATTATGAAAAATGGTCTTAACAGTGAAAAATATGCCCTGATGTTTAAACACTAGGGTCTGTCCCTTTAAAGGTGTATTCACCAACACCTAAAAGGAACCGGTTGTCTTGTGAGGAACAGTTCTCATAACATACAAATACTGTATTCGGTCTTATCCAGCCCGAAACAGCCGAGGTAGTACTAGTACAAGAAGGACATGCAGGGGCGGTTCTGGACTGAAGTAGTGAGTGGTTTACACACAAATGACTAATCGCTGGGACGGCAATGTACTGTTATCTCTATGACCTCGCCAGATAAGGTTCTCAATATTATAATTTTGTCCTCATTCAAACGTTTTAATGGGGTGGGATTTTTTTTTTCATGCCCGTTTTAGCCATTACAATAATGTGCACCCGTTTTATTCATAAAACGCACCATAACTAAGCTAATAACAATTTGTTGGGTTTTCACCCCAGACTTTGCCTTGGGTGCTGGCAAGTGATAATTGGTACGTATAATCTTCTGCATTTGCGTTGTGCTCCCGGCAAGAGGTAAGTGCCGATAACACCACAGACAAATATAACCGGAAGCACGCTTCACTCTCTCGCCTCGTGGGCATGAGCCCAAGATAGGTGTGTTGTAGGTAGATGTTCATGCTTCAAAGAGACGAACGATCCTCACTTGTGGCTTCAAAGCAATTTAGACCACAGAACAGGAAGCCGTCTGCCCCACACTTTACCAGATAACAGTTTTTCCTTAACGAGCTTCCAGTTAAGAAGCGGACGTTTCACTTACATGATAATTAGCTGCGCGCCGTTCTTCTACGGAGGCCCTCTTTGAAATCTCTCTTTCCCCACTGACTTGAGGGTGTGTGTTTTTGGGGGTTTTTTAAACGCAGACGCTAATCCGTATAAACACGGAAAGAACATAACCGCGGATTGAGATTACAAGATAACATGTCTACGTGTGGTTCTGCGAGAAATGCGGTTTTTCAAACAGCTATAGCATATAATATCAAGTTTATGTTCAAAAAAGAAATCTTTTTGCTTTATTATTTGTCACGAGTTTTTAGCCCATTATCTTGTGTTAATCTCTGCCTCACACACGTCGACAAGAGTTTTGTTACGTTTGTATTGTGGATACTATAAGGGTAGCGTATATCACGGCATACAGAACATCAACCCACCCACTCCAATTCGATGCAATAAAACATTTATACTGCCGTTGCGGGAGGTGAACGTGCAACTAAAGTGATAATTAAAATCATACCCAACCATGTTTTTACATATTACACGTGATTCGTAAAAAGTTAAAACATAAAAACGGCATTGGCATTATGATGGGCTGTTAATTAATTCAAATATCAGCCATGATAATAATTTTTTTTATAGATGAAAAATTATTCTGATACAAACAACATTGTAACTTCAAAATTTGAAACAGACAATTTGAAATTAATTGCAAATGACTGTATTAATTAATACATCTAGCAGTAATTACCATCTGCGAGGTGTGTGTAAATTGTCAATGTATGAATATTGTTTTGTCAATATCACAGTTTTAAGCTATAGGAGACGACTTGTTGACTTTTAGTAAAAGGTCATTAAAATGCAAATACTGTTTTCAGGCTTTTCTTTCAGGAAATTTCATGAATCATATGAAATCGACAAAACCAGTTGTGTATAATTTTGATTATCACTTTATTATCCTATTTAAAGTACAGTGGAGTGTAAGAGGTATTTCAAACAAGTTATGACCTCGGTGCTGTTAACATGGACGGATCTAAGATGTCCGAGTTGGAAACGAGATTTCTAAAGGTATCTCACCGGTATTGACAAAGACAAAGACAAGCACATACACATTAGCCTATGAAGCAATTAAAACTGAAAGACGATGCTTACGTTTCTACCCCAGAAGAAAAGTACAGCCCCTGTGTCGTCATTCTACTAAACAAGGTAAAATGTTCGCTACCTGAAATATTACCATATTTTACTGCGGGGATTCAGAAAAAGGGAAGCAACTCTCATTCCACACCAGTAAACAAGCAACACTACATATTATTAGTATGCATTCACTCAGTTCTAGATGCAAGAATAAATCCTGTTTTTACATCATAATTATGACAGTTGGACCCCCTTTCATCATTGAATATGCAAATAGTCAAGTCGGTTCTGATTTTTAAAAAAAAGAAAAAAAAAAGAAAGAAAGAAAAGAGAAACTCTTTTGAATAAAACTTTAGCTGCTCATTAGCTGAAATACCGGTGTAAATCTGAAACAGAGATGTCTTGGAGCCATAAAGCCCTCTAGTTCAATGGAAGGTTATTTTATTGTGATCATCTAAAGCTTCTTGTTGTTTACGTTACGACAGAAACGTTTAAACGCGAAACTTCAATGAAAATGAACCTAAAACAGATAGATCTGCTATCTTGAGCGGGGGGGGGGGGGGGGGACTGGATTCCATCTCACCCCTCCCACAGATCCGCCCCTGGTACATCAGTGTAGATTTCTATATACTGTAGAGACTGGAGTAGTGTGTGGAAGTCTTGGCACCTGCATGGACAGGTATGATCGTTTGGATGAGGTCTACCTCCAGCTTACTAATTTGATTTTAGGTTTTTTCCGGTTGCACTTTTGGCTGCTCGGTACAGCAGACGACGTTTATTCCCCGTACCGCACAGGCAGCCTCTCGCTGCCAACTCTCTGGTGCACGCGGAGTCGGCTATCGCAGAATAATCTTACTTCTGCGAATGTTCCATATGATTCCACGCTGTTCCATGTGGTTAAATATATATATATATATATATATGAAATGAATTAAAATAACAATAATAAGAATTTTTTAAAATTTAAAAATGTAACAGAAATCAGAAATTACCCCCCCTCCCCCCAAAAAAAAACCCCAAAAAAAAAAACAAAAACAACAACAACAACAACAACAACAAAACAACAAAAACAAGGGCCCCCCCCCCCCCCCCCCCCGAAAACAACAACTAACAAACAAATTAGCCAAAATTAGTTGTTTATGAAGAAAAATATTTCTTCTGTATAAATATATCTGGAACTATCATATCTTTGCCACTTTCAGCGTTTTAGGTAATAAAGGCAAGACATGGTGAATGGTTGTCCATTAGAAATGATGAAAAAAAGCTCCCCAAATCACACGTGGTGGGGTTATCATGTAGTTTTCCGTACACCATCAGTCTTGACGCATTATGTTAAAGGTTGGGCGATGTATTTTTGAGTGGTAGAACGTTCGCCCGATACACTCCGGTACCGTAGACTCAATCAGTGTCCCACATATGGTACATTAAAGGAAATGGCATGTGCTATCCTGTCTGTGAGAAGTTGCAGGTTTCTTCTTTTGTGCACTAGACCACCTGTGCCAATAGCCGTATGTTAGACACCCAAGGCGCATTTTAAAATGTGCCGATGAAGAACTTAGAAATGTTTAAACGACCCACTCAGCACATTTTAATTATGGTTATATGGCGTAGGACATACGGTTAAGGACCACACAGTTAATGCCGTCACGCCATGAGCTACTCTTTTCGATTAGCAGCAAGGGATATTTTAAATGCAGCATCCCACAGACAGGATAGTTGCGGAGAACTGGCTGAAACACAAAATAGCCCAATGGGCCCACCGACAGGGATCGATCCTAGACCAACCGCGCATAAATCATGAAACAAGCACTCCTGTTCTTTTATTTTATATGAGTTCCAAATAATTACTAGCTTAATAAATATTTAATAATAATAATAAATAAATAAATAAATAAATAAATAAATTACTAGCTTCTGACTTTCCATTTTCGAAATTGACAAGTACAATTAATTTACTAGCAATTGCTGACAGGTGTGTGTCTATTAACATAAATTCATAAACTGTACTTGTTTCTTCAGTACCCTCTGTAGCGACACTTAGTCCTTGTAAGTCTTAATACTATTGTCCAGTCTTTTCATTCTGGCACACAGAACAAAATTCCACTAGCATCCCAATATCCCCCTTCCATATTTTATGTGTTGCAGCTTCTAAATTGGTACAGCATTAGTGAAAATTAACGACCAAACCATCTGCGAACAGCCCCGCTGACGCAAACCCCGAGATTATGAGCTTTTACATTTAGAGAGAACTCGTGACCTAACAAATTAACAGATATCACCTATGAGCTGTACTAGAAACTACAAACCCCGATATTATGAGCGTTTACATTTAGAGAGAACCGGTGACCTAATAAATTAACATACATCACCTATCAGATGTACTAGGAACTACAAACCCCGATATTATGAGCGTTTACATTTAGATAGAATTCGTGACGTAACAAATTAACATATCTCACCTATCAGATGTACTAGGAACTACAAACCCCGATATTATTAGCGTTTACATTTAGATAGAATCCGTGACCTAACAAATTAACAGATAACACCTATCAGATTTACTAGGAACTACAAACCCCGATATTATGAGCTTTTACATTTAGAGAGAACCCGTGACCTAACAAATTAACATATCTCACCTATCAGCTGTACTAGAAGCTACTGTACCAACTTAAATATGAATGTGAAATTGATGTGTGGAAGGAAGACCACTGCTGAAAATAAACCTGACCGTAACAGAGGAAACGTCTGTGTTCTAAAAACAAAAAGGTGTATCAGAAGTAATGACGTTGGTCATATAATAAAGCCACCAGTTTTAAGACTGGTAGATATTTGAATTTTAGGTTCGTATCCCTGTACTAGATCGAACCCAGAGTGCATTTTAACCATTCAGTGGAGAGATGTTACAAATACGTTTCTCTCAACAACCACTGACAGTCAATTTTGAAGAATCTCTGTGTAATGACCACTTTTTAGATACACTCTAGTTTTAACAACAATTGTTAAATAACGCCTGTCTTGGACACAATCTAGTTTCAACAATCATAATTCATTGAAACACTTTTTGGACAGTCTAGTTTCAACAACTATTGACACATTTCCTGGACACAGTTTAGTCTTAACATCCACTGACAAATGACCTCTTACCTGGACACAGTCTAGTCTTAACTGTTAACATCCACTGACAAATGACCTCTTTCCTGGACACAGTTTAGTCTTAACATCCACTGACAAATGACCTCTTTCCTGGACACAGTCTAGTCTTAACTGTTAACATCCACTGACAAATGACCTCTTTCCTGGACACAGTTTAGTCTTAACATCCACTGACAAATGACCTCTTTCCTGGACACAGTCTAGTCTTAACATCCACTGACAAATGACCTCTTTCCTGGACACAGTCTAGTCTTAACATCCACTGACAAATGACCTCTTACCTGGACACAGTCTAGTCTTAACTGTTAACATCCACTGACAAATGACCTCTTTCCTGGACACAGTCTAGTCTTTACATCCACTGACAAATGACCTCTTTTCTGTAACAGCATTGATTTGTTCCCCAAAAGACGACAAACAGCTGCAGGTTCAGGACAATGGCATTTTATATAACATCATAAATAAAGTATTTTGAAACCCTGAAACAATCAAAACATTAAATTAAAATACAACAAGAATATAATACATGACATTACGATAAGAAATACATATATATGAAACATGACATTTCCTAGACTGTCATAAATAATTAAACATATGTATCGAATCACATATTACTAATACATGGTTCCGATCAAACAATACATTCACAATGCACATGACATAACACCATCTGTTATTCCTTAATACAATTATACAATCCATACTTTCCTAATACATTCACTAATAATGTTTAACATATTCATATACATTACAACGTCATAAAAATATAGACATATAACAACACAGTCATGTACATACCAAGTGTGTGTAACTAAGGTTGTAACAAATAGAAATAGCGATCTAAATAAAATAATAAAACGCACTAAGTATCGTACAAACACTATAATCCAAAGTACATCATTATATTAATAGCAATAATAGTCATAGCATAAAACTCTCTTCTGAGATAATACAAACTGCGCAAACATCTTACTCTCAGTTAACTATCACACCATAATTATATTAATAGCAATAATAGTCATAGCATAAAATAAACTCTCTTCTGAGATAATACAAACTGTGCAAACATCTTACTCTCAGTTAACTATCACACCATAATTAATTTAACGTTAAAACCCATTAGTATTTAGTGATAAGAAATCATAATATTAATTATATTACCATTTAGACATTAGATGATGATGATAACTAGTTTAACGTGCCCATATACCACTAGGGTTTCGAACACGCCCATCCCGAGTCCGACCTCCGATAAGATCGGTGGCCTGACTCGGGGGGGGGGGGGGGGGGGGGGGGGGTGGTAGAAACTGGGCAGAATTTTGAAAATAGCAATTAGTAAAGAAGTTAATAGATAAAAAATTAAAAGGTTACAAGCCAAAAATAAAAAAGAATTGACTGCTCGGTCGAATATTTATATAATTTGGAGCATTTTAGAAGGACAGTCCAAAATTAAATAAGAGAAAGAAGAGAGGATCGGACTATTTAATAATATTTAAAAAAAAAAAGTAATTTCGACATAACATTTTGGACGCAGATCTAAAAGTTTAAAGTGCGATCGATATGTCCACGCGAGTGGCCTCGTTAAGGCCGTTTGGGTGCACAGCATCTACGGGGAGGTGATGTTGTTCCTCTCCTCAAAGTGAGGCACCAGTCTCCTGTAGCTGTGGGTGCTAAGGCAGTGGACCATCTGTGGGTACTGGGCGCCGGTGACGATCTTCATGATTCTGTGGATGGTGTTGTTATCCATGTCATGGCTGAGGAATCCCTGTCGGTAAAGATCATCCCGGCGCGACGTCACTACTATAGCTTCCACTCCCCGTAGTTTGACCGTGTGGATGGCGACCTGGTGGCCATCGGGAAACGTCTTGAAGTTTTCTTCGTAGACCCCGCCTGGCAGTCTGTCTGGGTCCGTGACGTCTCCCACCAAGTACTTAGAGTACTGGCCTTTGATTTTCCGCGCTGCCACTCTCCAGTCACCCGAAGAGGAAGTAGAAGGCCGCGTCTTGGCTGGTTGGTCCTCCGGGGGGGTCACGGCCTTCCTCTTGACAGCCCCAACATCCAGAGTCGCCGTCGCGGAGTCCCCCGTGGGTGGGGGTCTCGACGCAGACGAACGACGAGCAGGAACAGGTGACGCTGGTCGCGGTGCACTGGTTGGCTGCTCCACTTCCCGCAACTGAACAGTCGGTCCGGCTGGTTGGCGAGTCGCCTCCCGTCGATCCGTCCGGTTTGGTCGTGGTGGGGGCGGCGACGCAGACGGGACCGCCACTGGCGGTTGAGCCGCCAGCTTTGTCCCCGCCTGAGCCGCCCCTGGCGCACGTTTCCTCTTCCTAGTTCCCTTCCTCTTGGCTGTAGCCGCGTCGCCATACACCAAGGTCACGGTTGCCCGTGACCCGGTGTACGCGACGCGGTACTCCAACAGCGATCCATAACTAGCGATCAGTCCCCCCAGGTGGGGGTGGGGGGGGGGGGGGGGGGGGGGGGGGGGGGGGTAAGTTGAGAGCGCATGAAACCACGTCTAACTTCATCGCTGGCCAAACTCCGTCTGTTTTTAGACATTAGAACTTAATTTAATATACTTCATCTGTCATTTAATTACTTTAGATAAATATATTTGCAGAAGAGTATTTTACGTATTAATGCATTATATTATAATGTACCGACTTAATCCACAAACATTAATTTACATTTAGTGCCTGCCTATAAACAAATACACTAGATAAGAAACATGAATACTACAAATAACCAATACAAATTACTAACCTTAGAAATCCTCTAAAAATACGACATCACAGCAATAGTGACAATACCATTTCCACACTGAGAACAAGAGCTCTCAGTATTTATGCTGAAGATTATATAACTAGAAGCTGGACAGAAACACCAAGACAGAATACAAGCTTACAGTAGACCCAAGCTTGAAAGTTTAGAACAAAGGACAGACACAGCGCAAGAATGCAAGTGCTATTGTTAGGTGCTTGTGCAAGATTCATGCTTGTGTTTTTAATCAACATATCACCAGTTAACAAGCTGACTGAAATAAGAGCACCTGGAATAAAGAAGCTGTATTAAAAGTAAATGATTAAATTAAAGGAGCACTATCCTTTTCAGAATTACCTGAAAGAGACATTGGATTAATTAGGTATAGTAAACATTAAAAACATAACATACAATAAATACCTGTAAATAACAATTTAATTATTTACAGGAAACATTACAAATATTATCAAATACTATTATATACAGATAAAACTCGATATTGCCACATACTTCCCATCCTGAAGAAATGACGTCCTCATCATTTACCTGCACCATCGAGGATAGAAAGAATTGCCAACTGTTCAATAAGCTTGGATCTGTCAAAATCGGGATTAACATTATGGGACATGACAAAATTACCAGACTCCATCCACTGCGGTTTCCTATGCGATCTCGCAGAACGACGTGGGGGGGGGGGGGGGGGGGGGGGGGGGGGGGGGGGGGGGGGGGGGGGGGGGGGGGGGGGGGGGGGGGGGGTCGCGGTGGAGGCCGTGGTGGAAGTCTGACTGGAGATACTGGAGGAGATTCTCCTTCAGAAGAGTCTACCTCTGGACCAACAATATCAGGTTCTGTTGATCCGCCAACTTGTGTTTACCATCGAAAGCCAGAACCTTTACCAATACACGATCACCTTCTTGAAGAGTAGCACCTCTGACCTTCAAGTCATACCCAGACTTCTGTCGCTGTTGAGACACCTTGGAAGTCTTTGCTGCAAGTTCATACGACTGTTGTATCTTTTCCTTTAAGGACTTGGTATACGACAGCAGAGACTCGTGTTGTCTGTTCGTCTCAATCCCAAAAGCTAAATCTATGGGCAACCTAGGTTCTCGACCAAACATAAGAAAGAAAGGACTCTGGTTAGTTGTCTCATGTCTTATACAATTATAAGCATGAACAAGCGGTCCAACAAACCTTTTCCAATCTTTCTTCTGGTCAGGTTGAAGAGTACCCAGCATATCAAGCAATGTGCGGTTAAAACGCTCGCACATGCCGTTCCCCATAGGATGGTATGACGTCGTCCGGCTCTTCTCCACTCCAAGGATGTTACAGAGTTCCTTCAGCAAACGGCTCTCAAAATTGGCGCCCTGGTCACTATGGATTCTTTTAGGAATACCATAGTGCACCACACATAGCTGTCATGTTTTTAGTTGGTATGGCCTGTGCGTATCGGGTGAAGTGATCTGTAACAACAAGAATATGTTGAAATCCGCCCTTTGATGTTTCAATCGTCAAAAAGTCCATACATACCAACTCCAATGGCTGACAGCTAGAAATACTCACAAGTGGTGCTCTGGCGTTCGTAGGAGACTTCCGTCTGAGACATCTATCACATCCTCTAATCCAATCTTCTACGTCCTGACTCATACCTGGCCAGTAAAAACGGTCTCGTAGAAGAGATAAGGTCCTCCCTTTTCCTGGATGTCCAATGTCAGTATGCAGACCTTTCAAAGCATCACTTACATAGGCAGCTGGAAGTACCAGTTGATACCGCTCCTGACTATCAACTTTCACGTTCCTGTGTAGAACTCCTCGCAGAAGTACAAAGTTGTCAAAATTCCGATGCAAAGAAGAATTGGCCAGTGAATGGGGATAATCCTGACGACTGGGTTTCTTCTTAAGTCGAACCCTTTCTACCCAAGGCCTCAAAACATCATCTGAATGTTGAGCCATCCTCCAATCTCGATCCTTCATTCCCTGGAGATCATGTTCTTGAAGGTTATCAACCACGGTATCTGCTGAAAGGCAAAGAGATTGGACAAATGGTTGAGTGTACAAAACATTGCAAATGGCTCTAACAGACTCTGAACCAATCTTGGTGCACTCCTGTTTACAGGCTTGTATTCCAGGCAATCTGGACAACCCATGCAGTAAGAGCTGCCAGCCAGCGGTGTGCTGTGGCGTGAAGTTTAGCAGAAGTAAGGATATACGTCAAAGGATTATTATCAGTATAAACAGTAAACGTATTACCATACAAATAATCGTGAAATTTTTCAGTCACCACCCATTTCAACGCAAGAAACTCCAGGCGATGAGCTGAATAATTTCCCTCTGACTTACTTAATCCTCTGCTAGCATAGCTGACAACCCTTTTCAGTCCATTCTGTTCCTGATATAAAACAGCTCCCAAACCATGGATACTGGCATCTGTATGTAACTCGAAGGGTTTACTATAATCAGCATATCCAAGAACAGGTGGTGAAGATAAAAGATCTTTCAGTTTATTAAAAGATTCTTCCTGGCGATGTCCCCATTCCCAAGGTCTATCAGATGTTTTGATATTTCGCTTGGATTTGGTTGAAGGCATTAATGTGTTTAAAGGTTTAGCTATTTTAGCAAAGTCTTTAACGAACTTAAGATAATACCCCGCAAATCCAAGGAACTGTCTAACCTCGTTCGGATTCTTTGGAGTGGGCCAGTCTTGGATCTCCTGAATCTTCTCACCATCTGCTTCTATACCATGTTCTGAGACAACGTGACCTAAGAATTTGATTCTTGTCTTGAAAAACGAACACTTCTTTGAGGTCAGCTTCATTCCTGTTTCTCTGATCCTCTGAAACACCTGTTCAAACACCTGTTCAAGTCTTTCAAGATGTTCTTCATATGTATCTGAAAACACAATTATATCATCAAGATATATTAAACAAACTTTCAGATGAAGACCATCGAAACACTAGTTCATCAATCTCTGATAAGTAGCAGGACTGTTACAGAGACCAAAAGGCATACGATTGTACTCGTAAAATCCCAGTGGACCTACGGAAAATGCTGTTCTTTCCTTGTGCGACTCTTCAATTTCAACTTGGTGGTACCCACTCTTCATATCGAGGGTGCTCTAGTACTTTGAACCTGAGAGTGCATCAAACATTTCCTCAATACGTGGGATAGAATATGAGTCCTTAATCGTCAGTCTATTGAGCTGCCTGTAGTCTACACACATGCGAAGCTTACCATCCTTCTTCCGCACCAGAACAATATTGGATGACCAGGGTGAAAAACACCTACGAATTACTCCACTTGCCAACAACTGCTGGAGATGATCTCTTACCTCTTGGTACATCGCTGATGGAATCCTCCTGTGTCGTTGTTTGAACGGTTGTTCATCGCTGAGCTCAATCCTGTGTGTGACGACTGTTGTATGTCCTATGTCATCATCACCAGTTGAAAATATATCCTGGAACTGAGAAATAATATGTTTACTTCTCTCAAGTTCTTCCTTTGTCACGGCTTTCTCGTCGAACTCGATCTTACCAAGAAGAGCTTCAGACTGATCAGAAACTGACACCGTATCTGGAATCTCCTCCACTGTTACTGCCTGAAGTTCACAAAAGAGCTCGAGGTGGAATACTTATGGTACGAGTGGTAATATTAGATATATGAACATCAATATACATCTTACCTTGACAGCTGTAATTGACAATTGTAGGAACAATGTCAATGTCCTCTGGTATAACAGAACCTTTGGTAGGTTGAATCAAGGCACATGTAGACCTATAAAGAACTGGCTTGTCTACATACCCTTGAACAACTACCTCACTGTTAGCCGGAATCACCAGGCGTTTTGATGTCGCACTTCTTACCTTGCCTAAAGAAAAATGTGATAATTCCTTATCCTGCAACAGCATGCAACGGAAAGCCAGATACCATGGTGTATGGATATCTGCTTCCTGAAGAAAACGACGACCGTGTTTTGATTTACACTCACTCATGAATGCTGACGAAACATTAGTTCCCAGAAGAAGTGGCACCTGAGAGTTATAGGAACTATCAGAGACAACCAATAAAAGACAGAGCTGTTTCCCAGAAGAACTAGCTCCTGTTGCCTGTAATTCTACCTCTATATAACCATGATATGGTAACTGCTGTCCATCCGCACATTCTATCTTTAAAATTACATCAAGCGGATTCATCACTATATCAGACAGGTTATTCTTGTAAAAACTTTCTGCAACAGTAGATACTGTTGAGCCAGTGTCCAACAAAGCTTTAGTGGAAATATTATTAATAATAATATCACTTTCGTTTGCACTTCCCACTAAATGGGTACTATCCTGTTGCATAAAGTTGACAGGGCATCTCGGTCTGGAATCTACGGGTAGCCCCTCCCCATAGATTGCTTCCTGTTTAAAGCATGTCGTCGAGAATGATCAAGTCTTACCTGACATCCATATTTGAGATGATCTACTTGTCCACATCTGAAGCAAACGGGTTCATCTCTAGGTCGATAACGTTCATTCAGCTGCTGTGGTTGTTGAAATCGATAACCTCGTTGTTGTGGAAATCTACCATCTCCTCGTGGCTGCTGAAGTCCATGTAGTCCATGGCTATCCTGTTGGGTTCGTGATGGTATTGTCGTTTTGTGTCTGGACTTCTTCAGCTCAGCAACATCTGCAGTTAACTGTTGAAGTAAACCTTTGACTTCTTTAAGTTCAGAATCAGTATGTACTGCAGCTTTACTTACAGTTAAAGCCTTAACTGGGTGCCTCTCTAGCATATCTGCTTCCATTCTGCTGAGTGCCCTCAGCAAGTCGCCAAAACTACCATCTTGATCGAAGATGTAAGTCCGGACCACAGCTGAGTGCGTAACATGTCATCCTTTGCTTCAGCTGCGATGTTACTCTGCGCTGATGCTCGGTTCAGCAACTCTTCCAGTCTACTCGCCCATGAAGTGACATCTTCGCGTTCCTCTTGACGAGCACTATAAAATACTGATAGCAGACTTTGTCCTCTAACTACAGTACCAAACATACATTCTAGCTTGGAAACCAACTGACTAACATCGCAGTCGGGACCCACACACATAGCAGCAGTAGCTGCCTTACCACGTAAGGACTGCTGTACCGCCTTCAACAATACCTGGAAAGAAACAGACTTGTCTTTCAACAAGCAGTTATAATGATATTTCCAAACATCAAAAGAAGTATCAAACAGTTTATCACCTGAAAAGAAAGGTAATTTAGGTGGTTGATTTAATGTAACAGATGTTGGGAAACTAGCAGGACCAGGCTTTGTCCCATGTTTTTCATCTTTGGAATGGACATAATCGGACATCCACTCCACCAAGTCTTCAGCACTATCTGCTTTAGGCCAAGCATGCAATTTCTGAAATCCTGAAACAAGTTGTATTATGTCTTCTTTAGTGGGTTTATCCATGATGAAAACAAACACAAAATCAAATAAACAAAATATCTGAAAATTTACAAATTATATACAAAGGTAGTATACCATATCAGCATGAAGAGTAACAATTACACATAATAATTTGCAATTTGGTACATGCTGAAACCAAATATTTCTTGGAAAACATCCCCATAATCAGGAACTTCCACTGAAAAATAAATTTATGTAACATTCATCATGAAACTGTTAGTACTGCATGTGCAAACAACCTAGCTAAAAAAGAGAAGAATGAAATAAAGAGCTAAGTGAATAATAAGAAATATCAACCAGGAACCGTAATCAACAACTGAACTACGTATACTGTATGACAATACCAATTAGATCAATATAATTAATATATAAGATTACATGACAAGCTCTTTACTTATCTAAACTCTTAGTTTAATATTTAACTTTAAGTTTAACTAATTTATCATTACTCCCTTTGAACAGTCTCAAACATTCATTCAGTTTGCACAAACATGTATCAGTGGAAACAAGCTACATCACATCATTTATAAGAAGTAATAAAATGTTACTTTTGCTAGCATTTGAAAATAAATGAAATTAAATATATACCACACAAATGAAAAAATCAAAATCAAATAGGTATCAAACAAATCAGAAAAACAACCCTGTAAACCAAACGAGGGGAAAAACAAATAATAAAATCTAAACAAACAAACAAATAAATCAAATAATTAAACAAATAATATATATGAAAAGAAAATCACAAAGGCGTAACAAAAAACAAAAACTGGAAAAGAAATCAAAGAAATGTACCGGTACCTACAACATAAAACTATATATACACAAGGATACACGTGTACTTAGAGAAAACTACATCTACACAAATAAATATATATACACAAGGATACACGTGTACTTAGAGAAAACTACATCTACACAAACACAAATAAATATACATACACAAGGATACACGTGTACTTAGAGAAAACTACATCTACACAAACACAAATATATATATATACACAAGGATACACGTGTACTTAGAGAAAACTACATCTACACAAATAAATATATATACACAAAGATACACGTGTACTTAGAGAAAACTACATCTAGCAAACACAAATAAATATATATACACAAGGATACACGTGTACTTAGATAAAACTACATCTACACAAACACAAATAAATATAAATATACATGAGCGCTCAATAAAGAGTCCATTGTTGTTGCGTGATCACAGTCTTTAAAATTAAATTAAAACTGCAACATTGCAAAGTCTTTGAGAATTAAAACCAAGGATACTCCTCATCCATCGTCGTAAACAATTGAGGGGTTGGCAATCTTTCCTGTGGGTTGAGAATCTTTCCGGGGGATTGGCAATCTCTTCAGCGCTGTCAGTCACTACACGTCCAGTGTGAGGATGTCACGCCATGGTGCCTACGTCGGCTCCAAATGTAATAGCATTAGATTTGTTCCCCAAAAGACGACAAACAGCTGCAGGTTCAGGACAATGACATTTTATTTAACATCATACATAAAGTATTTTTAAAACCCTGAAACAATCAAAACATTAAATTAAAATACAACAAGAATATAATACATGACATTACGATAAGAAATACATATATATGAAACATGACATTTCCTAGACTGTCATAAATAATTAAACATATGTATCGAATCACATATTACTAATACATGGTTCCGATCAAACAATACATTCACAATGCACATGACATGACACCATCTGTTATTCCTTAATACAATTATACAATCCATACTTTCCTAATACATTCACTACTAATACATTCACTACTAATGTTTAACACATTCATATACATTACAACGTCATAAAAATATAGACATAACAACACAGTCATGTACATACCAAGTGTATGTAACTAAGGTTGTAACACCTGGCCGGTAACGGACACACGCATTCAGAAATAGCGATCTAAATAAAATAATAAAACGCACTAAGTATCGTACAAACACTATAATCCAAAGTACATCATTATATTAATAGCAATAATAGTCATAGCATAAAATAAACTATCTCTTCTGAGATAATACAAACTGTGCAAACATCTTACTCTCAGTTAACTATCACACCATAATTATATTAATAGCAATAATAGTCATAGCATAAAATAAACTCTCTTCTGAGATAATACAAACTGTGCAAACATCTTACTCAAGTTAACTATCACACCATAATTAATTTAACGTTAAAACTCATTAGTATTTAGTGATAAGAAATCATACTATTAATTACATTACCATTTAGACATTAGAACTTAATTTAATATACTTCATCTGTCATTTAATTACTTTAGATAAATATATTTGCAGAAGAGTTATTTTACGTATTAATACATTATATTATAATGTACCGACTTAATCCACAAACATTAATTTACATTTAGTACCTGCCTATAAACAAATACACTAGATAAGAAACATGAATACTACAAATAACCAATACAAATAACTAACCTTAGAAATCCTCTAAAAATACGACATCACAGCAATAGTGACAATACCATTTCCACACTGAGAACAAGAGCTCTCAGTATTTATGCTGAAGATTATATAACTAGAAGCTGGACAGAAACACCAAGACAGAATACCAGCTTACAGTAGACCCAAGCTTGAAAGTTTAGAACAAAGGACAGACGCAGCGCAAGAATGCAAGTGCTATTGTTAGGTGCTTGTGCAAGATTCATGCTTGTGTTTTTAATTAACATATCACCAGTTAACAAGCTGACTGAAATAAGAGCACCTGGAATAAAGAAGCTGTATTAAACGTAAATGATTAAATTAAAGGAGCACTATCCTTTTCAGAATTACCTGAAAGAGACATTGGATTAATTAGGTATAGTAAACATTAAAAACATAACATACAATAACTACCTGTAAATAACAATTTAATTATTTACAGGAAACATTACAAATATTATAAAATACTATTATATACAGATAAAACTCGATATTGCCACATAAACATCCACTGACAAATGGCCTCTTTCCTGAACACAGTTTAGTCTTAACATCCACTGACAAATGACCTCTTTCCTGAACACAGTTTAGTCTTAACATCCACTGACAAATGACCTCTTTCCTGGACATAGTCTAGTCTTAACATCCACTGACAAATGACCTCTTTCCTGGACATAGTCTAGTCTTAACATCTACTGACAAATGACCTCTTTCCTGGACATAGTCTAGTCTTAACATCTACTGACAAATGACCTCTTTCCTGGACATAGTCTAGTCTTAACATCCACTGACAAATGACCTCTTTCCTGGACATAGTCTAGTCTTAACATCTACTGACAAATGACCTCTTTCCTGAACACAGTCTAGTCTTAACATCCACTGACAAATGACCTCTTTCCTGAACACAGTCTAGTCTTAACATCCACTGACAAATGACCACTTTCCTGGACATAGTTTAGTCTTACCATCCACTGACAAATGATATCTTTCCGGGACACAATCTAGTTTCAACAACCATTGACAAATAACACCTCTTTTGGACAGTCTAGTTTAAAAAACCATTGCTAAATTAGCCATTTTCTGGACATCGTATAGACCTCTTTCCTGGAAATAGTCTAGTCTTAACACCCATTGACAAATGACCTCTTTCCTGGACATAGTTTAGTCTGAACAACCACTGACCAATGACCTCTTTCCTGGACACAGTCTATATGGATTAGATTTTCTCCAAGGACAGCACGGCTGAGCCTTAATTAAATATAAGCACGAAAATAAAGATAAAATCAAATGAAACCAAGGTTTATCGATTCACCGTCTTCTTTCGAATTAATCACTGGTAGGTTTCTGTCTATCTTGTAAATAAGGAAGGAGAAGGAAGGAAATGTTATCTTGTAAATAATTACATAATTAATACAGTCAATCGTCTTGAGCACACGCCTCGCACAGAGAGGCATGGGATTCTGACGGAGTAAGCAGGGGCATGAACTCCCAGTCCCTCATACAGTTAAAAAGCGAATTAATCTAACTGACCCCTCCCGTTACTGACATCTTCCGACGCCTATGACATAGTATAAAATATGATATTTTAAGATAGATTTCGTGCTGGGGTGTCGTTTAATGTCCATTCATTTTAACACAGGTGGCTGCTTAATTACGAGTTCCGTACTAAAGGACATTAGATCTCTGACAGGTGATACTACAGGACATAAGAGTTCCGTACTAGAGGACATTAGATCACTGACAGGTGATACTACAGGACATACTACAGGACATAAGAGTTCCGTACTAGAAGACATTAGATCACTGACAGGTGATACTACAGGACATAAGAGTTCCGTACTAGAGGACATTAGATCACTGACAGGTGATACTACAGGACATAAGAGTTCCGTACTTGAGGACATTAGATCACTGACAGGTGATACTACAGGACATAAGAGTTCCGTACTTGAGGACATTAGATCACCGACAGGTGATACTACAGGACATAAGAGTTCCGTACTAGAGGACATTAGATCACTGACAGGTGATACTACAGGACATAAGAGTTCCGTACTTGAGGACATTAGATCACCGACAGGTGATACTACAGGACATAAGAGTTCCGTACTAGAGGACATTAGATCACTGACAGGTGATACTACAGGACAAGAGTTCCGTACTAGAGGACATTAGATCACCGACAGGTGATACTACAGGACATAAGAGTTCCGTACTAGAGGACATTAGATCACTGACAGGTGATACTACAGGACAAGAGTTCCGTACTTGAGGACATTAGATCACCGACAGGTGATACTACAGGACAAAAGAGTTCAGTACTAGAGGACATTAGATCACTGACAGGTGATACTACAGGACATAAGAGTTCCGTACTAGAGGACATTAGATCACTGACAGGTGATACTACAGGACAAGAGTTCCGTACTAGAGGACATTAGATCACCGACAGGTGATACTACAGGACATAAGAGTTCCGTACTAGCGGACATTAGATCACTGACAGGTGATACTACAGGACATAAGAGTTCCGTACTAGAGGACATTAGATCACTGACAGATGATACTACAGGACATAAGAGTTCCGTACTAGAGGACATTAGATCACTGACAGGTGATACTACAGGACAAGAGTTCCGTACTAGAGGACATTAGATCACCGACAGGTGATACTACAGGACATAAGAGTTCCGTACTAGAGGACATTAGATCACTGACAGGTGATACTACAGGACATAAGAGTTCCGTACTAGAGGACATTAGATCACTGACAGGTGATACTACAGGACATAAGCAAGTTCGTGACAGGTTTCAACCAAATGTTTTGCTAAGACATATCTGCTTAACAGAGTAGGTCGTTTTGATCAGGTTTGACTGTGGTTTACAGCGTGCAGCTTCAGCAGTTGTACTAGTTAATTTGTCATGGGAAGTATACCGTTTGATGAATGCATGAAAAAAACTCGACTCTTCCACAGGAAATATAAAATAAATGCCCGCTATCCAGGGGAAATGCCAGGGGCATATCTAACTCATAATGAGAGCAGAACACAGGAAGTGCCCAGCGCAAAGTGGCGCTTTGCCAACAGATAAACACTTCTTTATAGGATAAAGTCGACTTTTTATGGCTTATCTACACTAGCGGTACCAAAAGAAAGAAAAAAACCCAAATCGGTAGCTACAAATCCTAACGTTACAGACTATTTGTAAGTATAACGCCCGCATTGGCACAGAACAGGGCCCCGTTTAACACTAAAATTACCTTATGCATTTAAAGGCGATTTTAGCACTGAGATCGCTTCGTAAAACCGGCCCAGATCGCAAGTCTACGGGGTGGGGTTGGAATATGGTCTAAGAGGTAGGTCAGTATTATATACAGTGGTGAGGATGAAAGTATTGATGTCAGTAAGACGCACGGACAACCAGACCGACTTAAATTCAATGAAAATAAACTGTAATATCACTTAAATTACTTTGCTAAGTTAAAACTTTACGACACCGCTAGAGCATATTAATCGGCTATTAGATATATATTTGATAATTCTGACTTACAATTTCAGAGGAAACCCGTAAAAAAAAATTTATAAGCAAAAAAGGATCTTTTGTATTCATTTTCCCACAGACATGACAGCACATACAACGACCTTTAATAAACCTGTCGTCGGACACTGGTTGGGACAGTGGAAAACAATCCACTGAGGGGGTTCGATCCTGCAAATAAAGCCCACCATGCGAGTGCTCTACCGACTGAGCTAGATCCCGACCCTTAATTACTGTGCAGTGTATACATACTCGTTTCATTTCATTTCAACTTATTTTAGTGCTTATATCCAGTTAAGGTTCAAGCACGCTGTCCTGGGCACACGTCTCAGCTATCTGGACTGTCTGTCCAGGACAGTGGGTTAGTTGTTAGTGGTTAGTGAGAGAGAATAGGGTGTAGTGGTCTTACACCTACCCACCGAGTCGTTAAAACTCGCTCTGGGTGGGAGCCGGTACTGGGTTGCGAACCCAGTACCTACAAGCCTTATGTCTGATGGCTTAACCACGGCAGCACTGAGACCGGTTACATATACTATTATGTATTGTATAGAAATCGCTTTTTGAAATAGCGTCTTGCTTTTTAATTAATTTTCAGTTAACAAATTTTGGTAAGACCCATTATGCGTCCAGTGATGGAGGAAATTGAATGCTAACGTTTGGAAACGATTTAGTTTGTTCTCGAGGTGGTCAGTCAGTTTAAAGAAAAACGTAAAAACCAGTCAGTCCATTGTTTTGTCTGCCCTATCTGAATGAGTTCAGGCCTGCATAGCTTTCAGGGACAGCAATGCTAACATTCGCAAATGATTTAAATGGCTCCGAATGTGGTCAATCGGTCCAAAGGTGCTATCTCACTCAAAGTTACATAATGGCTATTTATAATTTTTTCCTGAAAATGTAAACATCATTCTTGTACATAAAAATTACAGTGAAATTATTTAATTTACTGGTAATTTTTTTTAATAAAAACAATTGGAGAAGTTTTAGAGGAAGACTGCCGGAACTGGGCGTGTTCAGTTGAGGCGAACACTTTGTAACGTTATACCAGAAGGCTTTTATGACAAGTTTTCTGTCTGTGCAACTCATCTGTCTCTGACTGTCTACCTAAGACAGAAGTCTGCTGTACCGAACGCGACTCTGTTTACAAGGCGTGTTGACCAACACATTTGTAGTTACTTAACACAAATAAATGTAATAATAGCAATCTGTGACACATGCAACTATCATATAGCACATTTAAAGAAAAGCGTAAATTAACGCATAGCAAGCGTTATCTGGCTGAACTCGTGTCATTCCCCAAAACTATCTAATGCTAGACTGGTTTTTACGCTACACATTAAACCACATTACCACTTCAGGGACCAGTCAAAATAGTTTGGAATCATATAGCGAAAAACGTCAGGTTGATGAACTTGGTCCTGGGGTAAGTTCAGTCAGCCGTTTGTCGCGCACGCTTGCCAGGCTGGTTTTTACTCTACACATTAAACCAAATTACCGCTTCGGGAACCAGTCAAAATAGCTTGGAAAGGTTTAGCGAAAAACAGCTTTTCTGAATGTAGACCAGGGTAATACTGGGAAGACTGTATTGTGATTTGCGTCCAAGATGACATCAGATCACTGAGAGGTGATAATGCATGACAAGGACAGGGACAAGTCTGTGACACGTTAGACTGATGGTACATGGCGGCAGTGACACGTTTACAGCGGCCGGTGACAAGCAGTCAAACTGTTACAGTCGAGCGCCTAAAAATAAAGTAAAACTATTTAATTGTATTTGCATTCCAGGACCGTGCTCAAGATGGCTAGCGCTCACGATTGCTTGCAAGACACGTTTTTGCGCCTAACGTTAAACACGGTAAGTGAATCTTATACGGTAGGATAGAATGGAAACCATTGAAATTGTTCGCGAGCGCTCACTCTCCTAAACACGTTTAAGAATAGATATATGGTGATGGATTATGAAGAAAACTGTCAATCAAAAATCTATGTGGGTGTGTCTATGTCATGTTTGTAATATTTTTCTCCTTTTTTTTTTCTTGGCCCTAAGCCATTTTATATGAAAAGCAAATTATGCCCAAAATTGTATCTGCATCCATCTGTCTGCCCGTTCGTCCGCCCGTCCGCCCGTTTATCCGACATATAAATTTTCCGGGTAATTGTTTTCTCAAGATATTGAGCTGAACTTTTGTATACAGCGTAGTCATGTAGAGTTACAGATCAATTTTGACTTTTGTGGGTATTGGCCTATTTTTGACAAAGTACTTGAACTTTGGAGATGAATGCGATAGGGGACATTTAATGCTTCAGCTTTAATATAATAAACGAACTTTAAAATTATCAAATTGTGAGTAACCTAGCCACAGTATTTGATGACGGGTTGGGCGGGACGTAGCCCAGTGGTAAAGCGCTCGCTTGATGCGCGGTCCGTTTTGTATCGATCACCGTCGCTGGGTCCATTGGACTTTCTTGTTCCAGTCAGTGCACCACGACTGGTATAGCAAAGGCCGTGGTATGTGCTATTCTGTCTGTGGGGTGATGCATATAAATTATCCATTGCTACTAATGGAAAAAATGCAGCAGGTTTCCTCTAAGACTATATGTCAAAATTACCAAATGTTTGACATCCTATAGCCGATAAATCAATGTGCTCCAGTGGTGTCACTAAACAAAACAAACTTTGACGACCGTTTTTTGTTGTTGTCAAAATGGGAAATTTTAAATAACACACAGCACGCTCCAGCTCCATTCTTACCTACAACCACAGGGTATAGGCTATGGTGGTTGTAAAAGCGCGCGTCTTTGCACGTTCCCGACGGAAAGACACGAACTATGCTCTTCTAACTGCCCGCCGAGCGATGACCTTGCGTCGTGACGTATTCACACGCAGTGCGATGCCTTTGTTTTGGGTATCAGAATTCAACAACTATGCAGAAACAAGCTAAATTCAGAGAGTGGGACTAAAAACGATCGTAGGAAAATAAACAGATATCTCGGCTTGCGCTCTTTTGTCTTTTATCTTTTCCGCCAGGCGGCGCTGTTGGGCGGAAGACACCGCGTATTTGCGGATCCACTATCGTTTCTACTATCATAGAGAAATATCACTTCTAAAGTTATCAATATTTAGCAAAACGCATATCTCATTTGTCTTTCCACCTTTAATGGTGTAGTTGCAAGTCTTTACAACAAGCGATTTAAAATAGACCACTGGTGTGGATTCCAGGCCGATCAGTTTTGTGAGTACGTTCGTACTTGGCGTGTAGGCCAAGACACACAACTCGACAGACACCGGATATATCTGCCTGAACCAGAGTCAGACATGCGAAATTTAGTTTTATGTATACTTGCCTTAGGGTAGTAGAGAAAGGAAATAAAACAATATGGAAACAGAAAAAGTGTTTATTTATTTATTTATTTATTTATCATTATATTCATCATTATTATTATTATTATTATGTTGTTGTTGTTGGGGCTTTTGTATATGTTATTTTTGTTTGTTTGTTGTTTTTGTTGTTTTTTGTTGTTTTGTTTAATGTGTGTGATCCAATTAATACCATCCAACGTGTTTGTTGATCAACGGCAGAAGAAATCGGTATCGTTGATGAATATATGTGTCTTAAAATGTACATTCTTCTTCAGCTAACGCCTATTTTATGACCAGTCGTTTCGTTTAACTTTTGAAAAACGGCTAGTTATGCTAGGATTAGACTACCAACTGCCAGCACAAAAGTTGGCCAACTTTCTGTTGTCATGGTTTCTATGATGTCTAGTTGCTAGTCAGAGCGCTCTTACAACTCGATTCTCTTCGTATAACCCATTAGTTGTTAATCTGAGCGCACCCGTCGTACGTCGGGAGTTCGGGAAAATACAACGCAACCGTTGAGTTGGCCAACGTCGTCGTAACAGTTGACAGTCTGCGCCTAGCATTAGTTAAATATATACGAAATTATTTTTTATATTTATTTTATTAAAATTATATACCAATATATATATTGTATATGTAGCTGGTTTAATGAAGTATTTTTGGAGCAGAACAAATTAAAAAATAAATTCGTGATGTTTTGTCATACCGTTTAGTATAGTAGAGAATTTAGTCCACTTTGCTATGTCTTTAAATGGATATTAGTCAAGAAACGGATAACTGAAAGGAAAGCAAACAATAATTTGCTGGTAGTTATTATTTTTACTGAAACCGCCCATCACAATTAATCAAAGATTCCGGACATTTAAGGATACATTTAATTTTTAAATCCTATTGTTATCTTTTTATTTGCTGTAATTCATGACATTATGGCGAGCAAGATATAATTACTTGAAGCATTACATTTCTAACCAATAACATTACCAAAAAGGTGAAATTATTTCTTTTTACTGACCTCTTTAGTTATACACTAAATCGACATACGGTTAAGGACCACACAGGTATTGAGAAAGGAAACCCGCTGTCGTTACTTCACGGGCTACTCTTTTCGATTAGCAGCAAGGGATCTTTTATATGCACCATCCCACAGATAGGGTAGTACATATCACGGCCTTTGGTATACCAGTCGTGGTGCACTGGCTGGAACGAGAAATAGATATCGGAGTAGATAATAATACTTAATAAAAATGAAACCGCGCGTTTGTTAGAACTGTGATTAGTTTTGTGTTTTGATAATCGTGAATGATGGGGAAGCGAGATCGGGAGTTTAAAATCTATAACTCGTGTGTATTTGTACAGTTATTGAAAAGTTGAAAAGCTATTCAGTTGAAACTGACAACACATTTGGTTATATTCATTTGCATTACAAAATTAAAGTTTTTTTTCTGATTCCATTGTTAATAAAGTTTCATCTTACTAGCAGTATTGTGTAGGGGAACCCATATGTGACGACTTTCACGGCCCCTTTTGTGTGGGTGGGATTTTTGTCATCCCCTCCCTTCAATTTTCCAGGGGGGGGGGGGGGTATGGTTCCCCAGAGTTCCCCTCTAATTACTGACCCTTCTATTATTAGATACACCATTGCCGTGATTATTGAAGGAAGGTGGATATTACTTATGATAGAATAATAGAATATTGGCTTGAAATTGGTTATAATGCACCTACTAATTTGTACGATTCAAAAATGTCGATGAATCAGTCATAGCCACAATTAATAATTACTTATTGGTATACTTCCAGTCCCAACCATTCCCTCATGAGCTGTATATCAAACGCCATGGTATGTTGTGCCCTGCCTGAGGAAAAGTGGATATAAAAGATCCTGTTCTAATGAAAATGTTTAACCACTTAGCCGTTTTATCTGAAGACTGTGTCAGAGTTGTCAAATGTTTGACATCCGATAGCCGATTATTCATTAACCAATGTATAGTTAGTGGTGTCATTAAACAAAATAAACATTAATGTTTAGCTATGCTTCCCTAGCCACATCATTCATACTTCAAATGCTCTAGTCATCTCATGAAATATTTGACATCCAATAGCCGGTTGTTAATTAACCAATGTGATGTTGTGATGTCGTTAAACTAAACTAACTTCACTTTATAGGTACGCTTCCCAGCCACATCCTTCATACTTCAAATTCTCTAGCTATACATTATGAGCCACAGCTTTGATAATTAGAGGGAAGAGACGAAAATACTGAATCAATCTAGCTACCTCCAGAGTTGGGAAATTTTGGCGGGAATCCAAGTGGTGTTCCAGTCCTGAGCAGACGTCATGAATGAACGAGTCGATGATGAGGGGAGCATATGTTCCATATACACAATCATTAAGACTTTCTTGGGAGAATTAATTATTTTAAGGGAAATGGTGATTGAAAACTTGGCATAGTCAGCAAAGAAAAAAATCTAATAAAAACGAAAAAAAAAATCCGAATAGCCCTTTGGAAGAAGCAAAAGAAAAGGATGAAAACGAAGAGGAAGAAGAAGAAGGAAAACAAGAAGACAACGTTTGGCTATAAAACTAGTATCGTGTCCTTTGTGTAAGACAAAGTCCAAAGAATATTTCTATAGCTCTATGATTGGATGAATCAGTTAAAATAGAGTTGTGAGCAGACATGTTTGAAAGGTTATATTCGCAGAAATTGTCAATATGTATGAAACTGAATGTCAATATAGGGTCTTGTATCAAACATCATTTTGGTCAGAAGTAAACCATAAGAAACGGCCTTTCAACGCAGATATACTGTATATTTTTGTATAATAATGGGCATAAACAATGCCATACATACACAAACGTTTTATTGAAACATTACTGGAATAAAACTGATTAAATATTTTCTACAAATCCTGGAAATAAACTGCATATTCTATCGTTCTAGGCTATCTTTCACTTCATAGAACTCTCTTCTAATTCACTGTGATACAATTCAGTTTCACATGAATCGATTCGGTGCATAGGTAATCTCAAATATGAACTTGGGTTTTGTTATAGATTGATTCATTCGGTCCTTCCTTTCTTCATTTCCATCAAGAATTCATTCAGTACAAGTTATTCTGTATGTGTACATTTCTAAACCTAAGACGAAGTCCTAAGGCTGAACTTTAAGGGCCGAATTTGAAAAACCTGTTCTTATCTCAAACGCGTAAAAGTACAAACATTTACAATGGTTCAACACCTACGTATTCATGAAATCGGCCCTACGGGTATAAGTACAAACATTTACAATGGTTCAACATCTACGTGTTCATGAAATCGGTCCTACAGGTATAAGTACAAACATTTACAATCGTTCAACACCTACGTGTTCATGAAATCGGCCCTACAGGTATAAGTACAAACATTTACAATGGTTCAACACCTACGTATTCATGAAATCGGCCCTACAGGTTTATAAACACATACCCATGTGATCTAAAAGGAAAAGTGTAGATGTGTTCATTATAAAATTTAATAAATGTGACTACCTCATCCCCCCAAAAAAAAACCTCACCCCTCCCCACCCCCCCAAAAAAAGAACACAAAAAATCAAACAAAACCAAACCACCTAGCTGCTTCACGATGCCCAATCTGTTGAGCACTCGCCTGAGCTGCTTTCATCGTAGTCCTGATTGAAACACCTTAGTGGACCCATTCTCTCAATGGAGTGTTCACGTCTCAACCAGTGCGCCACGACTGGTATATCAAAGATCATGGTATGTGCTGTCTTGTCTGTGGGAAAGTGCATATAAATGATAATATTGCTGCTAATGAGAAAATGTAGCGGATTTCCTCTAAGACTACGAGTAGAATAAATACGAAATGTTTGACATCCAATAGCCAATGATTAAGAAATCAATGTGCTCCATTGGTGTCGTTAAACGAAATAAACTTTAATTCCGATCTCCGTAACGAGACCGTGGTGCTACTTAACATGAGGAATCCGCGGTGGCCTGGTAAAATGTCGAACAGTGTCGAACATCAATACAACACGACCGGAAAGCTGCCAAATTAGCGAGACTTCTCCAACCCATCTGCACTTACCGAGACCAAATGTTCGGCTTTATCACTCTTACGAGAAAAAAAACCTCACGGAAATATTTGAAACACATCCCTGGCTTCTCTCCACAGACAGAACCAGGTAATGAAGGATACTAAATATGATAATTAAGGAAGTCTCTTCGTATCATCATAAGGATGTGAGCGGGTTCGAAGTTCAAGGGATGAGATAAAATATCTGAATTTGCATTACTTCCATACAAATTCATTTTAAAACACCACGTGATGATATCTAAGTCGAGTTTTGAATCCATAGTTGTCTTTTAAAACACCACGTGATGATATCTAAGTCGAGTTTTGAATCCATAGTTGTCTTTTAGACCACCACGTGATGATATCTAAGTCGAGTTTTGAATCCATAGTTGTCTTTTAAAACACCACGTGATGATATCTAAGTCGAGTTTTGAATCCATAGTTGTCTTTTAGACCACCACGTGATGATATCTAAGTCGAGTTTTGAATCCATAGTTGTCTTTTAAAACACCACGTGATGATATCTAAGTCGAGTTTTGAATCCCACCACGTGACGATATCTAAGTCGAGTTTTGAATCCATAGTTGTCTTTTAGAACACCACGTGATGATATCTAAGTCGAGTTTTGAATCCATAGTTGTCTTTTAGACCACCGCGTGACGATATCTAAGTCGAGTTTTGAATCCATAGTTGTCTTTTAAAACACCACGTGATGATATCTAAGTCGAGTTTTGAATCCATAGTTGTCTTTTAGACCACCACGTGATGATATCTAAGTCGAGTTTTGAATCCATAGTTGTCTTTTAAAACACCACGTGATGATATCTAAGTCGAGTTTTGAATCCCACCACGTGACGATATCTAAGTCGAGTTTTGAATCCATAGTTGTCTTTTAGAACACCACGTGATGATATCTAAGTCGAGTTTTGAATCCATAGTTGTCTTTTAGACCACCGCGTGACGATATCTAAGTCGAGTTTTGAATCCATAGTTGTCTTTTAAAACACCACGTGATGATATCTAAGTCGAGTTTTGAATCCATAGTTGTCTTTTAGAACACCACGTGATGATATCTAAGTCGAGTTTTGAATCCATAGTTGTCTTTTAGAACACCACGTGATGATATCTAAGTCGAGTTTTGAATCCATAGTTGTCTTTTAGACCACAACAATGTTTATTTTAAAGTGACAGACCCTAATTTTCAAACACTACGACGTATTTAAAAAAAAAAAAAACATTAAATAATATTAGAACTGAAATAATACATTACTTAGATTTTATTGTTTAGATTATTCATGTCCGAATATCCGAAGTGTTTCCGATCATTGATGGGAGTTTTAATACCACGAAATACTATTTTCGTATTTTACACACGTATGCCTGAGAAGATTATGGAGACAAAGTCTAGTTTATAATTTTAGTTTTCAACATTATAAACTAATATACCTGCCTTTGTCTCCACAAAGTCTAGTTTATGTTTTTAGTTTTCAACATTATAAACTAATATACCTGCCTTTGTTGAACTTTATTGTAACTGTATTCAGATGTGCTACAGATGTGTTGTAGATAAACCAAAGCTTCGTGTCCATGGATTGAAAGTAGGGTCTGTGTGGCGACTTTAAATCATATAAAATCACGATCGCAATCGAATCATGGGTAATGACATAAACAATAGTCGATTGCCGTGTGAGAAAATGCTGGCCTACTAACGAAATGAAACTAAAATAATGGAATGTCATATTGGAATGGCAGGCTACTGGTTATTGATATACATGCTAAATGCTACTGTGGTCTTCAGGTTAAACCAAATGGCCACATCAGAGACAATCAAATAGTTCGCGCGAACGTTAGCGTCGCTGAACACGGGGCTGGCCTACTTTCAGCAAAATTTAAAGTTTGTTTTGTCTAACGAAACCACAAGAGAATATTGATTTATTAATAATCGGCTATTGGATGTCAAACATTTGGTAATTTTTACACATTGTTTTTCAGAGAAAACCCGCTAAAAAAATTCATTAGTAGCAAGGGATCTTTTATATGCATCATGATCATCCCACGGTCTTTGATATACCAGTTGTGGTGCACTGGCTGGGACGAGAAATAGCCCAATGACGGGAATCGATCCGAAACCAACTGCACATCGAGCGAGCGCTTTACCACTGGGCTGCGTTCAGCAAGGCTGAACTATTTTGACTGGTTTCCGAAATGGTCACTCGGTTTAATGTGTAGCGTAAAAATCAGTCAAGCAAGCGTTAGCAACAAACGACTGATTGAATTTACCCCTGTTGAAACCAGTTTGCTTTCTGGGCATATAATTAGGACAATGATTTGCAGGTAGACACATTAACTGAACTTCAGTCGACACTAGCAAACAAACAAAAAACAAGCAAACAAACAAACAAACAAAACAAAAAAAAACCCCAAAAACCCCAAAAACCCAAATAAATAAAAAATAAATTTTTTAAAAATTAAACACACAAAAATTAACTCGGTCGTTCTCTTGAATTGCCGAATTATCTCCCTTGGTGTTCCTGGTTGAGTCATTAACCTTGCCATACAATTAGAACTCTTTTAGAAAAGAAGCCAGGTAAGTATACGGTTGAGGGCCTTGTGCATTTCGCGTAATTATCGAGTACCAGACTTTAACGCGAGCACCTCTCCACAGTTCGAGTTGACGGCGGTGTTACAGCGCAAAATAAATGTAAAATTATATTTCTGAGCTTTATTTAATTTGTATTAGTGATGTTCCAGTAATTGATTGTAATCGGAAACTGAATGGTGGGTTCCAGTGATATGTTTATCGATTATAAAAATTCATAACCGATTATCGCAGGAAATGTTAACTGTAACGGTGCCTCCAGTTTAGACGATGGAATTGATGTCAATACCGTGGGGTCTGGGTTTGTTTTCATGTGTACGTAAAGGTAACTAATATAGAACACGTATTAAAGGTAAAATTTGTCATTTGAAGGGTCTATTTCCGTCAATACGAAAATAAGTGCTTGGTTGTAATATATCTAATCCTTATTAAGTTTATATATTTGTAACCGATTGCATAATCGAAATTTTGATCGGTTGATGCAAATCAATTACAACCGATGATCGATGATGCAATTTCAACCGATTCCAAATATTAATTTATACCATTCACATAGATCAGTTGGTTACAATTTATGAAAGTTGACAAATTTAGGAAGGGGTGGGATGTCAAAAGTGATAAAAGTGCGGTATCAATCATTCTAAACTCTCCTTACCTTTGTTTAACACCTAATAGCCAATCTGTATTTGTTTGGTGCTGGGGTGTCGTTAAACAACCATTCATCCATTTATTCATTCATTCATTTTAAACTCAGATTTGGAGCGTAAAGTGTTTCTAAAAATATGCGATGTTACTGGTCGAGGCCTTTTCCTTCTACAACGCCCATTCACAAGTTTTAGCGCAAAGTCATTCATTCATTACCCGCAGGTGATTCACTGAACCGTGAATGTGACCGATACCTGTTGAACTATTCCACTTTGTCTGAAAGACAATTTATTTTGCTCTGTGTTAAAGGGACTATCCGGAGTTTGCTACATTGTAAAATGTTTTCGACTAAAACGATTTTGTACCGACTAGTATTACATATTAAATATATTTTCTTGTTTAGAATATCAGTCTCTGTTTATTCAAGGTGTTTCTGATCGTCCTAATATTTGTAAGTGGCCCAATTAATTCCGTACATACGATAAAATATATAAATATACATGTATTAGGAAATAAAATGAAGTTTCACATAATGCAAACATTAGCACGATCAGAAACACGGTTAATATTCAACCACTACTATTTAATTTTTTTAATTATATTTTATTTTCATAAAATTCAAATAAACCCGGTCGAATACAGATTAAAAATGCAGGTCGCAGTTTTAAAATACAACATTACAAACCAACATAGGCATACCGGCTCCATTGTTGTAGGGGGAATGCCGGGTTTTTTCCCTGAATTAAACGAAAATGCCCGAATTTGGATAATTTTCTTCATATTAGCATTACTGTCAAACAGCTATATATGGTTACAGACGAATTACTACTAATGTTTACATGGATTACAACTATTGATGAAAATACAGGGTAAAAAGACTTCAGTTTAGCAGATTTTACTCTAATATCTCTATAATTTTTGCCCGAATTTGAGGATTTGCTCCAGCACTTGGGGGGCAGTGGCCCCCTGCCCCCACCCATCCCCCGTACCGGGCACTTATGCAAACCAATGTTTATGTTTAGAGATAACTATTTACGATAAATATGACAATTCATATAGGCAGATATCATGATTACTGTACAAACATATGAAATGAGTTTGTTAAAATAATACAATTTTTAAACTAGTTAGGAATGTTGATTGTTGTTGTTGTTTCTTGGTTGGCTGGTTGGTGGTTGGTTGGTTGGGGTTAGTTTTTCTTTTTTTCTCACTTTTGTTCTGCACACATGCGAGTGTGATATTTTATTTATTACAAGAGCTATTATTTCTATTTAAAATATTTTGAAAACAATTACACCATGAAATCGTAAGAACATGTGTGCTGTTTGCTTTGGCCCATTTATATTATTAAAGTTATATAAGGAGCCGTTCAAAATTAACTTCATTTTGAGGTACCTTCTCCTAAAATACATACAACAAATATGTAAAATAAAATGTATCAACGTTTTTCTTTTGGCTTAACCATCACCACCTTCACCACTATCACCCCACCCCTTCTCCCGTAATGTATAGTGTGTATGCTCGTCAAAAATATTGGTAACTGATGAGCTGTAATAAAAAGAAATAAAAATGCTCAAATACGAGTCATAATTCTATGTAATATATATATATATATATATATATATATATAGTATTGTGTAGTGTTGTGGGTGGAGTGGAGTGGTATGGTTGTGGTGGTAGTAGTGGTGTTGTTGTTGGCGGTGGCGGTGATGGCGATAGCAGTAGTGGTAGCGGTGGCAGTGCTGTGTGTGTGTGTGTGTGTGTGTGTGTGTGTGTGTGTGTGTGCGTGTGTGTGGTCGGCACAAATTAAATTAAACATGCAGTAAAAAAACAAAATCATATATGGATGAGTGCACGGGCAAGACCTCTCTCTCTCTCTCTCTCTCTCTCTCTCTCTCTCTCTCTCTCTCTCTCTCTCTCTCTCTCTCTCTCTCTCTCTCCTTCTCCTCCCCCCTCTCTCTGCCTGTCTACCTGCTTGCCTGCCTGCCTGCCTGCCTGTCTGTCTGTCTTCCTTCTAACACAAATTAGGAGTCATATAACAGATGACATTCCAACACTACCCCACACTTACATGCTTGGCATTCAAGGAGTTTAGTTTTGATGTGCCATTTTTTAAATTTGCATAAAATATATTCCAGATATTATTACCAGGAGTTTGTCCTGAATAAAGTAATATTCTGTTATCATGAACTTAAAGCGTGTAATTCATCACGGGAATACGATAAGTAAATGCAAATAAACGGCGTGCTTGAAACTGTCCATATCATGCTGTCATATTTAATACTGGCAGGGTCATTGATCAGTAAGCAATACTTTTTCTAATAACATAGTGTATTACACCAATATATGCTCAGAAAAAAGGATCTAATTAGATTTAAGTTAATTTAACTGTGATTGACACTTTTTGTTTTTAAATATTATGAGTGTAAAAAGGGAGTCGATCTTCAAGGATGTTTAAAAATAAATCACAATAAATATATCTGAATTATTAAAAAAAAAACGGAAGGAAGGAAGTTTTATTTAACGACGCACTCAACACATTTTATTTACGGTTATATGGCGTCAGTCTTATGGTTAAGGACCACACAGATATTGAAAAAGGAAACCTGCTGTCGCCACTCTTTTCGATTAGCAGCAAGGTATATTGTATATGCACCATCCCACAGACAGGATAGTACACACCACGGGCTTTGTTACACCAGTTGTGGAGCACTGGCTGGAACGAGAAATAGCCCAATGAGGCCACCGACGGGGATCGATCCTAGACCGACCGCACATCAAGCGAACGCTTTACTACTGGGCTACGTCCCGCCTGAATTATTAAAAAGAAAAAAAGAAAATGAACCCAACCAAACTCTTAACATTGTTGACGTACAGTTTTCCTTTACAGCTGTTGCAAGGTCAGCATAAATAAACTGAGGTTGCCACGCATGTCGTAAATCGTTTTGACATAGATACTTAACGTGACATGTACCTGTACGCGTAGAGAAAGGAAAGGAATGTAGCGACACTTCAACACGTTGTTTAATCAGCGGTTATTAGGTGTCAAACACGGGCAATTGCAATAACATGACCCGAACACGTACCGTGGGCTGGTCTTATTACCCATTAACATCTACTCATCCTTTATATGAACCTTTCCACAAACTGGACAACACATACTGGTTGGAACGGGAAATAATCTAATGGTGGATGATGCTTAGAGAAAACGTCCTAACCAGTAAACAACATACCAGTCATCAGTAGGTGTTATTCATAACTAGTAAACAGATACAATTAACCACTAACCCACTGTCCTGACCGGCCATCCAGATATCTGAGGTGTGTGCGCTTGGGTATTGGCAAAAAAATAAGTATAAGTGAAGGAATGAACAGTTATATGGTCTTTGAATAAAAGGTCTCATGCCAATGTTTTAATTGTGCACATTTCACACTCGTCAGTTATTTCTGATGAGAAGCTGGCGAGTGGAATGAGGAAGGGGTCAGTAATTAAACATCCCAGTTATAACTTTCAATTCTTTCACATATAAAGTTCAGTGTTGTACAGAACGCCCAGTGAATTCGAATGGCGTGCCCATGGTAGACGTGCTCTAACCTTTGGCGCACGTGGGCAATGTCCATCAATCAAACCTTGTTTTAAATGTATAAACTATTAAATTTTATAACATCATCCATCCATCCATCCATGCATACTGTGGGTTGCTCCCCCAGCTCAGTGTACACAACTGAGCTGGACCGGTCGGTTGGTGTGTTCGCCGTAGCGATAATAGGGGCGAGACGTAGCCCAATGGTACAGCGCTCGCTTGATGCGCGTCGGTTTGGGATCGATCCCCGCTCCAGCCAGTGCACCACGACTGGTACATCAAAGGCCGTGGTATGTGCTATCCTGTCTATAGGATGGTGCATATAAAAGATCCCTTGCTGCTAATCGAAAAGAGTGGCCCATGAAATGGCGAAAGCGGGTTTCCTCTCTCAATATCTGTTCGGTCCTTAACCATATGTCCGACGCCACATAACCGTAAATAAAATGTGTTGAGTGCGTCGTAAAATAAAACATTTCTTTCTTTCGATAACAATATTAAAGTGACTGTCCTGAGTTTGCTGCCACTGTATTATGTTTCCGATTAAAACAATATTGTAACGACTAAAATTACACACTAAATATAGTTTCTTGTTTAGAATGTAAGTGTCTGTATATTCAATGTGTTGTGATCATCCTACTTGGACTTGGTAGCTTAATAGTTTCGTACGTACAAAAACATATATAATAGGAAATACAATGAAGTTTGGCCTAGTACAAACACTCAGACGATCAGAAGTGTCGACGATAAAACCGTTATCCGCGATCAAGACCGTATCTTTGCACAATGCAGTCTAAAGTTAAAGTTTGTTTTGTTTAACGACATCACTAGAGCACATTGATTAATTAATCATCTGCTACTGGATGTCAAACATTTGGTAATTATGACTCGTAGTCATCAGAGGAAACCTGCTACAATGTTTCCTAATGCAGCAAGGGATCTTTTATATGCACCTCCCCACAGACAGGAAAGCACATACCACGGCCTTTACCCAGTTGTGGTGCACTAGTTGGAACGGGAAAAACCCAATCAGCTGAATGGATCCACCGAGGTGTTTCGATCCTGCAACATAGGCACCTCAAACGAGCACTCAGTTGACTGAGCTAAATTCCGCCCCTTCAATGGTTGATTCCATGAATCTCTGTCTAGTGCCTCGTATACAGGAAGACAGCCACTCCCGAGGCGATCCTTTACTGGACAATATATCCTTCTTGCACCGCTCAAGAGGACTGCCACTTCAAAGGAGATCTTTTACTGGTCAGTATATCCTTCCTGAACCGCTCAGAGGACTGCCACTTCCGATGGGATCTTTTACTGGACAGTGTCTCTTTCCTGCATCGCTTAAAGAGGACAGCCACTCCCGAGGAGACCCTTTATTGGACAATGCAATCTTCCTGCACCGCTCAAAGAGGACAGCCACAAACAAGGAGATCTTTTACTGGACAGGGTATCCTTCCTGCATCGCTCAAAGAGGACATCTATTCCTGAAAGACCCTTTACTGGACAATGCATCCTTCCTGCACCGCTCAAAGAAGACAGCCACTCCCGAGGAGATCTTTTACTGGACAGTATATCCTTCCTGCACCGCTCAAAGTAGACACTCTCGATGGGATCTTTTACTGGACAGTGTATCCTTCCTGCATCGCTCAGAGGATATCTATTCATGAGAGACCCTTTACTGGACAAAGCATCCTTCTTGCACCGTCACAGAGAAGACCGCCACACCCAGACATGTTTACTCAATAAAAACCAGGACAGGACACATTTAATATGATATTTTGTGCAGAAAAATATATTTAATATTTGATTATAGTTGTTAAAAAGTATGTTAGTCGGCAGCAACTTAACGATAGCAGCAAACTCGGAACAGCCCCTTTAAAGCGAAACTAAGAAATGAATGGAAAGAAATTATTGTTCAACTACATTGTCATATAACTATTGTAACTTCTTCTAGAGAGAAACCCATTCCCGCCACATAGACTACTATAAGTTTCAGTGAACTGATTTCGAGTATGACAAAACGACGACCAGAAATTCTGTAACATTCCGCTGTGGTTTAAAGTTTCTGATAAATAGTGACATGACCCAGTCTTGTCGTAAAAAACGTAAAATTCGTTTGTTTGCGTAAATTCACTAGATTAACAATAATGTTTTTGGTTGAAGTATAAAATGTACCTAGAGGTAGTGCAATACCAAACAGCGTCTTACAGGGTAAGAGTTCGCAGAGTAGCCAAAGTTAAATACATCACTGAATACTGTCATGTCTGCTATTGGTGAGATGGGACTTAAAATTATCTTTTCTCTTATAAGATAAAAAAAATATACTTGTACTGCCTCGGTAGCGCAGTGGTTATGCTATCAGACTACAGGCTGGTAGGTACAGGGTTCGCAGCCCGGTACCGGCTCCAACCCAGAGCGAGTTCTTGAGGGCTCAATGAGTAAGGCCACTACACCCTCTTCTCTCTGACTAACCAACTAACAACTAACCCACTGTCCTGGACAGACAGCTCAAATAGCTGAGGTGTGTGCCAGAGACAGCGTGCTTGAACCTTGATTGGATAAGTGCTCTGGTGGTGTTGTTAAACAAAACAAACTTTAACTCGGATTGAGAACCGTGTCTCATGTATGCGCTTTTTGACGCCGCGCTGGCGCAGTAATCGTCGTGCGTCAGTAACGAAATCGCTTTTAAAGTATATAACAATGGCTGAATGTACATCCTTGCTTCAGTACTTAAATAAAAAATTAAAAAATTAAACAGAGCACAGACGTCTGCCTGGAATCTATTCGACTTCGCGACTACTTGAAACCAATTAAGATTTCAATTCGGCGGTCGTACCGAAACTATTAAACAGTACTACAGACCTCTTTAGCGGCGCTCGGCACACAAGTCAAAATCGGATGTTGGTGTTAACCGCCAAGTGCATCAAAGTGAACGACTAAAGGCGCTTGAGGAGAATGCGGCTGTCGTCGTGGTCAAGTTGTACTCACACTTCAACGCTTTACTGTATATACACATACATAGAGTGACGGAAAGTGGGATGGTTCGTTGAAGAAATGGATATAGAGAAAGAGGGACTGACAGGATGCATAGATGGCTGGGTGGATGGATGGATAGATGGATGGATGGATGGATGGACGGACGAATGGAAGGATGAACGAATGAATGTTTAACGACACCCCAACACGAAAAATGCATCGCCTATTGTGTCCTATAACTTACCCATAATAGGGTGTCAAACAATCTCAGTATAAAAATTCAACTGTTAAATTAAAACACAGTGTAAAGAGTTGTGCAACAAATACAAATATCACCGAAGTAAAATTAGAATTTATTCTAAAATTGCATCAAAATGGATGGATGTATGGATGGATGGATGGATGGATGGAGGAGATATGTTCTCAATATTGGAGTAGCCATAACAGTAAACAAAGATGTATATGTCGTTATACGTCACACGGGGAGGGATGTAGCCCAGTGGAAAAGCGTTCGCTCGATGCGCGGTCGATCTAGGATCGATCCCCGTTGGTTGATCTATGGCTCTATTTTTCGTTCCAGCCGGTGCTCCACAACTGGTGTAACAAAGGCCGTGGTATGTACTATCCTGTCTGTGGGATGGTGCATATAAAAGATCCCTTGCTGCTAATCGAAAAAGAGTAGCCCATGAAGTGGCAACAGCGGGTTTAGTCTCTCAATATCTGTGTGGTCCTTAACCATGGTAGTTCTAAATCGCCTCCATCGGTAATATCATATGAGTTTATGATCTGCTATTATGGGTAAGTTATAGGATAAATAACAAAATAAATAGGGGCCTGCTAGCATATTATATATTATTATAAATAATCAATACTATCAATTTGGGCTTTTAAAATTTTGAACCCATTTTTAAAAATTATTATTAATATAGGTTTCAATGACAGACTGCATGATGCTAACGGCACACCTAAACAGATTTTCAAAACCATCCATTCCACTGTGTGCTGCATTAAAAATATTCTCAATGATATTAATTTTCACACACTGTTTCGACGAGCCACAAGTGTGTGTCGGAGATAAGCTATCTGGGAGGAAGTTACTGCGAGCTGCGGGCGTGCTCGCTATCTTGCCATGGCTGATTCCAACTTTGGTGTCTTATAAAAACAAGAAATCGCTGCACCCAACACGCTGACCCTCGCCTGTCAGTCACAGTGACACGCCGACAGAGTGATGTCCCTTGATAACACGACTGCAGACGGAGTTTCGGTGATGTAGCGAGGTGTTATCGCCTTATCGTATATTTCGACACGTTGATTTCCCCATGTGGTATGTTTTGTAAAAATGCCATTACTAACATTTTTAGGAAGTCTTGCGTATAGCAAATAATATTTTTAAAAGGAAAGGAATATTTATTTCCAACGATACTTCTAAATGGCGTCTTCTTTACAAAACTGCAATCCATATATGAATGAATAAATTAGTGAATTAATGAATAAACAAACAAGCAATAAATAAATAATAAACAAATAAAATAAATGGATGATGAATGAATGAATAAATAAAATAAATTAATGGTTGAATGAATTAATTAATAAACAAAATAATAAAAAATGGATGGATAATGAAGATGAAGGAATAATAATACAAAATAAAAGAAATATATGGATGGATGAATGAATAAATGAATACACAAATAAACGAATGAATGAATGAATAAATAAATAAACAAACAAATAAACAAATGAATGAATGAAACTACAATGAATGAATGGATGAATGAATGAATGAATGTTTCATTCTTGAATGGATTTCCAGGGCGGGACTTTGCGGTTTCTAATCTCGTCAGGCGGTCAACTCAATAGTTATGTACATTCCTTGTGACCGCCAGCAACCCAGCGTGTCAATCGTAGCGGAACAATCACCGGGCTTGCTGACCACGCTATAAACCGAGACGTGCCGTCCCATTCACCGTCTCTGACCACAAAACATCTGACCGGACCATTCATCAACTGTAACTTCGCGCGACGGAAGGTCTGCCCATTTACCGCGGCAAGCCATAAAAAGGCAATGGCTCGCCCATTCATCGTTGTTGACCACAAAACGGATGACCAGTCCGTGACGCGACAATTTCCTCGTTCTCGCATTCCCCTTTCACTTGACCGCAATGTTTAATACAATGCAAAAACACTGGCGGGTGGTTTGTGGTCAATATCGGGACCATTTGGTCGTGGAAGGACAATGCGGTTGAACGCCAACTGCCGCAAACAAGCCTATCTGTGCTGTCCGTCAGCCGTGACATGTTCAAGTGGCCCTTGTTGCGCGGTCTAGAGCCCACATCCTGCGCCGAATGAGGACAGCGACGACCGACTGGTTCTCGGTCGTGTCAAATTTCAACCACAGATCTACGAGCAGTACACGACGAATGGCAGAGTCGACCACAGCATTTACATAGAACAGTGTTAGTCCACTGTGGGTAGGTAATATGTCGTTATATTATACATGATACAAATAAAGTCTTTGTCAAAAAGCCACTAGCTGAAATCCTGAACGTTACGTCAACCAAGTGTTGATATATTCAGGATAAGTCTTTAACTGTTTAATTATAATACAACCTTCTTAGCCTAAGAAGGTTGTATTATAATTTAAAAGTTTAAGTTTATTTTTGTTTAACGACACCACTGGAGCACATTGATTTATTAATCATCGGCTATTGGATGTCAAAGAGTTGGCAGTTCTGACACAGTCTTAGAGATGATAACCACTACATTTTTCCATTAGTAGCAACGGATCTTTTATATGCACCATCCCACAGACAGAACAGCACATACGACAGCCTTTGATGTACTAGTTGTGGTGCACTGGCTGGAACGAGTGATAAAAATAAAGTCTGTCAAAACCCACTAGATGAAATTCTGAACGTTATGCCAACCAAATGTTGACATATGCAGGCTAAAGGGTTGCATTATAATATACATGCACACACATATTTATTCTTGTACCCCCATACACAATTGTACTTCCGAACACAATCCTACAACCTACAATAGCATATGTCCATCAGTCAATTCATCCATACACTTATTGCAATATATTACATTTTTGTTTACATAAGTACACCCGTCCGTTCGTTTGTCCATCCATGCCACGTCATGCGATACCATACCGTGCTGTACCGTACCGTACCGTACCGTACCGTACCGTACCGTACCGTACCGTACCATACATATGACGCATTCATACATACATGTATCGATACATCGATCCATCGATCCATACATACATAAATACATACATACAAAATACATACATGCATACATACATAAATACATACATACATACATACAAATATACATACATACATACATACATACATACATACATACATACATACATACACACATACATACATACATACAAACATACAAACATACATACATACATGCACGTAAGCGGGCCCCATGCATATGGTTGAGTTAAAGAAACTTCCTTTTTATGGAAGCTTCGATAGCTCAGAGCGTATCGTGGTTAGTCTTGCAATTTGCGGGCGAATCGGTGCCACAGGTTCGAGTCCCAGCAACGGCATGGGACAATTTTTGAGGCCAGAAAGGATTTAATTATCCCCTGCGCCAGTGCGTTAATATCTATGTATGTAATAGTCAACCTCGACATACATACAATATATAGATATTCATACATCAATACATACTAGCCAGTGCCAGGTCTGCCCACTGTTTCATGCACGTAAGCGGGATCGACCGCGTAGATTGTATTCATACATCAATACATACATACATACATACATATCTACATACCTACATATATACATACATTTTCAGTTGTTAGTTCGTTGATTCATTCATATGTTAGTCCGTCTATTCATTCATTCAACATTCATTCACCCATGCACCAATTCATTAACTAACAAAGCTCGGAGTCTAGACCTAGAAGTCACAACTGATAACAATTCCTCACTGATACCGAGATAGGAATCGCCTCGTCAATAACAACACCGCCGACTACCAGTCGTACACATAACACGTGTCAGCAGTTCGACGTGTTTGCGGCGCTTATCATATTTCAACGTGTTTCCCTACGTTTCCCATGACATTACTACAACAGCGCGGAGCATATACATCAACAATGCAACACCATTTTAGAGAAAAAAATAAATACAGACAATTTACATAACTGGCTGGTTGACATTTAGACCAATGCGCAGCTTCCCAGATTCGGAAACATTGTGTATTGTTTCGGAGTAGCCCAACCGCTGTGCTAGAATCCGACAGAAGTTTGTCAAAAGTTACCCCCATCAGTCAAAGACAGAATATTTCCCAACAGTCCCCATGACAAACAGTAGTGGACCCAGAGGAAGGCTTAGGGGGTTTCGGCTTCGTCCATGTTTCGAGCTCAATGTAAAGTATAATGTAAACTAAAATTATATTTGAGAGAATCATGAAATATACACATTCAGAGAGAGCATATAACCTTTGACCCTCTTAAAAGGAAAGAGAAGGAATGTTCAAACACAATTACAGCTAGACTGGAGAAAGTAAAATTGTGTTGTCTTTAAGAAAAAAATATTCCTAGTCTTAGGGGAAACCCGCAACATTTTTCCATTAGCTGCAAGGGATCTTTTATATATACTTTGCCACAGACAGGACAGGACATCACATAATGATAATGCAACTTTCTAATGTTATTTTGTGCACTCTGTTCCCATGTGGAATGTTTAAATGCAATACATTTTATCTTATCTTATCTTATCTTATCATACTACGCCTTTTTTATATACCAATTGTGGTGCACTGGTTGGGATGAAAACAAAACAATCAGAGAATGTGTCCACTGAGGTTGTTTGATCCTACAACGCAAATACCTCAGCCGAGCGCTCTACCGACTGAGCTAGATAATTGCAGGATCGATACCCCTCGGTGGACCAATTATTTGATTGCAATTTAACCGGATTCCTCTGAAAACTACATACCAGAATTAACAAATGTTTGACATCCAATGAGCTCTAATGGTGTCGTTTAAAAAACTAATTTTAAATTTTAAGACCAAGTTTAAAAGTTTAAAATGTGCTGAGGTGGCGACGTACAAGATCGATTTGGCTTTCTTTTGGATTCTCGTTCCAGCCAGTGCACCACGACTGGTATATACAAGGCCGTGGCATGTGCTGTCCTGTCTATGGGATGGTGCATATAACAGATCCCTTGCTACTAATGGAAAAATGCGGCTGGTTTCCTCTTTAAGACTACGTGAAATTTTCAAAATAACCAAATGTTTGACATCCAATAGCCGATGATTAATACATCAATGTTCTCTAGTGGTGTCGTTAAACAAAACAAACTTTAACTTTCTTTTTGGGTTTCTTCCAATGACAAATTCACCGTTATAGATATATTCGAAATTCACCGAGTACGTATGCCATTATTTTGTATTGAGAAGGTATCCGAGTTTAACACCCCCTCTGAAGACAATCGTGGATTCGCCACTGCCTCTTGTATCATGTGGTTCGCTGAGCGAATCAGCTTGCTGGGATCTCGTTCTCACACTCGTGGATGTGGCGTCAAAAACCGTGTCAGAGATGTGACATCCGATACTGCGTCACCAACCCGCGCGCGACTCGGCGGCTATCGGACACATTCCGTCAGTGGAACAACTTTTACTTCAGCCGTACAACTCTGTATGGTAGGGACGGGACGTAGTCCAGTGGTAAACCGTCCGCCTGATGCGAGGTCGGTTTGGGATCGATCCCCGTCAGTGGGCCCATTGGGCTATTTGTCGTGTCCACCAGTGCACCACGACTGGTGTATCAAAGGCCGTGGTATGTGTTATCCTGTCTGTGGGATGGTGCATATTAAAGATCCCTCACTTCTAATGGAAAAATGTGGCGTATTCCTCTCTAAGACTGTAAGTCAAACTTACCAAATGTGGCGGTATTCCTCTCTAAGACTGCAAGTCAAACTTACCAAATGTGGCGGTATTCCTCTCTAAGACTGTAAGTCAAACTTACCAAATGTTTGAAAAATGTGGCGGTATTTCTCTCTAAGACTGTCAGTCAAACTTACCAAATGTGGCAGTATTTCTCTCTAAGACTGTCAGTCAAACTTACCAAATGTGGCAGTATTCCTCTCTAAGACTGTAAGTCAAACTTACCAAATGTGGCGGTATTCCTCTCTAAGACTGTAAGTCAAACTTACCAAATGTTTAAAAAATGTGGCAGTATTTCTCTCTAAGACTTTAAGTCAAACTTACCAAATGTTTGAAAAATGTAGCGGTATTTCTCTCTAAGACTGTAAGTCAAACTTACCAAATGTTTGAAAAATGTGGCGTATTCCTCTCTAAGACTGTAAGTCAAACTTACCAAATGTGGCGGTATTCCTCTCTTAGACTGTAAGTCAAACTTACCAAATGTGGCGGTATTCTACTCTAAGACTGTAAGTCAAACTTACAAATTTTTTGAAAAATGTGGTGTATTCCTCTCTAAGACTGTAAGTCAAACTTACCAAATGTGGCGGTATTCCTCTCTAAGACTGCAAGTCAAACTTACCAAATGTGGCGGTATTCCTCTCTAAGACTGTAAGTCAAACTTACCAAATGTTTGAAAAATGTGGCGTATTTCTCTCTAAGACTTAAGGCAAACTTACCAAATGTTTGAAAAATGTGGCGGTATTTCTCTCTAAGACTGTAAGTCAAACTTACCAAATGTTTGACAAATATGGCGTATTCCTCTCTAAGACTGTAAGTCAAACTTACCAAATGTTTGAAAAATTTGGCGGTATTTCTCTCTAAGACTAAGTCAGACTTACCAAATGTTTGAAAAATGTGGCGGTATTTCTCTCTAAGACTGTAAGTCAAACTTATCAAATGTTTGAAAAAAAGTTGCCATCCAATAGCCGATGTTTAATAAATCAATGTGTTCTAGTGGTTCTAGATCCCCCCCCCCCCCCCCCCCCCCGAGCGGCCATAGCGTTTGCTAAATAGTCCAGTATATCTGCCGTCAAACTGAATTTTGTTCTGCATAAATATATTGTTATTAATATACTCGTAGACAGATCCCATCACCTCACGCCCTAAAACAAAGGAGTGATAAATGTGTCAAATTTAATAAAATTCATAGCAGAAAGAAAGAAATGTTTTATTTAACGACGCACTCATCACATTTTATGGCGTGGGACATATGGTTAAGGACCACACAGATATTGAGAGAGGAACACGCTGTCGCCACTTCATGGGCTACTCTTTTCGATTAGCAGCAAGGGATCTTTTATATGATCCATCCCACATACAGGATAACACATACCACGTCATTTGATGTACCAGTCTTGGTGCACTGGCTAGAGCGAGAAATAGCCCAATGGGACCACTGATGGGAATCGATCCCAAACCGACCGCGCATCAAGCGAGCGCTTTACCACTGGGCTACGTCTCGCCCCAGAAAGAGACAAAGGTAAAGTTTGTTTTATTTAACGACGCCATTAGAGCACATTGATTTTTTATCTTATCATCGGCTATTGGACGTCAAACAAATGGTCATTTTGATACTGTTTTTGGAGGAAACCCGCTGTCGCCACAAAGGCTACTCTTTTTTCGACAGGCAGCAAGGGATCTTTTATTTGCGCTTCCCACAGGCAGGATAGCACAAACCATGGCCTTTGTTGAACCAGTTATGGATCACTGGTCGGTGCAAGTGGTTTACACCTACCCATTGAGCCTTGCGGAGCACTCACTCAGGGTTTGGAGTCGGTATCTGGATTAAAAAACCCATGCCTCGACTGGGATCCGAACCCAGTACCTGCCAGCCTGTAGACCGATGGCCTGCCACGACGCCACCGAGGACGGTCAAAAAGAGACAAATTCACGTGTAATCCTCAAAATTAATCTTACAATGCGATGTTCAAAAAACAACAACTATTATCACAGGTTTTTGTTTTTTAAATCACATTTTGATACAAGACGTTGTCGGGAAATTTTGATAGGAATAAAAAACCCACAAAACTAATATACCTCACTAAGGTAACAGATGCTATGGTGATGGAGGCCTTGATAAACATGTTTAATGTTTCATTATGCGCAGTCTAGTATATCTGCCGTCAAACTGAATTCAGAATTGGTTTGACAGCAAATATCCAAATTCAGTTTGACGGCAGATATGTCTGACTACATTACAGAAGGTTCGACTGCAATGTGAAATCGATATATGCCCGATATAATAAAACAAGAAGTGGCTAAAAAGCAAGAGTTGTCACCCCACTGTATATCTTGACACATCTCACCAGATGGCGGATCATTCTGCCTGGCTGGAAGTGTTGTTGGTGCTGGTAATGGAGCACGGAACGTCTGTGGCACACTGGGAATGGTATCATTGCAAACGACAGTGGCCAGACGCAAGCATCACATTCTGTAACACACTGTCGTGCAGATGTCATGCTAGTAGAAGAAAACGTGTACGTGGCAAACAAATCAACGTACGATATATCATTGTTAGGATGTTTGAGAAAATAAAAATCGCGGGATGATTTTGAGGGACGAAATTTAGTTTGAATGCCTGAAGGGTCTGCTGGTTGATTATTATGTTCAGGGTGTAGCTTGCTGATTTGGATCGTTATCACTGATTGGAAAACAGGCGTCGGTGGTGTCGTGGTTTCGCCGTCGGACATAAGGCTGGTAGGTACAGGGTTCGCAGCCCAGTACCGGCTCCCACCCAGAGCGAGTTTTAACGACTCAATGAGTAGGTGTAAGACCATTATACCCTCTTCTCTCTCACTAACCACCAACCCACTATCCTGAACAGACAGCCCAGATAGCTGAGATGTGTGCCCAGGGCAGCGTGCGTGAACCTTATGTGGATATACTCTCTCTCTCTTTCTCTCTCTCTCTCTCCGTCTGTGTCTTTCTCTCTCTCCGTCTCTGCGTCTCTCTCTCTCTCTCTCTCTCTCTCTCTCTCTCTCTCTCTCTCTCCGTGTGTGTGTGTCTATCTCTCTCTCTCTCTCTCTCCGTCTGTGTCTTTCTCTCTCTGTCTCTGCGTCTCTCTCTCTCTCTCTCTCTCTTTCCGTGTGTGTGTGTCTATCTCTCTCTCTCTCTCTCTCTCTGTGTCTCTCTCCGTCTGTGTCTCTCTCTCTCTCTCTCTCTCTCTCTCTCTCTCTCTCTCTCTCTCTCTCTCTCTCTCTCCGTCTCTCTCTGTGTGTTTCTCTCTCCGTGTCTGTGTGTGTGTGTCTCTCTGTGTGTGTGTGTGTGTCTCTCTCTCTCCCTCTGTGTGAATGTTGTGTCTCTCTCTCTCTCTCTCTCTCTCTCTCTCTCTCTCTCTCTCTCTCTCTCTCTCTCTCTCTCTCTCTCTCTCTCTCTGCCTTTTTTGGTGAGTAAATGCGTTAGTGGGGCACGTATCTCTTTATTTAAAAATTTTGCTTTGAAACTATGAAATATAATCAAAACCATTACTAGACACTTTCACTTGGAATCTTCGCTGTTCCAGACGACAGCAGACCCGCCGCAATACAATACAGAGAGACATGATACTAACACACTTGGCAAAACAAACGACTTTATGAATGAAACAGGCCTGATATGTAAATGCGTAAATGTCAATAAATACTTAAAACACTGTTCCATAAAGATAAGCCTTGAAATAAAGTTTGACAGTGCGTTAATCCTGCGTGGCGTAAACACGTGTTTTTATCAGGACTCTCACGTCAACTTCCTTGTCAAGCAGTCGAGTTGGCCTTGTTACGGCACACCGCTAGTGCGCTACGACTTTGCGCTGCCACTGGCCGCTAAATCTGACTAAATCCTATAATCTTTGAAATGGTATTGATAGTTTTCACCCGTGTCACACTGACACGACTGTTACATAAACACGGGCACTCCAGCTATAAAACATATCTCACAGACCGATATTCACACAGATGGGGGTCATGTAATGTAGGATACATTTGGTGTTCAGGGCCAGCAGATAAGAAACATGTAGGGCCGTTAGAGGGTGTGCGATGTGTGGTGGTGATGGTGGTGGCGTGTGTCAAGCAAGATAAAACTTCTTTTTTTAAATTTAAACTATGAATATTTTCTGGACACTTCTTGCCCCACTTTTAAATACCCTGGATTATCTCTTAATTTACTACCTCTCGTAGCCCGAGTACTCTTGCCATTTAAGAGCTAGACGAATATTTGGACGGTTATGATCGCAGAGAACAGAGCACAGACGATCATAACCGTCCAAATATCCGTCTAGCTCTCGAACGGCAGAGTACTCGGGTTATACTTCACCCAGATACACGGCTGGCAACAAACGTCCTAGAATCAATTCATGTAAGATTTAGGAACTTCCATTATATGCATGTTTTGTCTATTTTAAAATTGTACAGCATCAGTCAGCTTACCATTCTCTGAATATTCAGGCGCGTCTGTCTTAGGCATCTAATACTCCAAGATTCCCAGGATTCCTAGGAAATGTGTCCAAGACAGATGTTTTTTCCTTGTTAAGGCATCTCAAGGCTTTTCTAATAATTTGACAATGTTTATGTATCATTTTTCAAACTAGTATTCCTCGATATGTCGGGCTCATTGACTATTCTAAAATGACATGCGACGCAATTCTTTATTTTGCTGTTATTTATGTTTTCTGTCCAATGGTGTACATTTAACGCTGGTATATTTATGTCCGCTATCGTTCATCAGAACAAAAAGAGATACTTGCTATTTTTTGAAACACCACGTCTCACGAAACGGTATGAAATAATTTTATTCTTTAAGTCTTCTGGTTGGAATTTTTCATTGCTAAATATATTTCGGTATAGTGGGGTTATAGTGGACCAGGTGGTTGTTGTATATCGGCTCCTTGAGAACCAATACCCACATACCATATGGTCTGCTGGGACCATTCAGAGAAACACTGAGATGTTTATCGTGTTATTTACGACCGACCCTTGTCTTGGTTGTTCCTAAACATAGATCGATTGTTGTTGTCTTTGTCGTAATCTCCACCAGCCTAACTTGCTCTCCAGTACTTTAGATACGGTAAGTGCTAGTTCTTATTGTGGGAAGGTGTACCCATGGTCGCTTATCGATAGTTAAAGTTTGTTTTGTTTAAAGACATCACTTAAGTTAAAGTTTGTTTTCTTTAGCGATAGCACTAGAGCACATTGATTAATTAATCATTGGCTATTGGATGACAAACATTTGGTAATTCTGATACAGTCAAATAATGTACAAAGATATTCAAACTTACAATATTAAAGTTGAACAAGAATCTTAGCAGAGCACTCACGCAAGGACTACGCGTAATACAGAATAACCTTTTCATCCCTACATCAACCTGCAAAGAATTATAACGTATCTGTAATAAACGTTCACCACACGAAAAGCAATCAGCGTAGGAGTAATAAACACTCAATATGATATAACCGATCAATTAAATAGCTGAATATATAATATTACAACAGGGCTGAAGTCACGAGCCAATCTGTTAATAACGATAACCGTTGCAAAGACATCAGAAATTACTTTAACAGTTCGACACAAAGACAGACTTATGAAATTAAAATCTCTAACTGGGAAAATCTTAATGGAACAATCAAATATCTATTTAGATTCCTGGATAACCGATTGAGTCGGGTCCATATAAGTAGTGTACACTATAGCTCAGATCCAGACACACACATCTGACCGAGAAATAAACTGTAGTCACACAGTGACTCATCTCGTGTTTTTGTTTTAGGTAAACCATTTTAACTACTTGTATTTGATTTGATTATATTTATATATGTTTGCTTCAATATTATGTTCTTATATTAGAATACTTATTTGAAACTAATATTAAACATTTATTTCAAACCAAAGAGTATTGTAATAAACATGGCACATGAATAACTTCTATAAAATAAAAATGATAAACAAACTTAGTTATGTAGTTGATGTTGCCTTTAAATAAAGAGTTTTTATTATATACGTTATTATCAGCTATTGCCGCATTTAGAGATGTTGACAATATGATTTATTACTGTAGGCGTTTTAGATTATTTATTTAGCAGATAGATAGATAAACGTTTGGGATGTTGTACATGCATATTGATTGCTATGTATTACTATTACTTAGTATGTGAACCAAAATCGAAACATTACATGAGTAAACAATGTCTAATACCAAACGGTAAATACATTATAAAACGCAAGTACGTGGACACTATCACGGCAAGCACATTATTACGTACATGTTCTAGCACAACGTACATTCAGTAATATTGATACTACCGCATCCATTATGACATACGCACTTCATTGATTTGACTTAGCTGATCGAACGGTAGCTCCTTGCTGGAACCTTGCCTCAACGGGGGCCGTACAAAACCAAACGGTTAAACCATTGATCGAATGGTAGCTCCTTGCTGGAACCTTGCCTCAATGTGGGGCGTACAAAACCAAACGGTTAAACGTTCACGGTTATAATAGCAACACGCATCTGATTATTTTGTTGTTTAAAACGAATACCAGCAATGGCGGATTAAAGGGAACAGGGGTTCGACTGTGCAGGAATTGAATGTGTAATAAAGTGGTTTTGTCTAAATAGTCCATCGATTCCATATCTGTAGCAACGGTGATGTGGTGTATACGTATCCTTGTTATAGTTGTTTTGTTTAACGACACCACTAGCGCATATTTATTTATTAATGATCGGCTGTTGGATGTCAAACATTTGGGGGTGGGGTGGGGGGGGGGGGGGGGTGTCCGACGCCATATAACTGTAAATAAAATGTGCTGAGTGCGTCGTTAAATAAAACATTTCCTTTTATTGGAGAGGGGTATATATTATGTATATAGTTTTCTTTTTTAATATTTTAATACATTGGCCGTGACTAAAGTCTACTATAAACTTGGAAAAGTAATGTATTGTAGATGTCACTATTGGGTACATGGATCGACATACAGCATGCGGCATAGTGTACACTAACTGCACGAGCTTGTAGCACCGCCTCGTATTCTCACGGCACGTTTTATCCGCCGCACCAAGGTGAATAAACAGACGTGTCCTCTGGGGAAATAATTATTGTCACTTGATACTGGGTTTTGTATTGTCGGTTTATCGTCCAGGTTAGTTGTTAGTATTTGTATTGTCGGTTTATCGTCCAGGTTAGTTGTTAGTATTTGTATTGTCGGTTTATCGTCCAGGTTAGTTGTTAGTATTTGTTGTAATGTAATGAATAGAATTTCATGGTATATCACATTAGATAAGTTTAACTTTAATGTTAGGAACGTATTGACATTTACTGCGGGTTATCTTTAACGACCAACTAAAACATAGTTGTGATAACTTAACAATGTATGGTTATTAACTATGTTGGGTTACCTGTATGCATTTTAATAACTATATTGGGTTTGGGGTGTCTTTGTGTTGGTAAATGTTTCTATTTGGGTAACAATTATAATGGTTTGAAATGTTATTATTATTATTTTTTTAAATCCACCGGCGATTCGACCGAACTTTAGGGAAATTCCCATTAGCTATTGCCAGTGGGAACACGTTATACCAACACTACTGCACAAACACATGTTAGTTGTATTTATATATAATATAATATAATATATTATATTATATTATATTATATTATATTATATTATATTATAATATATTATAATATATTATATTATAATAATATAATATAATATATTATTATATATTATTATATAATATATTATTATATATATTATATATATATATATTATATATATATATATTATATATATAAAATATATATATATAATATATATATATATAATATAATATATATAATATATATATAATATATAATATATATATAATCTGATTAAAATTAGCTTTACTGGTCTATCAGTAGATCTAACAGCATTGCGTGGACTCCCATGTCCAGGTGACATTCCATCTATGAATAACAATTTAAATATCGACCAATTACACTTCGCCTTTTATAACGTTATTCGGGAGCATACAAATTCTAAAAATATCGGGCGAGACCATTTATGCAATAGGCGAACTTGTTGGTCTATTTCAACATTAAAAAACAGGGGGAAAAGTGAAGTAATAAACTCTGGATTGTATACTAGTATAAACAGATTTTATGGCTATACTATCACTGGGTTTTTTTTCGTCTTGAAACAAATTTTAAATAAAATTTTATATTGAAATTAGTTTCCGGCATACTTCGTAATTCACTCGAATCATTTCGTAACCCTCGGCATAGTCCTGAATGTTTTCAAATTCTTTTCAAATCACTGGCATGAATTTGCAAGTAAGGTTTTGATTGGTCGAATGAAAGGTCAGATGGACATGGGCTCCAACGGGGTGCTGTTAGATCCACAGGTAATAGTAATTAACCAGTGGAGCTAATTTTAATTATATTGATATATATCGTATTTACCTCCTGTTGCTGACCGTATTATGTTTGTAAATGTATTTAACTATATCTCATTATTTCTGTTCAGAGATAAAACATAAGTTGCATGAGTTCCATTGTTTTGAATAGTTTATTTAATGTATACTACGATTATCGATATTCTCGGCGATAGTAATATTATTTGATTACTGTATACGAGTGTGTACATTCGGTATGTATGTACATTGAAATGTATAATTGTATGTGTATTATAGGTATATTGAGATGGATAATGTGTATTGTTTAATGTGTATATTGAAATGTATTTTTTTTATTTAATTAAACGATTCCCAACGTTACTCACGTCACTGTTTGATACTTTTAGATCTACCTGCTGTGGTAGGCACGCGTTCTCAGATTGGGGAGAACAAAATAAGAAAACCACCCTTCCATGCCAGCGCGGACTGAACACCCACCCCACTGATCCAGCCATGCGACTCAGTTCTGCAGTCCCATCGGAGAGTGAGCGAATGATGGAGCAACTGCAACCCAATGTTGAACGGTTATTTGTACAGGAGATATATGTAGGGGCATCTCATATTTAGCAGGCAGTTCTACTGGGTAAGGGGGAGGGGGGATGCTAAATCATGGATCCAGCGCCTTAAGCTGCATTTTGATCTACTAATGCATCATCAGAACAAAAATCGGCATTTACGTTTTCGAGAGAAGCAATGGGAGATTAACTGAATGTTTTCAGTATCGGAAGAATTCGACATATCGGTGCTAGATGCAAACCGGTTGTTACGTGAATCTGTTGATTAATATCTTGACATAATTCAAATGGACATTGTGGGAATGAACATTCATGTAACAGTTTTCTATCATGAATAATGAAAGAATTAGTTTCTTCAGTAGGGCCGTGGGTTCAGCAAAAAGAACCCCAAAAGTACAAACATTTGCTGAAACAAAAACAAAAAACGAAACAAAAACAAACATTTGACGTCACCAGTACAAGTTAATGCAAAACGGCCTCTCCCCCCAACCCCCCCCCCAAAAAAAAACAAACCCACCCAACAACAACAACAAAACCCCCAAAAAACAAACCCAACCCTGTTAACATGTTTTGGAACTGAAATTCAACCATCCGAATCTTCTAGAACTCTACACAAAACGGCCGTCATGGACAGCCAGAAAGATGGCAGCAACAATACACTGAGCAGCAATGTTCGTGTCAGTCGCACGAACAATTTAAAATGTTTCCATCTACAGCGTGATCAACATCAGTCGGCAACATTGGCATCGATACAAATGGCAACGACAACAGCAAGGCCAACACCAATGACGAACGATGAACACATTCTAGAAACCACAGATGAATTTGTTAACGTAAATAATTATACCTCTTTGTTTTAGAAAATATGAGGGGTGCAGTGGTAAAGTACTCATCTGTCTGTGGGATGGTACATAAAAAAAATTAATTTCTACTAATTGAAAAATGAAGAGGGTCAACAATTACCCAATAGTTTGACATCCAATAGCCGATTATTAATAAATGTGCTCTAGTGGTGTCATTGAACAAAAAATCCTTAACTTTAGAAAATATAATAACGATAAGTGCGTAGTTGGTTACTATGAGATGTCGTTATTTCAACTCCAACATGGATATTAATACAGACAGGTTACATTGTTAAATGAGATACAGCATTCTCTTATGTAAAACCGCTTCGTGGAACGGGACCCAAAACATCGAACAGGCATGTGTTTACTAGCGTATACTCGGTGATGTATTATTACAGTTACCCAAACTATATTTCTTTAGAACAGGTATGCGAGAACTAGCATCCACTTCATTCGGTAACAAAGCATAAATTTATATAACAAATATTAATAGTGAAGTAAGGGGAATTCAAAGCAATAACAATAATACAATCGTGTTTACCTACCTCACTGTGGAAACGTCTGTCCTTCCTTCATTCTTTTAATAATACCCATTTCGATTCGTATTTATAATGCATAAATATATTACTGCCATGATTATGTATTTATCACGGAGAATGCGTATAAATTGGAAAACTTTAGCCCAATCCATTTGTTCTTAAAAAGCCAGACGACGTGTATCAGTCGATCACCGTTATATCAAGAAACAACCTTAATTGTGTCCCTTGTTAGCTCGGGTAATCACCTCTATAGGGACGCTAATTAATCTGACTTGAGGTAATTGTGGTAATAGAATACATAATGTAATTATTGTAATCTAAATATTGAAACAAATACATTATTGAAACAATGTCTGCAGGCTGACAATCCTCCTGTTTCTAAAGAATACACGTTCTTCACTCTTGAAAACTTGCGAGGACTCCTAAGGCGGTGTTATCCGTTATAGGTCATTGCCTTTTTATACCGCCATTTTTTTCGAATCTTATGGTCATCGGACATTTTGCGTTGGTGAGAGACAGGGGGCACTGGCCCTCTAACTCTACTCTCCCCCCCCCCTCCCCCCAGTTGAAAAGAGATCAAAATGTGAATTTGTATGAATATTTTAGGTGGGTTTTTTTAAATCCAGCGGTTCAGAAGAATGTAGCTCATAATTCTCAATGTTTTAGAAACTGTTTTAATACGACCACTTGATTATAAACATAATATATACTGTATGCTTGTTTATAGACAAACTGTTATGTTCTTTCTGATTTGTTAACATTCGTTATTCCTGTATTAATTGTTTAAGATTTCATATTATTATGACGTCAGTATTCTGCGGAATCTTTTGTATCTGTATCATTCTCTCTCTCTCTCTCTCTCTCTCTCTCTCTCTCTCTCTCTCTCTCTCTCTCTCTCTCTCTCTCTCTCTCTCTCTCTCTCGTGTGGTGTGTGTGGTATGTGTGTGTCATGAGCACATCTTTAATTCTTTCATTATATAAAAGTGTATTACAATTCTCCCAAATCCACAATACATTAAACAAAATATTATATAATTGCATACAGTCCGTGTCAGATATGGACATACGAGCTTTATTCATTTATTCATTCATAAACCGTAACAACCACATTTGACTTGGTCAGTCTCATGATGTATCTCGGCTAGAAGTATCTGCATTCGCGTATTCTCGAGGTTCGTCAACCTGCACTTGGACCATCTACGATACTTTCTGTAAGCAACGAGATATATATTGTAATGTATCATTCAGAATATGGCATTCATATTATATAGACTCGACAGTCTTAGCTCATTGCTTTGGACAGTCTCCAAACATATTTACAAAAAAACAATTAAAATCAGAAAATGCCCCATAACGTATTATCAAGGTTTGTCAACCCTCTGACATAGTCTATCCTCATGAAAATATAATATCATTCGTCATTATGAATTCCACCGGCCTCGGTGGCGTCGTGGTTAGGCCATCGGTCTACAGGCTGGTAGGTACTGGGTTCGGATCCCAGTCGAGGCATGGAATTTTTAATCCAGATACTGACTCCAATCCCTGAGTGAGTGCCCCGCAAGGCTCAATGGGTAGGTGTAAACCACTTGTACCGACCAGTGATCCATAACTGGTTCAACAAAGGCCATGGTTTGTGCTATCCTGTCTGTGGGAAGCGCAAATAAAAGATCCCTTGCTGCCTGTCGTAAAAGAGTAGCCTATGTGCGAACCCAGTGCCTATGTCTTAACCGATGGTGGTACTAGTCACATGGTACCTTGCCTGTTTATACCTTTTATGCAGAACGCCATATATAACTTCATGTTACCTCCTTGCTATTTCCTATACTAGGAGAAATAAATGTCTTTCTAATTCAAATCTCAAATGAAAGAAATTACATTTACTGTTATTCTTTTTGTCAGCTTCTTTAAGGCTTGCGTATGTTTGTATGGAAAATGTAATTCATATCTTCTACCATTGAACTAAAAACAAAGAACTAATTTTTCTACAACATTGTTTATATTATTTGCTAAATCCTGTGGATTGCATTTAGAATATTAAATTGATCTGGCGTTAATTCAAAATTAGATAACGTTATTAACTTAGGAGTGGTACTGTCTGTCTAAAAATGATCTCATTTATAAATGAGTGACCAATGTGGAATCACTCTGTATTCTTGGTCGAAAATGGCTATTATCCTCTTTATGCTCTGTGTATCCCGTTGGTTATTCTGGCGGCCATTGTAACGTCCAAACAGTAGGCTAACTTTCTTCATTTTAGGTTTGATCGCCAGTGTGGTTCTGGTTGCTGGTGTGGATGTTCCTTCCGCTGATTTTGTTTGTTTTGTTGTCGTCGTTGCTGCTGCTGCGGTATCTGAGTTGGTTGTGACGTCTGAGGAGGACTTGGTTTGAAGATATTTTTTAAACGGCTTCAATATAGGAGCGTCTTTTTGGAGTCATTTCCTGTGTATGTCCTTTTTCCCCCTTGCTTCCTCATATACGACCCGTTTTCCCAGACGACTAGTCATCCAGCCGGCTTTACGAGCCCAAATATCTCGTGATATCTCTTCTTCCTCATATACGACCCGTTTTCCCAGACGACTAGTCATCCAGCCGGCTTTACGAGCCCAAATATCTCGTGATATCTCTTCTTCCTCATATACGACCCGTTTTCCCAGACGACTAGTCATCCAGCCGGCTTTACGAGCCCAAATATCTCGTGATATCTCTTCTTCCTCATATACGACCCGTTTTCCCAGACGACTAGTCATCCAGCCGGCTTTACGAGCCCAAATATCTCGTGATATCTCTTCTTCCTCATATACGACCCGTTTTCCCAGACGACTAGTCATCCAGCCGGCTTTACGAGCCCAAATATCTCGTGATATCTCTTCTTCCTCATATACGACCCGTTTTCCCAGACGACTAGTCATCCAGCCGGCTTTACGAGCCCAAATATCTCGTGATATCTCTTCTTCCTCATATACGACCCGTTTTCCCAGACGACTAGTCATCCAGCCGGCTTTACGAGCCCAAATATCTCGTGATATCTCTTCTTCCTCATATACGACCCGTTTTCCCAGACGACTAGTCATCCAGCCGGCTTTACGAGCCCAAATATCTCGTGATATCTCTTCTTCCTCATATACGACCCGTTTTCCCAGACGACTAGTCATCCAGCCGGCTTTACGAGCCCAAATATCTCGTGATATCTCTTCTTCCTCATATACGACCCGTTTTCCCAGACGACTAGTCATCCAGCCGGCTTTACGAGCCCAAATATCTCGTGATATCTCTTCTTCCTCATATACGACCCGTTTTCCCAGACGACTAGTCATCCAGCCGGCTTTACGAGCCCAAATATCTCGTGATATCTCTTCTTCCTCATATACGACCCGTTTTCCCAGACGACTAGTCATCCAGCCGGCTTTACGAGCCCAAATATCTCGTGATATCTCTTCTTCCTCATATACGACCCGTTTTCCCAGACGACTAGTCATCCAGCCGGCTTTACGAGCCCAAATATCTCGTGATATCTCTTCTTCCTCATATACGACCCGTTTTCCCAGACGACTAGTCATCCAGCCGGCTTTACGAGCCCAAATATCTCGTGATATCTCTTCTTCCTCATATACGACCCGTTTTCCCAGACGACTAGTCATCCAGCCGGCTTTACGAGCCCAAATATCTCGTGATATCTCTTCTTCCTCATATACGACCCGTTTTCCCAGACGACTAGTCATCCAGCCGGCTTTACGAGCCCAAATATCTCGTGATATCTCTTCTTCCTCATATACGACCCGTTTTCCCAGACGACTAGTCATCCAGCCGGCTTTACGAGTCCAAATATCTCGTGATATCTCTTCTTCCTCATATACGACCCGTTTTCCCAGACGACTAGTCATCCAGCCGGCTTTACGAGCCCAAATATCTTGTGATATCTCTTCTTCCTCATATACGACCCGTTTTCCCAGACGACTAGTCATCCAGCCGGCTTTACGAGCCCAAATATCTCGTGATATCTCTTCTTCCTCATATACGACCCGTTTTCCCAGACGACTAGTCATCCAGCCGGCTTTACGAGCCCAAATATCTCGTGATATCTCTTCTTCCTCATATACGACCCGTTTTCCCAGACGACTAGTCATCCAGCCGGCTTTACGAGCCCAAATATCTCGTGATATCTCTTCTTCCTCATATACGACCCGTTTTCCCAGACGACTAGTCATCCAGCCGGCTTTACGAGCCCAAATATCTCGTGATATCTCTTCTTCCTCATATACGACCCGTTTTCCCAGACGACTAGTCATCCAGCCGGCTTTACGAGCCCAAATATCTCGTGATATCTCTTCTTCCTCATATACGACCCGTTTTCCCAGACGACTAGTCATCCAGCCGGCTTTACGAGTCCAAATATCTCGTGATATCTCTTCTTCCTCATATACGACCCGTTTTCCCAGACGACTAGTCATCCAGCCGGCTTTACGAGCCCAAATATCTCGTGATATCTCTTCTTCCTCATATACGACCCGTTTTCCCAGACGACTAGTCATCCAGCCGGCTTTACGAGCCCAAATATCTCGTGATATCTCTTCTTCCTCATATACGACCCGTTTTCCCAGACGACTAGTCATCCAGCCGGCTTTACGAGCCCAAATATCTCGTGATATCTCTTCTTCCTCATATACGACCCGTTTTCCCAGACGACTAGTCATCCAGCCGGCTTTACGAGCCCAAATATCTCGTGATATCTCTTCTTCCTCATATACGACCCGTTTTCCCAGACGACTAGTCATCCAGCCGGCATCCAGCCGGCTTTACGAGCCCAAATATCTCGTGATATCTCTTCTTCCTCATATACGACCCGTTTTCCCAGACGACTAGTCATCCAGCCGGCTTTACGAGCCCAAATATCTCGTGATATCTCTTCTTCCTCATATACGACCCGTTTTCCCAGACGACTAGTCATCCAGCCGGCTTTACGAGTCCAAATATCTCGTGATATCTCTTCTTCCTCATATACGACCCGTTTTCCCAGACGACTAGTCATCCAGCCGGCTTTACGAGTCCAAATATCTCGTGATATCTCTTCTTCCTCATATACGACCCGTTTTCCCAGACGACTAGTCATCCAGCCGGCTTTACGAGTCCAAATATCTCGTGATATCTCTTCTTCCTAATATTTTTCACTTTGCCAAATTTCGATTTTGAATTTCATCGCTGATGATTCTTGTGATTTCTTCATTGATACGTGAATATATCTCTGCATGTCTGAGAGTATGTTCAAACAGATGCCTGATGTCTGCCTCCACGTGGTTAACAGATTTTCATTTTCGTGTTTTTGGACTCTTGATGTGTGGATGATTCAACTTTCTGCAAATGGAATTTCCAAATCCACGTAGTCTTTGTAAATTTGTTGCTGTCTCTTTGCACCGTGACGCATTTTCTGTCGTTAATCTTTCTCCTCCAAAATGTGGATAATTCTCCTCTTCAACGCGAAATGTTTCCACTTGTTTCTGGGCCATCTCATGCGTAATTCTCCATAAACGTTTTCAAAGTAATCCTTTAGGATTGGTGTTTCATCTGTATTTTGCGTCAAACCAATGTATTGTCAAATTGCTACATTTACAACTATATTCAATTGTTATTCAATTGTTGTTCTATCACCAACTTGTGACTTATGTTATTAATTAAACATTCCACTAAAACCAACACGAGGAAAACCTGCACTGTATTGCAAGGAAAACATCTACTGTGTTAACTGGTGGAGATGCAGGGCAATCTCATCACATCCTCCTACAGTGCTGTCTGAATTGAGGTTGTAGATCATAGCGGTACTGTCTGGCGTAGTGTCTCACGTTGTCCAACGTTTTGGGTCATTGTTAAAAACCCACTGTGAAAGTGTACTGTAACCCATTCACAGCTAATCACAACTTCTTTTGGATGGTTTTTGTTTTGAGTGGCTGTTTGTACTCTTGTTACATAATCTTCCACAGTCTCGGATGCTTTCGAAGCTATGTTAAGAAGTTCCAATTGAAAAGCCGAATTTAGCTTGAAACGATTTTTGAAAAGCCCGTTTTAGCAGTGGCATGTTTTTCTTAACTTCCTCTATCAAATCCTGATGTCATACCTTGGCTGTTCCATCAATGTAAAATGGCAGCAAGAGATACGCCCGTTCTTCTGTGTATCCATTTAGTGCGACTAGTCCTATAAAGTCCTTCCACCAAGTCAGGTATTCGGTCTTCCCGAGAATTTGTTCAGTGTCACGTGGGCCATTATGCCAGTAATTGTGTGTTGGTAGTATTTGTAGGAAACAATAGCAGGTTGATGTAGAGGAAGATGGCAATATCGTAGTGGTTGTAGTAGCTGTTGATGATAGTTGTAGGACTATTGCTGGGTACAATATGGGTATTGGTGTGGTGGTGATGATGATGATGTTGTTAGCGTGTCTGTTGGGAAACTTTGCAGTTTCTCTCTCTAGTTTATTGGGCTGGCCCTGTTCATTGAATGTGATCAGTTAATCTCCACCACTTATAATCATGCTTCGTTTTGGGGTTATTTAATTTGCTGTCGGACTTTTCTGCGGATGAAGTCTAGGAGCAATGAGATTCAGCCTATGATAGTGAGACGAATTAAGTACTTTATTTTGTCAGTCAGATGGGTGTCTTTACATAAAATCGTACATATACATATTTGAAGAACATCATACGACGTGCACTTGAGACAGTTGTAGCGTCTTCATATTTTGTGTCGAAACGTATTTACCTTGTGGTACTTGACATTGTTTACATATAACATTTCGCATACACTGATTAACTATTAAGATACATACAAGTTAAACACATATATTGCAAACAGATATGCCATATTTTGTAGAAATAGGAATAACATTTTCGATGTAAGTAACACAACGTAATTTGTGTTTTGTTTGAATGAATAATAAGTCACAAGTTTGTTTGTAGGTTGTTATTTTCAACTCCAACATGCAATGATGAGTTTTGTTCGGATCTTCAAGTAGAGTTTGTGCTTTGTTGGAGAAGTTCAAGGGTGTGTGAACAGAATCTGTTCTCCCCGAGTCCGTTTCATGGGTATAACACACACACCACACCACACCACACCACACCACACATACACACACACACACACACCATACACACACACACACACACACACACACACACACACTAAACACTAAACACTAAACACGTATCCATGTAATATGTAGTTGTCATGGTGTGCTCGTTCATACGCCTGCAATAAACGTAGCAACAATTAAACTGCATTGTGTCAGATTGCTCGTTACATATTTAATTAGTGCTTGACACTTAATTGGTTTGATTGGCAAGTCAGTAAGTGGATACCACGACAGACGTCGGATTACCAATTAACTAATTCTAATTAATGCACTTGTAAAAATAGATATAATCCGTATTTTTATAAAGTTGAAGTTTAGCACTGTGACAGTTATCCACCGTCCAAAGAAAGACACGTCCTCGTGTCTAGTGAATACATTTAAGATAAAGTTTGTATACAGTGCTTGAAATAGTTGTCTGAAATGTTTTATCACGAATAAACCGTTTCATCAATCAGACACGTTTTTCGCTTGTATCGTAATTTCGTTGAGTCTGTTGTCTGAGGTAATGTTCACTGCAAGACGTTTCATCCATCAGATAGGTCTTTGGCTGTTACCATAGTTCGTAGATGCGTAAACTCAGCGTTGACTTCGTCTGAAGCAGTTGTAGGTGACCAGCAGTTCATCTCGAGTTCGAATTCAGGCACTGTTGCTGATGGTGCTGTTGTCTGTATAAACGTATATATGGTTTTGGCTACGTGAATGTCAAGCTTACTTTCTAATATCAGTTTAGGTATCCCAAGATTATGAATTTATTGAAAAGTAATGTTTAGTTTTTATATTTATTCCAAAAGATATTTAGTAATCAAATGGGTTGTTATTTACCTTCGGTGATATTTGTCTCGTCTTGTGTACTGTTAAGTTGTAATACTCAATGTATTTAGTCTTTGAACTAGTTCATAATTTTACCGTCTATGATTTTTCTAACGCAGTGTTTTGTTGAATAAGCTCATTGTAATAACTGGTTGATTGTTGATGTAAAACATCAATGTCTGTTTGCATTTGATGACACACAATTTTGTTATACTCTTCATCATATTCATTACTGTTAATAGAATCGTTTAAGTCTTCTGTCAAAGTAGTTGTTATATTTTTTAACAACACTACATGCTTTCAGACTCTTGGGGGTTCTATTGTATTTGTACGGGTTTGTGCTAGCTGTGTTTTTAGTGAACTGATTTCCTGAGATGGTTCTCGATGGTTAGTTGTGCTTCTGTCAAAACTTTGATTGCTTTAATACAATTATTACTGGCTTGGTTTATTTCTCTACTGGAACTTTGTTTGGCCTTAAGAGCATCGAGTTCTTGTTTTAGTGAGTTATTAAGAAAATGGTAGTTGCCTAGCACAAAATTTTCGAAATTCGTACTGAGATTTTCTATTGTCCCTTTCTCTTTGTTTATCCCATTTGTTTTTAGGTTTAGAAATGTTGTTGACTCTGGTATCATGTTTGGAGTATTTGACTTTTTATGTGGTTTACATCTTGAGTGAGCATTTAGATTAGAACATTTTAAACCAACATTTGTAATGGACATAAATTTGCATGACATTCACAATTTCTTTTTCCAAATAACCACTTAACATTATGACAGACCTTTTTTCGTGGGAAGTTCCGTTTTGTAGAATTCTGCGATAAGCTAGTCGTCCGGACTTTTGGTTTTCGTTGACACGAATATTGATGCATTCCTGTTGGCCCAACAGCCCTGTAAGTTCTATTTCTGTCAAATCTTGATTAGAAAAAGTTCATTTTCGAAAGACACTGCTCGTTCAGCTATACGTGGTTCAGTTGTACTTGGCTGTACTGGTTGCAGAGTCATGTAGATTTTCATTGTACTCGCTTCTCTGTAGTCAGGTAGATTTTGTTTGTGTTTGTTTAAATGAATAACAAACGTCACAAGTTGGTTTGCAGGTTGTTATTTTCAACTCCCAACATGTAATGATAATTTATGATTATGATACAAAACTGTCACTCGGATCTTGCAGTAGAGTTTGTGTTTTCTCAGAGAACTTCAAGGCGTGTGAACAGAATCTGTTCTCCCAGAGATTGGTTCGTGGGTAAATGATCCTTATTTATAACACACTTACTCAAGTTCAAGTTCAAGTTCTTTATTGCTTTAAGTTTTTACAACTTACCAGCATAATACAATGTAAAACAAAATAATAAATATATACTCTTCAAAAGAAGAAACGCAAAACCACATTGTCGTAACATTTGGAGAATTGATTTAATTATTGAATGGTGAGTCCGATAATTACCAAATGTTGCAGGATTGTTCACAATTCACTCTAGTCCATTGTGAGTAAGTGATAGGACACACCACCAAGGTCAAGGTCATCTGGAGTCAATACCGGGTGTGGCCTCCGCGTGTGTTGACAACTGCCTGGCACCGCCTGCCCATTGAAGCAACCAGAGTACGGATGACGTCCCGGGGGATGGTGGCCCACTCGGCCTGCAAGGCTGCTGCCAGCTCGGGCAGGGTCTGGGGCTGTGGTTGTCGCTGTCGGAGGCGTCGGTCCAACTCGTCCCATAGATGCTCAATTGGGTTCAAATCCGGTGATATCGATGGCCAAGGAAGGACATTAATGTTGTTGTTCTGTAGGAAAGCCGTTGTGAGACGTGCTGTGTGAGGCCTGGCGTTGTCATGTTGGAACACTGCGTTGGCGTTGGCCATAACTGGAACGATGTGTGGCCGGAGGATATGGTCAATGTAGCCCTGTGCATTCAGGTTGCCCTGCATGTGGACAAGGTCAGTTCTGCCAGTGTGTGAGATGGCTGCCCACACCATGACACTACCCCCGCCGAATCTGTCCACTTCCTGCACGCAGTTTGCCGCATAACGTTCACCACGCCTATACACGCGACATCTTCCATCATGACGTCGGAGCAGAAATCGGGACTCGTCACTGAACCACACCTGTCTCCATCGCAGTTGAGGCCATTGTCGATGAATCTGGCACCACTGCAGTCGGAGTCGACGGTGTTGTGGTGTTAAGATGACACCTCGAACTGGACGTCTGGCACGAATTCCTACCTCACGTAGGCGGTTCCGTACGGTCTGGTCGGATATCCTGCGCAAACCTGGTATTGCTGCGGCTGTGGAGGTGGCAGTAGTCAATCGTTCCCGAAGGTGGCGTACCCGGATGTAGCGGTCCTGCCCGGGGGTAGTGACCCGTGGTCGACCGGATCTAGGGAGGTCACGTGTTGATCCATGTTGCTGGTAACGGTCCCACAGTCTGGAGATGGTGCTTTGGGACACATGGAATGCCCTGGCAACGGCCGTTCTGGATTCGCCTGCGTCTAGTCGGCCGATGGCATTGTTTCTCTGCGGTTCACTGAGACGTGGCATGTCCTGGATTGTCAACTGTCGGCCAGATACAGAGGCCAGGCAAGCGAACACCTTGCACTTTTATACTGTCGGTGTTCATGTTGCACGTGCAGACAACGCACGTGCAGTGGTGACATGGTTTGCACGTGGCTGCGTTTTTGCGAAAATTCACATTTTGGAACTTTATTGTACAGTAGCTGCGTTTTATCGAATGTAACCGTGGGAATGTGTTTGGGACATGCAATGACCTTATATTCACAAAGCATGAACCGGTAGGAAACATAAAATCGGAGTTATAACCCATTTGTACCCTTTTGCGTTTCTTTTTTTGAAGAGTATATATACAGGATATGTACAGGATTATGGTGGAGAGTGATTTAGTAAATAACAATATTATTAATAATTATTATTATTGAGGTTCTATTGACTTATATTATTTATTAAGTATACTGAGATACATGTATTATTTGTTTAATATACATGTAATCGAATAGTACTATACTGAATAAATAGAAATAATGTTAATATTAACCAATTTGCTTCAATAGCTTCTAACGGCATTTGCTCTAAATAAATATTTTCCGAGATTATTAAGTTCTTTAGCATTGTCAGACGCTAACAGCTGGGTAAGTTTTAAAACGCTTGGACGTCTATGGTAATGTTTTAATAAATGTCATTCTTAAATCATATCGTGGGCACTGGAGGATAAACTGATACTCGTCTTCCATTTCATTTTTGTCATATAGTACATTTTGTCTGTGATCTTTCAATATTTCTATACCTATTCTATATTTAATTTATGTGCACACATTCTGATTTTAGTTATTTCTTTGAAATGACGAACGTCCAATGGTTTTCTAAGATAATCTTGTAATATGAAATTATTTAACAAGTGTTTGTATAGACTTCTACTTAACATTGTTGCTTGAATATGTCAGTTATCCTTTCTTTAATTACATTGTAAACATTGTTATCAACATGTGCTAAGTTCCATATATAATTTAAACCTAGTTCGTTTAGTTCCTATTTGACCTTCATTAACCAGTCATCTTCATATTGGACCATTTCCTCATATATAGCTCTTAATATACTGTTAATGTTACGCAGCTTTATCCAATATTTAAAAATCCGTAAAATTCACGATAAACAAATTTATGATAAGTTCTTTTGAGTACCCCTAATAGTCTGTTACAGAACTGTATATGATTATTTTCAATGTCTTGGCCAGGTTGAAAATCCCACACTTCAGATCCGTAACTAAGAATACTATTAACATAGGTGTCAAACACAGATAGCATTGTTTCAATATTAAAATAATTCTTATTACACACTTTAAGTACTGAAAATAAGGTTTTTCGACCTTGTACTAAACACGTATCCATGTAGTTGTCATGATGTATTCGTTCAGACGCCTGCAATATCTGTGGCAACAATTAAACTGCCTGGTATTAGATTGCACGTTACATGTTGAATTAGTGCTTGACACTAATTGGTTTGATTGGCAAGTCGCTAAGTCGATACCACGGCAGACGTCGGATTACCAATTAACTAATTCTAATTAATGCACTTGTAAAAATAGATAAAATCTGTATTGTTATAAAGTTGACGTTCAGCACTGTGACATAAGTGTTAAATATATCTGAATTTATAGAAAATTGTAGACGGTATACTAGTATATATTTAATGACATGATATACAATTAAGAATGCACATAGTATATGCATGTAATAAACATTGTATATAAATATAGTTAAAAGTGAATGAAAGGGGCGAGTCGAGTTCAGTTCTTTATTTTGTCAGACAAATGGGTGTATTTGGTTATCGATGGTTAGTTGTGCTTCTGTAAAATATTTGGTTGTTTTAATCAAATGATTTCTAGCTTGGATTATTTCTCTTCTGGAATTTTGTTTGGCCTTAAGAGTATAACCATGCATGTTTAACCATAGAAGTTTTATAACAGAGTGGTTTAATTGTTTGGTTTTAGGGTTGCTATTTTGTTTTGGAGCTAATTCTGGGGGATGTAGCCAGGGAGCAAATAGAGTCGACCTAAAACATAACAAGAGATGAGTCACTGTGGGTCCACTGTTTATTTCTCAGTCAGATATGTGTGTTACATAACATAGTGACACGTATACATTATAAGACAAATCTTATCACTAAGACTAATTATGTAGGACAACAGTAATGTATTAGCTATAATGACTGTATATAACTAGTAACATGCAAGAAGTGCATAACATTTCTTAGATTTAACTGCAACATTTAACAAACTTTAATATTATTCCATAGTTCAGTCGTAAGACTGATTTCTTCACAAGAACAGGAGTCATGCCTAACATCAGTAGCCAAAGGAGCAAGCTACCCATGGTGAAACCACATCCTTTACAACGTTGTCTCAGTTGAGGTGGCAGGGTAAAGCGATACTGTCTAGGTGTCTGGAGCTGGGGGACTGGTCTCTACCCATGGTGAAAGCACATCCTTTACAACGTTGTCTCAGTTGAGGTGGCAGGGTAAAGCGATACTGTCTAGGTGTCTGGAGCTGGGGGACTGGTCTCTACCCATGGTGAAACCACATCCTTTACAACGTTGTCTCAGTTGAGGTGGCAGGGTAAAGCGATACTGTCTAGGTGTCTGGAGCTGGGGGACTGGTCTCTACCCATGGTGAAACCACATCCTTTACAACGTTGTCTCAGTTGAGGTGGCAGGGTAAAGCGATACTGTCTAGGTGTCTGGAGCTGGGGGACTGGTCTCTACCCATGGTGAAACCACATCCTTTACAACGTTGTCTCAGTTGAGGTGGCAGGGTAAAGCGATACTGTCTAGGTGTCTGGAGCTGGGGGACTGGTCTCTACCCATGGTGAAACCACATCCTTTACAACGTTGTCTCAGTTGAGGTGGCAGGGTAAAGCGATACTGTCTAGGTGTCTGGAGCTGGGGGACTGGTCTCTACCCATGGTGAAAGCACATCCTTTACAACGTTGTCTCAGTTGAGGTGGCAGGGTAAAGCGATACTGTCTAGGTGTCTGGAGCTGGGGGACTGGTCTCTACCCATGGTGAAACCACATCCTTTACAACGTTGTCTCAGTTGAGGTGGCAGGGTAAAGCGATACTGTCTAGGTGTCTGGAGCTGGGGGACTGGTCTCTACCCATGGTGAAACCACATCCTTTACAACGTTGTCTCAGTTGAGGTGGCAGGGTAAAGCGATACTGTCTAGGTGTCTGGAGCTGGGGGACTGGTCTCTACCCATGGTGAAACCACATCCTTTACAACGTTGTCTCAGTTGAGGTGGCAGGGTAAAGCGATACTGTCTAGGTGTCTGGAGCTGGGGGACTGGTCTCTACCCATGGTGAAACCACATCCTTTACAACGTTGTCTCAGTTGAGGTGGCAGGGTAAAGCGATACTGTCTAGGTGTCTGGAGCTGGGGGACTGGTCTCTACCCATGGTGAAAGCACATCCTTTACAACGTTGTCTCAGTTGAGGTGGCAGGGTAAAGCGATACTGTCTAGGTGTCTGGAGCTGGGGGACTGGTCTCTACCCATGGTGAAACCACATCCTTTACAACGTTGTCTCAGTTGAGGTGGCAGGGTAAAGCGATACTGTCTAGGTGTCTGGAGCTGGGGGACTGGTCTCTACCCATGGTGAAACCACATCCTTTACAACGTTGTCTCAGTTGAGGTGGCAGGGTAAAGCGATACTGTCTAGGTGTCTGGAGCTGGGGGACTGGTCTCTACCCATGGTGAAACCACATCCTTTACAACGTTGTCTCAGTTGAGGTGGCAGGGTAAAGCGATACTGTCTAGGTGTCTGGAGCTGGGGGACTGGTCTCTACCCATGGTGAAACCACATCCTTTACAACGTTGTCTCAGTTGAGGTGGCAGGGTAAAGCGATACTGTCTAGGTGTCTGGAGCTGGGGGACTGGTCTCTACCCATGGTGAAACCACATCCTTTACAACGTTGTCTCAGTTGAGGTGGCAGGGTAAAGCGATACTGTCTAGGTGTCTGGAGCTGGGGGACTGGTCTCTACCCATGGTGAAACCACATCCTTTACAACGTTGTCTCAGTTGAGGTGGCAGGGTAAAGCGATACTGTCTAGGTGTCTGGAGCTGGGGGACTGGTCTCTACCCATGGTGAAACCACATCCTTTACAACGTTGTCTCAGTTGAGGTGGCAGGGTAAAGCGATACTGTCTAGGTGTCTGGAGCTGGGGGACTGGTCTCTACCCATGGTGAAACCACATCCTTTACAACGTTGTCTCAGTTGAGGTGGCAGGGTAAAGCGATACTGTCTAGGTGTCTGGAGCTGGGGGACTGGTCTCTACCCATGGTGAAAGCACATCCTTTACAACGTTGTCTCAGTTGAGGTGGCAGGGTAAAGCGATACTGTCTAGGTGTCTGGAGCTGGGGGACTGGTCTCTACCCATGGTGAAACCACATCCTTTACAACGTTGTCTCAGTTGAGGTGGCAGGGTAAAGCGATACTGTCTAGGTGTCTGGAGCTGGGGGACTGGTCTCTACCCATGGTGAAAGCACATCCTTTACAACGTTGTCTCAGTTGAGGTGGCAGGGTAAAGCGATACTGTCTAGGTGTCTGGAGCTGGGGGACTGGTCTCTACCCATGGTGAAACCACATCCTTTACAACGTTGTCTCAGTTGAGGTGGCAGGGTAAAGCGATACTGTCTAGGTGTCTGGAGCTGGGGGACTGGTCTCTACCCATGGTGAAACCACATCCTTTACAACGTTGTCTCAGTTGAGGTGGCAGGGTAAAGCGATACTGTCTAGGTGTCTGGAGCTGGGGGACTGGTCTCTACCCATGGTGAAAGCACATCCTTTACAACGTTGTCTCAGTTGAGGTGGCAGGGTAAAGCGATACTGTCTACGTGTCTGGAGCTGGGGGACTGGTCTCTACCCATGGTGAAACCACATCCTTTACAACGTTGTCTCAGTTGAGGTGGCAGGGTAAAGCGATACTGTCTAGGTGTCTGGAGCTGGGGGACTGGTCTCTACCCATGGTGAAACCACATCCTTTACAACGTTGTCTCAGTTGAGGTGGCAGGGTAAAGCGATACTGTCTAGGTGTCTGGAGCTGGGGGACTGGTCTCTACCCATGGTGAAACCACATCCTTTACAACGTTGTCTCAGTTGAGGTGGCAGGGTAAAGCGATACTGTCTACGTGTCTGGAGCTGGGGGACTGGTCTCTACCCATGGTGAAACCACATCCTTTACAACGTTGTCTCAGTTGAGGTGGCAGGGTAAAGCGATACTGTCTAGGTGTCTGGAGCTGGGGGACTGGTCTCTACCCATGGTGAAACCACATCCTTTACAACGTTGTCTCAGTTGAGGTGGCAGGGTAAAGCGATACTGTCTAGGTGTCTGGAGCTGGGGGACTGGTCTCTACCCATGGTGAAACCACATCCTTTACAACGTTGTCTCAGTTGAGGTGGCAGGGTAAAGCGATACTGTCTAGGTGTCTGGAGCTGGGGGACTGGTCTCTACCCATGGTGAAACCACATCCTTTACAACGTTGTCTCAGTTGAGGTGGCAGGGTAAAGCGATACTGTCTAGGTGTCTGGAGCTGGGGGACTGGTCTCTACCCATGGTGAAACCACATCCTTTACAACGTTGTCTCAGTTGAGGTGGCAGGGTAAAGCGATACTGTCTAGGTGTCTGGAGCTGGGGGACTGGTCTCTACCCATGGTGAAACCACATCCTTTACAACGTTGTCTCAGTTGAGGTGGCAGGGTAAAGCGATACTGTCTAGGTGTCTGGAGCTGGGGGACTGGTCTCTACCCATGGTGAAACCACATCCTTTACAACGTTGTCTCAGTTGAGGTGGCAGGGTAAAGCGATACTGTCTACGTGTCTGGAGCTGGGGGACTGGTCTCTGCTCGTTGTTCTCTTGCCGTGGTGGTTGCTATACTGGCCGATATGACTGCTCATAAGCTGGCTGATATGCTGGATTTTATGCTGGCTCCTGATGGTACCTGCTGGTTACTTGGCAGATCAGCACATCTTTGTATTGGTGTTTGGAGTGATGCTGCGTCGTACTTTGTGATTGACCTCAGTGTTTTGGTCTGTCAGTAAAGCTTCTAACATTGTGCAAAATGACCAATCTTTTCTGCCAAGTCAGCGGAGTTGGGCTGATGTTTGACTGCTCTGCCACCTGTGCGTAATGGCGCACATCTTCCAGTGTTACCGGTTCTTTGTTGTAGACCCGCTGTCTTATTGGTTGTTTTAGTCCATTTACGGAAATTGCGACCACAACCTCCTTAGGAAGATTTTTATTCTGAGTGGCTATCTGCACTCTCGTTAGAAACTCCTCCACTGTCTCAGTTTCAGGGCAAACCTGAGAAGTCAAAGTTGTAAAGCTGAATTCTGTTTAAAACGGGCCTCAAAAGCTTCTTTCATGAGTGGCAGGCTTTGCTTCACTTTCTCACTGGGGTCCTGGTGCCACACCTTAGCTGCTCCTTCTAAATAGAATGGCAGTAACAAACACTCCCGTTCATCAGTGTAAGAGTTTAACACTTTGAGTCCTAAGTCATTCCATCATGTCACTGTATTGTGACTACCCCAAAACTTGCTTAGTGAAACATGAGCCATTGGAAGCGTTTGTATTGATGGAAGAGAAGACGATGTCGGCGAATTTTTTTATGGTAGCTGTGGCTGAATATGGAATAGTCTGAGTAGTTGTGTACTCGATGATGATGACACTGTTATTTCCAGATACAGTGTTAGCCTTGGCGGTAGAGATGGCGATGTCAATGGCGATAGTGATCGGGATGCGCTATCTCTGTGTAGACTCGCCACAGTTTATCTCTGTAGTTGATTGGGGTCTCTTTGTTCATTGGTCAGGATCGTTGGTCTCAAAACATTTATAACTTGCTAAATCCTGTGAGTTGCATTTAGGGGTTGGGGTAAATTTTAAGCCAAACTTTATAATATTAAATTGATCTGGTGTTAAATCAAAATTAGATAGGTTTATTAACTTAGGTGTGTTACTTTTGTTGTTTGCTATTTCCTTCTTTTTATGCTTCGATGTTGGTCTAAAAATTATCTTTATGACTTCTAAATGTTTTAAATGAGTGTTCAATATAGGTGGAATCACTTAGCCATTTTCGACAAAGAAAACTGTTGTACTCTTTGTACGCTTGTGTGTTTACCATTGGCTATTCTGGCGTCCATTGTAACGTCCTAACAGTGTACTAACGTTCTTCATTTTCTCTTTGTTGTCGTCGTCGGTGTGGTTCTGGATTTTGGTGTGGACGTTGCTGCCAGTGATTTTCTTTCGGTGGTTGTTGTCGCTACTGCTGCTGCTGTGGCTGAGGTGATATTGGTGTCTGAGAAGGACATGGTTTTGAAGATCCTTCTAAAATCGCTTCAATATAGGTATTTTTGGACTTGTTTCCTCATCTACGAACCATTTTTCCAGTAAACTGGTCATCCAGCTGGCTTTACGAGCCCAAATATCTCGTGATATCTCTTCTTCCTTCCGTTTTTCACTTTGCCATATTTCGATTAATGCTAAAACTTGAACTTTAATCTCGGTTCATATTACCTGCATTGTAAGTCATAGGTATGTTATACAAGAAAAGCTTGTATTTCATATAACCTAAAAACAAATGCTTAATTACTTAAATCATATTTGGTCAATGAGCTATTAGTTAGCCTTTAGTACAAACAGGCTGAAATAAAACATTAGTTACATCAAATAACATTAGTTACATAAAATAAAACATTAGTTACATAAAATAACGTTAGTTACATAAAATAACTATTTACATTTAAAACTTGATATGCTAAAACCCACGTGTACTACATAACCACTTACCGTTTTGACAGACTTGGTCGATGGGAAAGTTTCTTATTAAAGAATCCCTTGGCCAGTTGTCCTAATTTTGGGGTTTTGTTATTATGATGCATTGGTCCCTCTGCTCTGGATATGTTTTAATACTATTAAATCTAATAGGAAAGTTCTTTTTCTCGAGATGGTGCTAATCTCGGATGTACCCGTTACATTTGTCTGGTTTAAGGTTGTTGGCTTTTGTTGTACTCGGGGAGCTTGGTTAGTCCAGCGATAACAGGCCTCAGTTTTAAGTCTGAGATGGGACATGTTATATATTCTGACTTTTGATCTTTGATCTACTATTGCTTTTTTAATTTCTTCTGATCTGTTTTTTGGTGGCCCATAAAAGTTGCTTGTTTTATAGTTTAACTCTGCTATGTATTCTTCCTCAGCTTGATTTTTTTTTATTGTTTACATTTGATATGCTAATATGTTATTCCTACCTAGTCGATGGTGATGGGGATAATATGCTTAAAAGATGTTTTTTCTTTGAATTAGATCATCGCTTTCCATTTTGATATTTTTATTTTCATAATTTCTGTGATGAAGTACATGACAACAATCTGCATTTAAACTCTATTTGGGGTTTGACTAGCTCATATGTTTTTTCTAAAACAAACTATCGCAATATTCGTCAACTTGTTTGTTTAAGCAGTCTTCACAAATAATTTTTTCCACATCACTGTGATTTGAGATACTGAATTTCTTAATATAGGGTTTTCAAAGTTCCTTTTGCCTCCGTTAAATGTTTTGAAGTTTGAATCTAATTAATGGAGGCTTTGTTTTGGTATTGATTAACAATTTATTTTGTTTAAGAGCATTTAGTTCTTGCCAAAGATAGTTATTTAAACGTACAATACTAGCAAAAGTTCCATTGCCTACATTTGTTAACGGCAAGTTGTCTTGCACAAAATGTCCGAACTTCATATTCAGTTTTTCATAAGTTATATCTGGCTTTTTGTTAATCAGATAGTTTTGACTGGACATTATTGACTGGGCATTATTTTTTAAGAAGTTGAGGAGATTTATATTTATCTTAGGTTGAGCAGATATGTGTGAACATGTACAGCAGATCATTTTACAATGTTGACACTTTGCGTTATCAAGATATTCCAACGTATCTCTACGTTTTGATTCTTATTTAGTTAATTTATCTCGTATACGTATATATGGTAACTTTAGTATAATACATTTAATTTAATAATGTACGTGTAAAAACAGTATTATTTTAGAAGTTGTATACAGGTCCGTAATATTTATAATGCCCCTGCTGCTGACTGTATTATGACAATACAGTGATAGTAATAATATATTGGGTATAGTCTTTATACATGTATATGATAATATATTGGCGGATCAAGAGGGTCACAGGGGTCCCATGCTTCCCCTCACCCCCCACCCCGCCCATTTCAAATGCCCTTTTTAATAACTTTAAAATGTATTTTCCACATTGTATAACACTTAATTGTCCTGGAAACGTGACTCTGGGTATCTTTAGTTCTAATTTTTCAGGGGAGCTCATCTCATTTGCCTTCATCACTACACTCAAAGTGCCCTTTTTAGAATTCTGTGATCCCCACTTCACAAAATTCTGGATCCGTCTTTGTGCTTATTATAACTATATTGGGATGTATAATGATTTGTATAATGTTTCTTGCATGTATATTGAGATGGGTAAATATTAAATAAAACAAGATACCCCACCATCACTGTGTTCGATTCTTATATTCAGATCAACTAAACATGCTGTGAGAGCCAAAAGCCTGAGAAGCACGCGTTCTCAACAGTTTTATAGTTTTTATTTGAAATCTTTGAAACGATCCTATCCAGAACTCCGATAAGCCAGTTTCTGTCACAAACGACTTGCGATCACTTTCACAATCTCGGCCCTGTCCTTCAACGGCGCTTACCAAAAAATGGCACCATTACATTTAACAATGGTAATAAAAGTCGCGTTTTATGTTTAAAGTTTTAGACGTCAGAGGTAATGAGTGATAAGAAAACAAAGCCTCTCATCAAAGTGAAAACAAAGTATTCCAGTTGGGACTACCTGTTGACAGACGGAGACAAAAAACATAACACAAAATCTCGCCAAGTTCTGGGAACCAGTCGTCCTGTTCCGGTAAATGGGTGCAGTGAAAAGTGCTGCCCGTTTCCAAGATGGAACGATTAATGGCGCTTTCTTTCTGTCATTCTCTTTTTCTTCCAATGTACAAATTGAAAAGAATGGCGAGATTACTATCACCTGACAACGATGCAGAATGCTGGGAATGTTTTTGTTGGAATGGTTCAGAGAAAACTTGGTGAATTAATGGCTGGGGTTAACGCGCCTTATGCATGTCATGTTCTCACCGCTCGGCGCGCGGTATGCACGTACGTGCAGCGCTGTGCACGCAGACGCAGACGACTGGCTTGGGAACGCCTTTCTGTCGACGTCGCCCCCGTCACAAGTGCGTGTGACAACGAGTGCAGTTTTTGTCCTCGCGCCAGGGTCGTGGGTGATTTCATTCTTCCTTCTGGGAGAGAGTGCAACTGGTCATGATGGTAACCAAGCAAAACGCACGCACGCACGCACGCACGCACTCGCACTTGCACTCGCACTCGCACTCGCACTCGCACACACTCAAACGCACACAAAACAGAACAACCACAAAGCAGAACACCAAAATAACTACAAAACAAGTGTCTAGAAGATATTTATACCCTCCAAAAGACACCCCCGAACCCACCCACCCCACCCCACCAAAAAAAAAAAAAAACACGCGCACACCGCATTTCTGAAAATGTGCATGACAGTTGTTTTTAAATTGTTTTGTTTGACGATACCAGTAGAGTACATTGATTTATTAATCATCGGCTATTGGATGTCAGTTAGGTAATTGTGACATAATTAATCTTTGAGAGGGAGCCCGCTACATTTTTCCCAAAGACAGGATAGCACATACCACAGCCTTTGATATACAAGTCGTGTTGATGTACATGACAATGTCTGGGATATATTTATACCACATTGTATCGTGGGTACAAGATAAGTCCTTGGGGTAGCTATACAGAGTCGTGACATAACCACAAGCGTATTACGAACTTGTCCTCAGTTCAAGTCACCCTGGTGACAAGACTATGCTCGTGACAACGACTGCAATCGCTGTCCGGTGCTTCCGGTTGCAAATCTGCCTGTTGTGTTATTTTTACAACGACGATGACGACGATGTTAATGGATGATGGTCACAGCAATGATGGTGAATGTGTGATGCTCAAGACGATAATGATGAATTGCTCATAATCAACAATGTTGGTTTTCGCTTTCCAACACGCTGTTTAGAACTTACAGCTGTAACTCTAGACAGTTATCCGCTGTAACTCTAGACAGTTATCCGTCATCAAGACCGTATCTCTGCTTAATACAGTCGAATGGTTATTTGAAACAGTTGTTGATTCCATGAATCGTTATCTATTGCCTAGTCTATAGGAGTACTTTATATTGTGTTTTCATTTATCTCTGGCATTTTCATATTGATGATGTTCATCAATTAATGTTTGCATTTACCATAGTTTGACATCAAATAGCCGATATATTTCTCGTGCCGAGGTGTCGTTAACGATTCAATCATTAATTACCATAGTTTGACATCCAATAGCAGATGTATTTTTGTTCATGCTGGGGTGGCGTTAAACATTAATTAATTAATTCATTCATTCATTCATTCGCCTATAGGAGGGCTGCAATCCGAGGAGATCCTTTACTGCTGCTTTTGGTCTTACTTTGAGACCCGTAGAAGATTTGTTAAACGCATTTATATATTTCTATTTCTATTTATTTATTTTAAAAAATTAGAATGCATTCCATGTAATATTATGGGCGAGACGTAGCCCAGTGGTAAAGCGCTCGCTTGATGCGCGGTCGGTTTGGGATCGATCCTCGTCGGTGGGCCCATTGGGCTATTTTTCGCTCCAAGCAGTGCACCACGACTGGTACATCAAAGACCGTGGTATGTGCTATCCTGTCTATGGGATGGTGCATATAAAAGATCCCTTTCTGCCAATCGAAAAGAATGGCCCATGAAGTGGCGACAGCGGGTTTCCTCCTTCAATATCTGTGTGGTCCTTAGCCATATGTCTGACGCCATATAACCGTAAATAAAATGTGTTGAGTGCGTCGTTAAATAAAACATTTCCTTCCTTCCATGTAATAGTATTTATTTTATTTATTTATTTTATTTATTTTATTTATTATTTACTTATTTATTTATTTATTTTAGTCTTCTCCAAAGAAGATGATTTGTGGAACATTTGCCATTCGACAGATTTCGAGCAGTGTCCTGAAGAAAATCGATATACGATACACCATGACCAACTCGCCGGTTCTCTGACATATCTGAGACTACGTGGTATACCGGCACTGTGCTGTTAAACAGTGCTGGAACTCAACCAGTGCCTCACGAGTCGGTGCTATATCAAAAGCCGTGGTACGGACGGACGGACAGACGGGACGAATGAGTGACTGGCTTGATGGACGGCTGGCTTGATAATTTGATGAATGGATATATGTATGTATGTATGGATGGCTGGATAATTGGCTGGCTGGCTGGCAGGCTGGCAGGCTGGCAGGCTGGATGGCTGGATGGATATTTTGATAGATGGTTGGATGGACAAACTTTTCGATGGTATTTATTTAACAATTCTACGTTCTTTTTACTGCGGAACTTTGAATTATTATTTTTTTTTTAAACTACCGGTATCTTTTGTGAACTAAAGTAGATGAAAAAAAAAATGTAAAGGAAAAACATATTTGCAATGATAATTGAATCGACATGATCGAACGATGCAAATTATTTTAGTTGGCGTGAACCAGTAACTAACTCGATTCATCAGGTGTGCATTACAAATACAAGGAGACACGGGCGGAAATCTTGCTCAGCCGGTTAGAGCGCTCGCTTGAGGTGCTTGCATCATAGGACTGAACCAACTCACTGGACCCATCCTCTTGATTGGGGTTTATTCCCCACCGTCCCAACCATTGTCCCACGACTGGTATATCAAAGGCCGTAGTATGTGCTTTCATGTCTATGGGAAAGTGTTTATAAAATATCTCTTGGTATTAATGGGAAAATGTAGCAGATTTCCTCTAGAGATTGTGTCAACAATTAGCAAATGGTTGACATCCGATAGACGATGATTAATAAATCAATGTGCTCTAGTGGTGCAGACTTTAACTTTACCAAGAGACAACAGCTTATTCATTACTGGTCACTTTATTTCTTATATACAAGACTCGCGCAGGAAATGCATTTCCTAGTAGCTTATCTGAAGAACAACAACAGCAATGTATTGTGTGACAATTTTCAGATGTTTTAAAGGTTATTTAAGTTGAACGACCCATTTTAAGAACTGAAAATAATATAGATCTAAGTGAAGTCAGTGAATTTGTACATTGATTACGTAATTGTAATGTGCGTAATTTGGAATATCTAAACTGACCCCGGCACTCTACTGTTAGTGGAAATATCTGTGTCTGTGTGTGTGTGTGTGTGTGTGTGTGTGTGTGTGTGTGTCTGTCTGTGTCTGTCTGTCTGTCTGTCTGTCTGTATGTGTGTGTTCCAGCTAGTGCACTACGACTGGTATACCAAAGGTCGTGGTATGTGCTATCCTGTCTGTGGGATGGTGCATATAAAAGATCCCTTGCTGCTAATCGAAAAGAGTAGCCCATGTAATGGCGGCAGCGAGTTTCCTCTCTCCATATCTATGTAGTCCTTAACCATAAGTCTGACGCAATATAACCGTAAATAAAATGTGTTGAGTGCGTCGGTAAATAAAACATTTCCTTCCTTCCTGTATGTGTGTGTGTGTGTCTCTCTCTCTCTCTCTCTCTCTCTCTCTCTCTCTCTCTCTCTCTCTCTCTCTCTCTCTCTCTCTCTCTCTCTCTCTCTCTCTCTCTCTAAAACTGTTCTTACAAATTAGTGTGTGAGTTTTGTTTTGTTTTATGTTTTGTTGCTTTTGTTTCTTTGGTTTTTTGGGGGTGGGTTTTGTTTGTTGGTTTTTTTTGTATTGTGGTACCAGTCCTCATTTCTTACTTACTGATTTTGCCCTAGCTACTAGCTATCATAAATTCTCAAAGTTAAAACAACTTACTATATAGGACCAACATGATGAAACTAAATTATTTGTCCACAGACAACATAAGAAATACATTTTAGCTATATTATAAACACGGCTAAAATATTTCTAACAGTGGATTAATTTGTAAATCATTAGTTTAATAAATGATTTGAAAATGTTTAGTATTAAATTACTATTACATCATTCCCATAGTGGTAATAATAATAATAACTTTATTTAATTAGGGTGACAGGTTCAGCACAAGCTAATCTTCCACTTGGCCCTCAACAATACATTAAAATACTGGAAAAGAAAATACATATATACTAAGTACTATACTATTATAATAATGCATACATGCATATTGACTAGAGAAATCTTACATTTAACAGACATCTGTTAGTTGTGTAATATTGACACTAAAGTCTCAAAACATAATTATTATATAGAATTTGGTAGTCGCACCAAGTAAGATACAGAAAGTGCCTTAATTGATAACACCACCAAACCATTATGGGAGTTATGCCCCCTTCGTGAAACTCTGGATTCGCCTCTGAGTAACAGTACTTGTTGTTATATATTAAATTTTGCTTTTATATATTACGTTTTAGGCAGTCGACTTTTGTTTACACTACATATATTTAAAGAATTCTATAAAGCGTCAGTTTTAAATGTAACTTTTGACAAATAATATTTCAGATTGATTTCAATGTCTAATGAACAACTATGGAACCCCAAACACTGAAATTATTGACTATGTAGCATACTGAAATCGCGAAAATTGCTAAAGCCACAAAACAGACAAGCCAAAAATAACACAACACCAAGGAGTGGGTTACCATGACAACCCATGAAAATGGAATCTTTATCAGAGTTGTTTTCCTTCGCTCTTGGCAAGCACCAGCAGGCACCAAACGTTTGGTTCGTCTAGCCTGGTGTTTCTTGTTCGTTTGAAGGTCGCCTTGACGACGTACACTTGAGCGCTGTCTTGTCGATAATATCGAGATGCGGGTACAATTAGGCTACAGCTGGTATGAATGGGCAGTAGCCAAAGTTGAATGTTGGCACTATATATCTGGAAGCTGGCAGACAGACGTGAATTACAAACAAACAGAAATCAGCTGCCTCGTCTTAACTTTGGCAAACTGTCTATTAAATTAGTGAAAAGCTCGAGGTGGTTGTGGTACGGTTCACTGTGGCTCGCTTTTAGTGGGTCAGTATATTCTTAGGGATTTAAAAAAAAAAAAAATTGAGTTGAGGTTAGCAGAAAGTTACTTCTCCATTCGTACGTTTTTCTTGTCATAATATGGTTGCAACAGTTTTTCATACCTTTCAAAAGTAAATTACATGTTTTGAAATTTTTTATTATTATTTTGTTATTTATTAAATGTTTTAGGTAATGTGTCAATTGGGAAGAAGATGAACATATTTGAAAATATTTTTAATGTTCAAATGGCACCAGCAGCTTGTGAAAAACCTTAAAACTTAGAGCACCGGCCTCGGTGGCGTCGTGGCAGGCCATCGGTCTACAGGCTGGTAGGTACTGGGTTCGGATCCCAGTCGAGGCATGGGATTTTTAATCCAGATACCGACTCCAAACCCTGAGTGAGTGCTCCGCAAGGCTCAATGGGTAGGTGTAAACCACTTGCACCGACCAGTGATCCATAACTGGTTCAACAAAGGCCATGGTTTGTGCTATCTTGCCTGGGGAAGCGCAGATAAAAGATCCCTTGCTGCCAATCGGAAGAGTAGCCCATGTAGTGGCGACAGCGGGTTTCCTCTCAAAATCTATGTGGTCCTTAACCATATGTGTGACGCCATATAACCGTAAATAAAATGTTTTGAGTGCGTCGTTAAATAAAACACTTCTTTCTTTTTTTAAACTTAGATGGTATACTAATAAACATTATGGGAACAACAAACAGACAGACAGCTAGTCAGCCAGCAAAATATAACTTACAGGAATAGTCTGTAAACAAGAAAAATGGCATTTAACAGCTTCTGGAGTTCAAACTTAATACAAACACAGTAGTGGGGCCATTAGGTTTACATATCCTCGAAGTCACCATCTAAAGTCAGAAGTCTTGAAACCAAAATACATGTATTATAAACACGAGCGTTGATGGAAAACTGTCGAGTGATCGGTTCTAAACCTGATAGTCGACCAGTCAAAATGTCCTCCAAATGTTTTCAGTCGAAGAATACTGAACCAAGTGGCGAACAAGTCACGGGTATTTGACATTTCACTCCACTACATGTCTGATTATAGCGTTCAGTCAGTGAAAGGGTGATTACTTATTTTCTTGATGAACACGCCTGGTCATTGGATCTTTGAACTCGACCACGACGTTTCGTCGATAATTCTCCACCTAACGCCCACACGATCCGTTCGAGATGTACAACGACTTGGATTTTGTGTACGCAGAGAACATAATGGCTGCAGTTGGCTACTTTTTTGAAAATTATACTAAAGTCTAATAGAAACGTAAATTAGCATTGTGATTAGTTTGTAATTAGAATGTATTTACTTGATTACAAACCCTAATTTCTGAGAAATGATAAACAGTATATCGAGCTGTAATGCTCTAACATCTCGATGTGTTGATCCCTTCTTAAGAATTAAAATTCAGTGTTACAGCTGAACATTATACTCGTGTTTCTTTTGGCGTTCAGTATACAACGTGTTCATTATCTTTAAATGTTTCTTTTGGCGTTTGTTTGTTGTTTTTTTGTTTGTTTTTTTTGGTTTTTTTTGGGGGGGGGTTGCTTGTTTGTTGTTGTTTTGGGGTGATGGTGATGGCTGTGTTTATTTATTGATGTTGGGTGTTTTTTGTTGTTGTTTTTTTGGGTGGGTGGGAGGTTTGAGTTTTTTTTGTCTGTGTGTGTGTGTGTGGGGGGGGGGGGTCTTTTCTAAGGGTTGATGTGGGGTTGGCTTTAACTCTTCTTCTTCTTCATCACTTTCTTCGACATTTGGCTCCCAGGGCTGTACCTATCGGAGTGGACTGTAACTAGCGGGGTTGAGGCAGTGGTGCGGGTTTCCCTCCAGAAAAATTTATATTCCTGACCATATTTCTTCTAAAAAGACAAATGTGTTAATTAACGATAACGTGTTTCCAATTGTCACAAAATTGTAATTAAGATAGACCTATCCCAACTTCAACATTCTGTCTTGTATCTTTATACAAAATGTCCAAACACGAGTACATGTTTGGTTTTTTAGTTATTTTAATTTTGGATTTAAAAAAAATAAATGTTTTTTGGTGTTCGTTCGCGTGTGTGTGTGTGTGTGTGTGTGTGTGTGTGTGTGTGTGTGTGTGTGTGTGTGTGTGTTTGTTAAGCAAACGTATAGGTAATACAGGCAAAGACTGGAACATGATATTTTGCAATATTAACGGTTTAGCCAGAGTGATATATGATGGGGTTTTTTTTAAATGCATACTTCTTGGTACTTCATGCTTCTGAATTACTATATAAAGATCCCACTTTTGTACTGAATTTGTACTATATAAGCGATTTCTTTTCAAAAGGTTCTAATAAATGATAACGGAAAACAATTCTACAAAATACCTGTAGTATAATTTTAACTTTGATACATAGTAATTTTTGTTTTATTTAACGACGCCACTAGAGCACATTGATTTTTTTATCTTATCGTCGGCTATTGGACGTCAAACATATGGTCATTCTGACACTGTTTTGTAGAGGAAACCCGCTGTCGCCCACATAGGCTACTCTTTTTACGACAGGCAGCAAGGGATCTTTTATTTTGCGCTTCACACAGGCAGGATAGCACAAACCATGGCCTTTGATGAACCAGTTATGGATCACAGGTCGGTGCAAGTGGTTTACACCTACCCATTGAGCCTTGCGGAGCACTCACTCACGGTTTGGAGTCGGTATCTGGGTTAAAAATCCCATGCCTCGACTGGGATCCGAACCCAGTACCGAACCCAGTACCTACCAGCCTGCAGACTAATGGCGTAACCACGACGCCACCGAGGCCGGTCTTGATACATAGCTTACCTATCAAATAGTGCCTGATAACAAATATAATATTAAAAAAGAAAAAGAAAACCCCCAGAAAAAGCCCCTACCACTGAGAAGCTGCTCAGCACCTATCTAGTGTGTGCATAATGGTACTAGTCGGTGGTGGATTAACCAATAGTCTGTTTCTACACGATTAAATGCAGTTCTTTATTTTGCAGAAAGGTTTTCTTTTTCAACATTTTGTGATTTTCTTTTAAAATCTCCCGACTATAACTCTATGTACTATATTCAGTACGGGAATGTCACCGAGAACGTCGACATCGGTTGTGCGAACACTTTCACGACTGGAGAAATTCAAAAAGAAAATATCGTAATGTTGGTAAAACATTAAATTTCGGAACACGACTGGTATATTAAAGGCCGTGGTATGTGCTATCCTGTCTGTGGGTAGTGAATATATAAGATCCCTTGCTGCTAATGGAAAAGAGTAGCCCATGAAGTGGCGACAGTGGCTTTCCTCTCAATATCTGTGTGGTCTTTAACCACATAACCGTAATAAAATGTGTTGAGTGCGTCGTTAAATAAAACATTTCCTTTCTTCCTTTCGGAGAAGAAAAGAAGTACCTTTCATCCTGGTAGAAAGGATTAGAGGCTGTGGCAGAAGATTGTGAGCTAAGTTTTGATATTAATCTAAGGATTATACATTACTTTGAAAGCAGCGATGTATGACTGAGCATTTTACTATCGACAGAGAAAACTAAAACTGCTTTGGGCGTGTTCTGCGCTTCATACTTTTTCTGCTACAGTTTCAAAAGTGGGACGTTTCTGTTGGTGTGTTTTGGGGGGTTTTTTCAAAATTTTCTTTTGTTTGTTTTCTTTTATTATTTTTTTTTTTATTAAAGTTTGTTTATTATGAAACACCCGATATCACTTACTTCTGTGTGTACATCCAATGACGGTTTAAGCACGCCAACATAAGCACATAACCCAAAATGCATACATCGCAAGGGCAGGACCATTCTTAGTTTAAAATAACGCGGGGAGGGGAGAGCAGTAAAAAAATAATCTGGGCACAAGTATTATAGAGAAGTATGTGTATTTGATATAGAAGGTGCGGGATTTAGCTCAGTCGGTTGAGTGATCGCTTGAGGTGCATGCATCGCGAAATCGAACCACCTCGGTGGATCCATCCACTGATTGGGGTTTTCTCGTTCCTACCAAAAAGTAACGTTTGTTTTATTTAACGACGCCACTAAAGCACATTGATTTTTTATCTTATCATTGTCAAACATATGGTCATTCTGACACTGTTCTTTTACAGGAAACCCGCTAAATAGCCGTAGTTTAAAATGTGCTGAGATGATCTTTCCCTCAACCGTACAAGGGTTCTTTTGAATTAAAAAACCCCCATACTTTGAGATAGGGAATATCAAACTAGAGTAGCAGAAAAAGGAAAGTGGAGCGTGTGTGTATGTGTGTCTGTATATATGTGTGTGCGTGTGTGTATCGTGCTATCGAACCTGACGCTCCGTGATGTGCGGAATTCTCAGTAGACATGGCACGGCTATCGATCGTCCTTTACTGCCGGTCATGTCAACTCCAGTACGAATGTGACACTAACGAAATCTGCGCTTTGTTCAGTGCTTCTAGGTCACCTGTGCCAGGGCAGTATCCGCTTCTGTGAGCAGATTCCACGAGCAGATGGTGCTTAAACTTAATATAATACTAGTGTAAATGTTTTTTGTCGAATTTTTGGAGTTATTCTGTTTGCCTGAAACTTCTTTGGTCATGAGCACGAAAACTACCAGTTAAAGTTCAAGTTTGTTTTGTTTAACAACGCCACTAGAGCATACTGATTTATTAATCAACGGTTATTAAATGTAAATTTTTGACTCGTACTGTTAGAGGAAACCAACTACATATTTTCATTAGCAGCAAGGGACACGCACATACCAGTGCTTCTTTGATATACCAGTCGTGGTACACTGGCTGGGATAGAGAAAACCAAATCACAGATAATGGGTCCACTGAGGTCGTTCGATCCCACGACGCACGCACCTCTGGCGAGCGTTCGATTCTACGACGCACGCATCTGTGGCGAGCGTTCGATTCTACGACGCACGCATCTGTGGCGAGCGTTCGATCCTACGACGCACGCACCTCTGGCGAGCGTTCCATTGAGCTAGATCCTGCCCCGAAAACTATAACAGTACACCATACCACATCAAACGAATGGTCACTAGAATCAGTGGAGATCTCTTATTCCTTCATTGTTCGTGTTTATATGATATCCAGTTAATGTTTGAATTTATTGTCTTCTCTGTCTGTCCAAGTTGATGGTTGGTTGTTCATGACAGCAATGTCAGCGTAGTGGCCAAACACTTCCCCAAGAGCCGTTAAAATTCATTCCTCGTTCGAGTTGGTGTTGAGATACGAACCCAGCGCCTACCAGCCTCAAGATCGATGACTTAAGTTACCACTGGACCACTGAGAACGGCCACACAAGCCGACTAGTGTCCACCCACGATGTGTATGACAGAGGCCGCATGTAATCAAAGCGAAAAGTAACAGCGAGACTGATGGGTAAAAAATCGATGACGACTCCAAAGTTCTTACACGAGTTCTAGGATCAAGACGGTGTCGACCAACTGCAGTATTAAAAACCATCAGTTGGATATGATTTCAGTGTGACTGACGAAGTCGAGTACCAAGACGATGTCAATTACAGTATCAAAAAGAAAGAAAGAAATGTTTTATTTAACGACGCATTCAACACATTTTATTTACGGTTATATGGCGTCAGACCACACAGATATTGAGAGAGGAAACCCGCTGTCGCCACTTCATGGGCTACTCTTTTCGATTAGCAGCAAGGGATCTTTAAATATGCACCATCCCACAGACAGAGTAGTACATACCACGGCCTTTGATATACCAGTCGTGGTGTACTGGCTGGAACGAGAAATAGCCCAATGGGGATCGATCCCAAACCGACCGTGCATCGAGCGAGCGCTGTACCACTGGGCTACGTCCCGCCCCGATAACGATTTGACTTCACAGACGAGTTCTAGAATCAAGAAGACGGTATCAACCAACTGAAGTATAAGAAACCATCAGTTGGTGTAATAGTGACGATTTGACTTCACAGACGGGTTCTAGAATCAAGAAGACGGTATCAACCAACTGAAGTATCACAAACCATCAGTTGGTGTAATAGTGACGATTTGACTTCACAGACGAGTTCTAGAATCAAGAAGACGGTATCAACCAACTGAAGTATCACAAACCATCAGTTGGTGTAATAGTGACGATTTGACTTCACAGACGAGTTCTAGAATCAAGAAGACGGTATCAACCAACTGAAGTATAAGAAACCATCAGTTGGTGTAATAGTGACGATTTGACTTCAAAGACGAGTTCTAGAATCAAGAAGCCGGTATCAACCAACTGAAGTATCACAAACCATCAGTTGGTGTAATAGTGACGATTTGACTTCACAGACGGGTTCTAGAATCAAGAAGACGGTATCAACCAACTGAAGTATCACAAACCATCAGTTGGTGTAATAGTGACGATCTGACTTCACAGGCGAGTTCTAGAATCAAGAAGACGGTATCAACCAACTGAAGTATCACAAACCATCAGTTGGTGTAATAGTGACGATTTGACTTCACAGGCGAGTTCTAGAATCAAGAAGACGGTATCAACCAACTGAAGTATCACAAACCATCAGTTGGTGTAATAGTGACGATTTGACTTCACAGACGAGTTCTAGAATCAAGAAGACGGTATCAACCAACTGAAGTATCACAAACCATCAGTTGGTGTAATAGTGACGATTTGACTTCACAGACGAGTTCTAGAATCAAGAAGACGGTATCAACCAACTGAAGTATCACAAACCATCAGTTGGTGTAATAGTGACGATTTGACTTCACAGACGAGTTCTAGAATCAAGAAGACGGTATCAACCAAATGAAGTATCACAAACCATCAGTTGGTGTAATAGTGACGATTTGACTTCACAGACGAGTTCTAGAATCAAGAAGACGGTATCAACCAACTGAAGTATCACAAACCATCAGTTGGTGTAATAGTGACGATTTGACTTCACAGGCGAGTTCTAGAATCAAGAAGACGGTATCAACCAACTGAAGTATCACAAACCATCAGTTGGTGTAATAGTGACGATTTGACTTCACAGACGAGTTCTAGAATCAAGAAGACGGTATCAACCAACTGAAGTATCACAAACCATCAGTTGGTGTAATAGTGACGATTTGACTTCACAGACGAGTTCTAGAATCAAGAAGACGGTATCAACCAACTGAAGTATCACAAACCATCAGTTGGTGTAATAGTGACGATTTGACTTCACAGTTCTAGAATCGAGTTCTAGAATCAAGAAGACGGTATCAACCAACTGAAGTATCACAAACCATCAGTTGGTGTAATAGTGACGATTTGACTTCACAGACGAGTTCTAGAATCAAGAAGACGGTATCAGTTGGTGTAATAGTGACGATTTGACTTCACAACGAGTTCTAGAATCAAGAAGACGGTATCAACCAACTGAAGTATCACAAACCATCAGTTGGTGTAATAGTGACGATTTGACTTCACAGACGAGTTCTAGAATCAAGAAGCCGGTATCAACCAACTGAAGTATCACAAACCATCAGTTGGTGTAATAGTGACGATTTGACTTCACAGACGGGTTCTAGAATCAAGAAGACGGTATCAACCAACTGAAGTATCACAAACCATCAGTTGGTGTAATAGTGACGATTTGACTTCACAGACGAGTTCTAGAATCAAGAAGACGGTATCAACCAACTGAAGTATCACAAACCATCAGTTGGTGTAATAGTGACGATTTGACTTCACAGACGAGTTCTAGAATCAAGAAGACGGTATCAACCAACTGAAGTATCACAAACCATCAGTTGGTGTAATAGTGACGATTTGACTTCACAGACGAGTTCTAGAATCAAGAAGACGGTATCAACCAACTGAAGTATCACAAACCATCAGTTGGTGTAATAGTGACGATTTGACTTCACAGACGAGTTCTAGAATCAAGAAGACGGTATCAACCAACTGAAGTATCACAAACCATCAGTTGGTGTAATAGTGACGATCTGACTTCACAGGCGAGTTCTAGAATCAAGAAGACGGTATCAACCAACTGAAGTATCACAAACCATCAGTTGGTGTAATAGTGACGATATGACTTCACAGGCGAGTTCTAGAATCAAGAAGACGGTATCAACCAACTGAAGTATCACAAACCATCAGTTGGTGTAATAGTGACGATATGACTTCACAGGCGAGTTCTAGAATCAAGAAGACGGTATCAACCAACTGAAGTATCACAAACCATCAGTTGGTGTAATAGTGACGATATGACTTCACAGGCGAGTTCTAGAATCAAGAAGACGGTATCAACCAACTGAAGTATCACAAACCATCAGTTGGTGTAATAGTGACGATTTGACTTCACAGACGAGTTCTAGAATCAAGAAGACGGTATCAACCAACTGAAGTATCACAAACCATCAGTTGGTGTAATAGTGACGATTTGACTTCACAGACGAGTTCTAGAATCAAGAAGACGGTATCAACCAACTGAAGTATCACAAACCATCAGTTGGTGTAATAGTGACGATAGAATGACTTCACAGTATCACAAACCATCAGTTGGTGTAATAGTGACGATTTGACTTCACAGAGTTCTAGAATCAAGAAGACGGTATCAACCAAATGAAGTATCACAAACCATCAGTTGGTGTAATAGTGACGATTTGACTTCACAGACGAGTTCTAGAATCAAGAAGACGGTATCAACCAACTGAAGTATCACAAACCATCAGTTGGTGTAATAGTGACGATTTGACTTAACAGACGAGTTCTAGAATCAAGAAGACGGTATCAACCAACTGAAGTATCACAAACCATCAGTTGGTGTAATAGTGACGATTTGACTTCATAGACGAGTTCTAGAATCAAGAAGACGGTATCAACCAACTGAAGTATCAGAAACCATCAGTTGGTGTAATAGTGACGATTTGACTTCATAGACGAGTTCTAGAATCAAGAAGACGGTATCAACCAACTGAAGTATCACAAACCATCAGTTGGTGTAATAGTGACGATTTGACTTCACAGACGAGTTCTAGAATCAAGAAGACGGTATCAACCAACTGAAGTATCACAACCATCAGTTGGTGTAATAGTGACGATTTGACTTCACAGACGAGTTCTAGAATCAAGAAGACGGTATCAACCAACTGAAGTATCAGAAACCATCAGTTGGTGTAATAGTGACGATTTGACTTCATAGACGAGTTCTAGGATAAAGACGATGACAACCAACTGCAGTATCAGAAGCCATCAGTTGGTGTAATAATGACGATATGATTTCGTGCTGCCAATGATGTCCCTCCTTTCACACCCCATAACCGACTTGCTAGTTTGATATGTTTACACTAAGCTCTTCGAAAAGTGGTCCGTTTCCTGTCAAAGACACCAAATTGAAACCAGTTTAACATGGAAGGTTATTTTAATTGTCCAATACATGTACTCTTATCTCTCCTTTGATTTCAAAGCCATAATATTTGGCAGTGGAAAGGAAATAAATGTTTACCGACAACGTAATTAAATGTTTACCGACAACGTAATTAAATGTTTACTACACCACAGTAGGCTACACATTTTATTAGAGGCTATTACGTATTATGTTTAACCGTGACGCCTGTCTGTAGCATGACGAAACCGGTTACTCGTTTTGAAATGCACCATGAAAGAAAGAAATGATTTATTCAACGACGCACTCAACGCATTTTATTTACGGTTATATGGCGTCGGGCATATGGTTAAGGTCCACACAGATATGGAGAGAGGAGTTCCGCTGTCGCCACTTCATGGGCTACTCTTTCCGATTAGCAGCAAGGAATCTTTTATATGCATCATCCCACAGACATGGTAGTACTATCACGGCCTTTGATATACCGGTCGTGGTGTACTGGCTGGAATGAGAAATAGGTCAATGGGCCCACCAACGGGGATCGATCCCAGACCGACCGCGCATCGAGCGGGCGCTGTACCACCGGGCTACGTCCCGCCCTGAAATGCACCATGAGATCTCTTATAAACAATTCCCCACATTCTGCAATGGAAGAAAGTCTAGAAGCATAACTAACGATTTTAGACTCTTTAAACAATTCCCCACATTCTGCAATGGAAGAGTCTAGAAGCATTACTAACGATTTTAGACTCTTTAAACAATTCCCCACATTCTGCAATGGAAGAGTCTAGAAGCATAACTAACGATTTTAGACTCTTTAAACAATTCCCCACATTCTGCAATGGAAGACAGTCTAGAAGCATAACTAACGATTTTAGACTGTTTAAACAATTCCCCACATTCTGCAATGGAAGAAAGTCTAGAAGCATAACTAACGATTTTAGACTCTTTAAAGTAATGTGAATTCAATTTGGAAATAAGTTAAATTCAGTAGGCTGTTAAATACTTTCTGCCAAAAACACTACTCTGATCTCTTTAATAGCTGAATGAAAACATTTTGAAAAGCCCCCAGTTGATTTGTTATTTGTAACAGTTTGCGAATGTTTATCAAGCAGCGAAAGCTTGGCACCAACGTGGAAACAGGAATGGAGCGTTGTCACTGGAAATAGAAGCCAGGAACCAGTTTCGTGGTTCGTGTGCACTTGTCAATTAAGTCGGTTCCCCGGCAAATCCATTCACCGGATCAGATGGCCATTCCTTCGTGTAACCATGGTAATGGGATCAGCTTCCTCGCCAGCCTGGAAGTATTTTATTCCCAATTTACTTTGTGGATATCAGTTTTGTTCTAAACAATTTGTGGGTTTTTTTTCTTTCTTCTTTTTTCGTGTTGTTTTAAAAAAAAACCCAACACAATTCACGTGTGTTGTTTACACCTGTTTCAATGGTACAAACTATATATGTAAATTTAAACAGCGGCCAATGGACTTGTTTAGCGTTTACATTAAAATACATTATCAAAGTATCGAAAGTATCGTAGTGTTTGTTAGCTTAGTTTGTAACAGGTACATAGAAGGGTGGCCTGTTAGAAGCAGGTGGACGTTTTAACAGATCAAGGAAATCGAAAACCCAGGATTCTTTACAAGTAGTAGATTTGTTTGTTTTACGAAATCTTGATCGGATTATCATGAATGATATCATACCAATGCTATTTCACTTTTAATAAATTACATTTCATAATAATTTGAGGTAGTCACCCGTTACTAATCTCATTGAAGTATTGGTGTAATGGAAATGCCGGTAGCATTATAAAATGGGTATTTACACATAGACAGCTACCCGAAAACTTTATTTACTTAATGTAAGGATTAACTGGACATCCAAAATTTGATGTTGGTAGAAAACCCAACACAGGAATATTTGTAGTTATAAGCATGAAGTTAGTGAAGCATTACCTAAAAATGCAATTATGCAAATTACGTTTCGAGAGATTAAATAAAATGTGTTTGACAAGCTTCAATATTGCTAAACGTTTTATACCCTTCTCTTGACGTTTTTATCATTCTGATTTTATACATACTTCATAACAGTTTTCCGCTTTCAATTCATTAGCAATTCCATATATACGTAGCTGCCATCTGAAAAAGCAAAAACAGGTAGTTGCAATGCCATCATACATTTTTCATCACACCGATGTAGGCCGTGACAAAATTCCCATGAGCATTAGTCCACCCCACCCTCTCCCATTCCAATGGTAGTGGCCAAAACGTTCGCTGTCCTCGTGGATTTATAATGGTATCGTACACCAGTCTCTTACTGTTAACAAATCCAGTTTCCATTCTTTTATTGCTTTAAACTACAAGCTTATCAGCACACTGTTGCCATACATACTCGCCATTCCCAATCTTCTTTCCCAGACAGGATAGGACATACCACGCTCTTTGTTACAACTGCTGACTGTTAACTTAATAAATGGCCATATTATATTCATTCATGTCCCGAGAAATACTTTATTCAACCAGCTGCCGAATTGTCATATCCCACTTAATATTTTGGTATATACATGTATTTAATTATGGATACCTGTGTAAATAACAACATTGGCATATACTGAATTGCCACAGAAAAACAAATTCCCAGAAAAAAATAGTTTACTTAAGCTAAAATATATATAATCTATTTGTAATTTAAATATTTATACTGGTACCGATCTCTTCACAAATGTTGCATACTGTCATTAATCAACGTTACTTCAGCATTTTAATAGTTTCAAACGTTTATATTAGCATCGCTGAATGCAGACACGAATTGTGAGAGTTGCAGCTACATGTATATACAGCCATAACAAAGACACCCCCCACCCCCACCCCCCAACAAAACCTGTTTATATTCAGCTGTTTACAATGTTGGAAAAACGACTTCAGGAGATGGGATCAGCAGAAGGTACACTGGTTTTAATAGTCATGTCACACAAATTGCCCAGCATACCAATAAAGAATTTCCTCAGGTATCCATAAAAAGGCTTTTCAATAATGAAATTTGGTTTCCCCAGTGATTATAATTTTCATTTATAATCTGTTATACCAAAATTAATTTTATAATCCACAATAGTAGAGTATGCATTTTATATTTGCCTGTTTGAATTAATGTGAGTGCCCCCTCACTCAAAATATAAAAATCTGGCTATGCCAATTAATATGCCTTTTAATATACTTTAATTACGTATTCTGAACACTGGTGTTCTTGGTACATACACAGTATTATAGAGTTAAACCTATATTAAAGTTAAATAGCCATTAAAGTTAATGTCTGTATATTTATAACATGTATGGCTGAACAGAAAGGCAATTTCTGAAAGAGACTACCTGGAGCTAGCTGCCATATTAAAATGTTTCAACTAAAATAACCTTTTGAAAAAAAAGAGAGTAAAGTTTGTTTTATTTAACGACGCCGCTAGAGCACATCGATTTTTTTATCTTATCATCGGCTATTGGACGTCAAACATATGGTCATTCTAACACTGTTTTTAGAGGAAACCCGCTGTCGCCACATAGGCTACTCTTTTTACGACAGGCAGCAAGGGATCTTTTATTTGCGCTTCCCACAGGCAGGATAGCACAAACCATGGCCTTTGTTGAACCAGTTATGGATCACTGGTCGGTGCAAGTGGTTTACACCTACCCATTGAGCCTTGCGGAGCACTCACTCAGGGTTTGGAGTCGGTATCTCGATTAAAAATCCCACGCCTCGACTGGGATCCAAACCCAGTACCTACCAGCCTGTTGACCGATGGCCTGCCACGACGCCACCGAGGCCGGTCAACCTTTTGAATGACTGAAAGCATATTAAATATTAGTATACAGTGAAACCCCTCTAAACCATGACAACCATGAACCAAGTAAAAAGTCTGGTTTTAAGAGGTATCCAGCTTAGAGAAGGGACAGATAAAAATGTGTGATTTTAGTGAATTCCAGTTTGTGAGGGTCCAGTTTTGAGGGATTTTGCTGTATATTCTTGTTCAGAGTATCCGTAGTTGAATATTTAATGCATTTTTGTTGTAATGTTTCCAGTAGAATAAACTGAATTTTACCTCCAAATAATTTTGTATGATTGAAAAACTAAACAATATCTGAATTTGTCTTAGTATGAAATATCAAAAACACATTAGTGCTATTAGAAATACATTACATATACCAACAATGATATTCTAAATAAGAAAATGTATTGCATATCTAATTTCAGCAGTTAAAAAAGCTCTGTTAGACACAAATATCTTAATGGCTGCCAGCAGGCCAATACTTCACACAAACTGTTGTTCTGTTCGAGTTGTTGGTACCTGCCTCAGTGGTGTCATGGTTAAGCCATCAAAGATAAGGCTGGTAGGTACTGGGTTCACAGCCGGGTACAGGTTTCCACACAAAGTGAGTTTTAACGACTCGGCGGGTAGGTGCAAGACCACTACATCTTCTTCTCTCACTAATCACTCACTGTCCAGGACAGACAGCCCAGATTACAGGTGTGTGCTCAGGATTGAGTGCTTTAATCTTAATTGGATATATGCACAAAAATAAGTTGAAATGAAAATGAATGAATGAATTTTGGTTGTGCAATTTGTAATTCACATGTACTGCCAACAGATAATGCAGTGAACTGTTACAAGTTCTGAAAGCCACTTTATCAAATATGTGTAATAACTGTTCATTAATGACTTACAATAAAATATTAGTATCAAAATAATAGAAGAAGCTGGAAATACTGTCATTACAGAGATTAAAAAGGGTATAAAAACACATTCCAGAAATGTTAATATTGTTAGTCAGGTATTTTATTGTCCCTAGAGTTAGGGTTGTACAATGGTCTAAAAAGACAGCCCCCATTCAGAATGTAGACAAAGCATCTGTCGAAACTATACCATATGTTTTGGGGGAAGAATATGTAGATTTTTTTACAAATAGTGGAAAACTCAGAATCACTGTACAGACAAATTAAAAATCACATAATCAGACTTTATCTTTAAAATATTGTCTCCTGGGCAACAAACTCCAGACAATGAATCTCTTTATGATGATGGTCTAGTTAATAGTAAGCAGGATTCAACAAATCTACTAGCCCTCAGTCCTGGCAAGTGAATTTTTTTTTATCTGGGCCTGTTCCACAAAGCAATCTTAGCCCTAAGATCACCTAAGTGTATAATGATTATATACACTTAAGGTGATCTTAGCACTAAGATCGCTTCATGGAACGAGGCCCTGGGCCTGGCTAGTTGATTTTATCAACTGTACTATAAGACATAGGGCACTAGCCAAAGTTTCTGCGAGGGCTAGGGACTTTCTCAAACACTGGTCGAACACTGTACATCAAGGTTCAATTCACTCTGCCTATCTTGCTCTGACGATTCACAATAGGTTAGAGTGCCACTGGAGCAGGTTTTAAAAGTGATTGTTTCTCTCCTGCTCCTGTGACTCACCTGCTGATAAATAAAATTTATAGACGCACAAAGAACGAAACTAGATGTTAACGGCAACAAGACTTTATATACAACTGTTGAACACAATGAGCTGCAGACAACACGCAGCACTACGTAACCACGGTAACAAGTGTCTATTATATACATCATATCACACTATACACATTGTCCTGCATCTCAACTGGGTATGGCCCTACACTGTAAGTGAGCTGACGTCCAGTCCACTCTCTTGGATTACCTTTCAAACAGTCGAACGCCACTGTTCAGCGGCATCCGTTAAAAATATATGTACGTCCACTTGTTCACAAATAAATATAGCCTATTTTATATAAAATAGATGGGCAACTCTTTCACCCCTAAAATGTACAAATCGGAATCCCCAGTTCATTTGTGTGGGTGAATCCAAAGTGGTCCATAGGGGTGAAAAAGTCAACTTGTAATACACTGACAATAAATATGTGCCACAAACATGTTCCAAGGGAGAAAGAGAGAAAAAAAAAAGATTGACATGGGAGGGAAGGATAGGAGACGAGGCAAACACTTTTATCGTAAAACGTCGATCTTCAACACAAACATGATCATATTTTATATGTATATAATTTTAAGTATCTATTTAAGCACTGAACAATAACAAATTTAAAATACTTTCAACTTTAAACCAAACTTTAAATTCTGATACTTATACTATCTAATAAGTATTTACAGCTAAATACATACCTAAATGCTTGCTAAAATGAAACGCTGATGTTAAAATAATTTACAGTAAAAAAAAAAAACAGATAAAGTTTTCAGAAGTCTTAGTGTTTAAACATGATAGGAAGAGAAGACGTTTTGAAAAATTAAAAAATAATAATAAAAACTAACAATTTGGCAGTGTACAGCTAAAAATGGCACAGTGTCAAAACATGATTTATGTAAACATAAAAAAAAATCAGCTTATTAGTTTGATATAAATAAATTTGTTTCACATGATTAATAAAGAAAAAACCACCTTGACTATTAAAAAACTAAGACAGATGAGTTGCAAAATGATTAAAACCAAATATTTACTTGGTCATGAAACATCTACTAGATTCAGTAACAAATGCTGTGAACTAACGAGGCAAGAATCCAACAGATGCAGACAGTAACAATATAGATCCATTAAAACATATCGTCTAAACAGTGATTGTATATGCCTTGCACTGATTGCCACTAGCGGCTTTGGCCTGTTCCCTGAATTGGCGCAAAAAAAAAAAAAAAAAATCAAAAAAAATCTTATGACATTTCGTTCCTCTGGTTGAACTTGCTGATGTGAACCAATACATTTCCATCAAGAAAAAATTAGAAATATTTCATTGCAGACATATATTTTTCGGTTGGAAACTGTGACAAAAGAAAAATAATAACATTAAGATACAGTCGTATATCCATGCTTGAATTATAATTTTAATCACAATTCCAATTCCAGTAAGAAAACGTATTCCGAATCACATTTTAAAACTCATTAATTTCACAGAACTGAACTCTGCTTCCTATGGCCGTTCTTCCAGAATTTCCACCGATTTTAATGCAAGCTGGACAGAATCAGCGAATCGATGTTCCATTCCTGCACCAAGTAGCACATGATCACAAAAACATGCTATCTGTTCCTGCTTTCAGCTGTCATATATATCTATAATATATACATGTGTGTGTATATATATATGTATATATATATATATATAATATATCCAGAACGAAAGACATAAAACCTCAGATTCTATACAAATGCTCAATATACCATATAAATTCCTTATTCACAACAGCAAACTCTGATAAGTTTGAACCCGCATAAATAAAAGATGCCAACGTGTTAACCACGATGCACCCGAAAAAAAAGTCTCCTAGTTATGCACTAGAGCTGTCCGATTCGATCAAAAGCCGGCGTGTCTGCGAGTGTTTGGAAACGGTTCGACTGTCCGGGGGTTTCCGCGTGCACTGACAGCCTTTCTTGCGACACCTGTTGTAGCACGAGGTGCAGCCCCGCAAGCAGCCCTTGGCTGGCCAATAGCACCACAGGCACGGCAGGCACAACGCCATGATGGCCATGCATGTCCACCGTTTGACGCAGTGCGGCGTGTCGTCACTGCAGCACGCACACGGGTCCTCGTAGCACGAGTTTGCGTCCTCGTCCTGGCCGCAGTGGTAGAACACAGTCTTCACACAGCAGAAGCACGTGCAGCACTCGACGGCCTTCTCGGCACTCACCTCGCACCGGTCGCCGCACAGCCACTTGGAGGGCAGGTCCCGCGGCTCCGTGCATGCGCCACACCGACACTTGCCGCAGTTCGCGCAGATGATCGAGTCGCCGTGATTGTCGTCCTCGATGGGCTCCTTCTTGAGGGGTGGCGACGCAGAGTTGGGCTGCGTCGCGATTATCGTAGTGTTCAGCGTCGGCCTCCTGCTGGCTGGCAGACACACGCGCACGTGAGCAGGTACCGTCTGTGGGCTCCCCCCTCCTCCCCCCACAGACAGAGACACATTCTTCAGGGGAGGGATGCTCTGGGGCCTCAAGCTGTCGACGTATTCATTCTGGGCGCGAGGACCGGGCCGAACCTGCCCCAGGGTGACAACAGCCTGTTGACTTTGATCGGGCAATGGAAAAGGTCGTAATGAACTTCTCATTACCCCAATGGCGTCCCGATCCAGGGGCATAGTCCTAGGACACCAGAAACTTCAAACTTATCCATAATTCATCAGGATCTGCAAAATATAGAGAAATAAAGGTTAGCAAGAGCACTTTTCATATTCAAAATAGTAATCTACCAACATTGTTTTAATCATGGTTTGCTTTATTTAACGACAGCACTAGAGCATATTGATTAATTAATCATCGGCTATTGAATGTCTTGTCTTAATCAGATCAAAGCACGTGAGCAGACAAACCAGAATGAATGCTCAAGTTCAGTGCTTCACAATGCTTTGCCCTGATCAAGCAATTCAGCCAATCAGATTATATTTCAACATAAGTCTAGACTAGACTCTAAGTCACCATATTATTTTATTTCAACCAATCAAAAAATCAGATTATTTTTCTGCTGACCATCAAGGAAGGAAGTTATCTACTGATTACCATTTCCTGTCTGCTGAGAACATTTGCAAACACTTTTCTTGAAAGGAAATGGATTTATTACACCAAAAAATAGAAACATATGTTTAACAGATGTTTGGGCCACATGTGCTACACACATGTCAATGACAGCCAAAACATACTGTACATATGTGGCAGGGTGGGAGTTTTTTTTACTGTAATATAGTTATTCCAAACGATATCAATAATAATGTGAAGACCAGTTGAGAACCCTAAAACAGATATATTTGTATTTATAGCCAAAATACAAGTATCTAAAAACTTATACAAACTATCACAGCATGAACAATGGTAGATTTGATACAAGCATTTGCTAAAATACTAAGTCTTCAATCCACGGTAATGAAGTTAAGTAATGTTGGACCAATTAGTACACTGTATTAGGATGGATGAGCAGGACATGTTTATGGGAATCCAGTTCCCTTCTATAAGTAAATCTTAAAAACAAAATAAGCATCTCAGTGTTTGAGATTAACGGTATCCCGATATCCCGGGGATACCAGAATTTAATTATGGATACCAGACTTCAAGAACCCAGTATCCCATCGGAATACCATATAATGTTCTTGGGTTTTTAATCATGCGTTTTTATTTTTCACTGAAACAATGAAAGTCGTCCTTTACTGGTGAAGTTAAGTAACAGTTTTTTCAAGCTTGTGCCCAGTCTAATCATATGCCATAACAATATCTCCCCCAACTCGTACCCAGTCTAATGCTACACTGGAGCAATAGCGGCATAGCAATGGACTGGGAACCGCTAAGTCGCTATTGTTTTTGTTGAATGTTTTCTCCCTTCAAATTTTATTTGAGATATTGGTTCCACATTTGCAGAAAATTGATACAGGTAGTAATGTCAGAAACACTTATAGATTACTGCTAAATATTAATTTATGTCAGTATTACTCGAAAATAGATGCAGCAAATCTTTTGGCCGATTCCGTTTGATTGCGAATTTCATGAATTCCGCGATTTCGATTGCGGTGTAGCAATAGACTGGAAAGGAAAAGAAAGAAATGTTTTATTTAACGACGCACTCAACACATTTTATTTACAGTTATATGGCGTCAGACATATGGTTAAGGACCACACAGATTTTGAGAGGAAACCCGCTGTCGCCACTACATGGGCTACTCTTTCCGATTAGCAGCAAGGGATCTTTTATTTGCTCTTCCCACAGGCAGGATAGCACAAACCATGGCCTTTGTTGAACCAGTTATGGATCACTGGTTGGTGCAAGTGGTTTACACCTACCTATTGAGCCTTGTGGAGCACTCACTCAGGGTTTGGAGTCGGTATCTGGATTAAAAATCCCATGCCTCGACTGGGATCAGAACCCAGTACCTACCAGCCTGTAGACCGATGGCCTAACCACGACGCCACCGAGGCCGGTAGACTGGGAAGGAGAAGTGTCGTCCAAGTTTGTTACGATGTTATTTATGAATTTCATTTGAGTAGGATACTAAATTCTCAGTTGAGATTTTGAAATGTTAGTATACAACTGGGATACTGCCCAAAAATTTTAATCTCAAACACTGCATCTATATGTAGTCTGACATTCAATGTTTGTGCAGCATCTATTAGTATTAAACAATGTCGTGCTCAAATAATAATCACTCATGTTTTAACATTAAAATTGTAATTTTTATAAACACCAATAAAAACATGAAATGAACTAATTGAAAAACATAATGTGAACTGTAACAATGTTTGGTAAGTTGGTATGACTACATCACACGAGTTAACTGAATTTACTGTGAAAGCAGATGATGTGTACTAGTATTTTTAAGGTAAGACAGTGCAAGTTTGTAAAAACAGAACAAAAACCTCAGATGTGTGGAAGGGCATGTAAACAACCACCCCCCATAAAAAACCCAAAATATGACAGGTTTTAAAACTGCAGTTTTGAGTACATTTTATTACATGTATTTAACCCTTTTGAAAAGACCATCTAAATTAATCATCTTACAGTTACATATAGCATATCATGTTACTACATTTTGATACTGTGGTTATGTGGAGAGGTTGCCTGTAACACCCGTATCGAACTGACTCAATAAACACGATATCAAAACATAGCAACGTGATATTTTAAAAACATTTAATCATGCAACCAATTTCAATGTATTATTTTTCCTGTTTTTCTGTAAAAATAAACACAAGTTTAATCCTGATAAAAAGAAGAGCTATGTCACAGGCTTTTGAGCATTCTACATCACTGCTATTTACGTTACTACTTGCCAGTGACCATGTGATGTCAAGACACTATTCTAATATAAACATTCTTTGCAGGACGCTACCACTTTTCTTATTTAAATATTAAATTCAAAACGCTAGCTCATTCTGAATGGGGTGGAGAAGGAATAATTGAAAAATAAAGGTATTCTAAAGTTACAGAAAATGTAAAAAGTTATATTTATTTCTGGAAATGGATGTTTTAGCAATGACTGAGCAACCAAACCAGTCTTTCACAGAATACATTTCCTAGTGACCTGATAACCCACTGTCATGGGCAGAATTAATTTCCTAGTGACCTGATAACCCACTGTCATGGGCAGAATTAATTTCCTAGTGACCTGATAACCCACTGTCATGGGCAGAATTAATTTCCTAGTGACCTGATAACCCACTGTCATGGGCAGAATTAATTTCCTAGTGACCTGATAACCCACTGTCATGGGCAGAATTAATTTCCTAGTGACCTGATAACACATACCAAAGTTATCATGCTAGCAGCAAAGCCATTATCAGACAGTGACATAATAATACTCTGAATTAACAGATAAGGTTTATCAAGACACAGGAAGCATGTTGCATGATAAAAATCATTCTTTAATAGCATTTGGCTATACTTGGCATTGCCATACATGTATGTCACACAAGTTACTGGGCTTACTCCAGGGGTTTTTAAATTAGCCAAGTTCAATTTTTTTTTTTTTAACCCAATTTGAAATGTTTCAGCCAGAATGATCACAACAAATACTAAATACTATTATTTAAAGTGAATTTATAAAAGGAAATGAAAGTTACAAATGTACTTTTTCAGTTTTGAAAAAAAACGGAATTATTTGGGGGGTCACAGAAATGTCAGTGCAAAGGCAATTGATTAAACATTGTTTTTGACCCTCCTACTTTCACCTACAACCCTATTTTATATTTAATTAGCAGCTTACAGGGAAAAAACCCACTTAGACCATGACATTAGATTCATCAAGATTCCCTGAGATGTTTGTTTATCTAGTGTAATTAACAACTCAGTTACTCAAGACAAGTAATAAACTAAAAGGCTACAAGTATATATATATATACAAGTAATGCATTCACTAGGGTATATTATAATTAAATACCATTGTAAATCAACTTGTCCTATATTTACTTTATTAAATATGCTCCTCTATGCTGTTGTGGAATGGTCCCAATGTAAAGAAGTTATGTTCTGTGAAGTCAACACTAAACTAATTTCATATGTCTGCATATGGTTATGTCCAATTTGGTTCTGAAGGTCTGGAAATAATTTTGTGTGGTGTCTTTCAAATGATCTCTTGGGTATATCTACTATTAATTCGTTACTGTTCTTGTTTATTATTCATGTACCATGACATTTTTACACAATATAGTCAAACCCACCTAAACTAGATATTCATGGGCCAACTTGAGCCCCAAGTCAAAAACAAAAAGTGGTTTCCATGGGTATTCAGTTTACATGGCTTTGGGTTGAGCTAAAAACATTTGTTGCATGCAGCTGTTTTATTATTTAAAAAAAAAAAAAAAAAAAAAAAAAAAAAAAAAAAAAAAAATATATATATATATATGTATATTAAAAGATAAATAAAAAATGCTTTACAAAATTAATTTATACTGGTCTGGACTTATTTACAGGCGTTTACAGAGCTGTAAATATAGGTCATATGCGAGGGTCATCTGTTCACACCTAGTCGTTCAATTAAAATATTTTGTCAGATATTATGCAGTCATAGTTTAAATACCATCATATTAGTGAATTGGCGAACGGCTGGCGTGAGCATAGAGTTATGTTTGTTTGTTTAATAAAACCAATAGAGCACATCGCTTAATTAATCATTGGCTACTAGATGTCAAACATTTGATAATTCTGATATATAGTCTTCAGATGAACGTTGCTGCTACATTTATTCCATTAGCAGCAAGGGTTCTTTCAAAAGCACTTTCCCGCAGACAGAATAGCACACACCACAGTCTTTGATATACCAGTTGTGGTGCACTGGTTGGGATGGGAAAACACAAATCAGAGAATTGGTCAACTGAGGTAGATCAAGCACCTCGGGCGAACACTCTACCAACTGAGCTAAATCAAAAAAAACACAAATTCTGCAGAATTAAATGTTTCAATAATTTTATTCAGTGTCACCGATAGTTGCATCCATAAGATATTCATCTCAATGCAGGATTTAAACAAAAATAATTAAAAAATTCAACTAAAATAAAATATTCAATTAAAATTTAAATTTCATTAATTCTTTTATTTTTATCCTCTGCATTGTGATGAACATCCATAGGTGCAACTATAAACTAAGTTTCACTGATCTAGGTGTTAGTCTGTAAACTCTAATGCAGTGACTGCCGTTTATAAAATCTTCAGGAGCTGAAAAAAGCTGCCCTGAAATTAATTTTTTTGCTAGAGTGATTGCTCTCCTCAGAAATTAGCATAACTTAATTGTTAAAATATAAATGTCACCAAACTGATAATCATATATAACAATAAAATTAATATCTGTTCATGTTTAACTGTCATTTATCATAATACTTTTGATGTCAGGTGTAAAAGTACACGACGAATTTGGCAAACCCTAATTTCTGCCCCCTGACACAAACATTTGAAAGTAAAACCTATAATTAAATATAACAAGGAATTACTAGTAAGTAAACAAGTAAATAAACATAGCAATACTGTTTTATTTTGACATTAGTTACAATTAATTTGCCAGATTGTTACAAAAGCAACACATCTCGCCCGCCCGTTCTGCAAATTCGTGATAATTCGGAAAGCCTCGGCTGATTACAAACAGAAATAGGCCGAAGTATTCCAAATGATCAGAATATTCCGATAGACAGTACGACTTCCACTTACATACATCCAATGAAAACAGCTGATACATGTAATATTAAGGGGAAATGATACTATCGTATGCAGCGCCAATATATTTGGCAGCGGTAGACTCGTTAACTAGCAGAACGACAGTGGCGTGACGTAACAAAATACTGTCCGTCTATATAGCCATAGTATGCTTTTAGTTTTCAAAATATGTTTTTTCATATAAAATGTTTGTTTGTGTCAACGTAGGAAAAAAAAGAAAACAGTTTTGGCAGAAACAGACGATGTTCTGTGAAATTAAATAAAATTCCACAAAATATTGTATGATTTAAGCATATTGTGGTGTACTTCCATGTTAGTCCTAAAATGGACAATCACAGGACTCTCATTTTGGCTTCGTATTCAATAAAATATCACACATCTTAGTGTAATTTATTTGACTAGTTCATCACATTTGACAGGCAGGTTATTTTATGACATCAGTTTCAGTAGACACAGATATGTGGGAATAATCCCCCGCCCCCGCCCATTCTCCACCCCGACCCAGTCCCACCCAAACCCAGTGATGTGTTTTGGATCGGCTTGCTAGTATGGTTTTTAAATGTCTACAAAAGCTGTCTTGTTTAACGCAACTTGAAGACATTAATATGTAAAGGGATACTAGACCTTAATGTATACACATATTTAAAAAAAAAAAACCCCTGCATTTCCAAGTGAGTATTATAAATTTAATGGCGGTATAAAACACTGTATAATTAATTCTTTTTTTAATTCTTTTCACATACACTTTTATCAACATTCATAGGCCTGTACAACCATAAACCACATTTCATTGACCTAAAACTTATAGTTTGTGAGACACTGATCTAAACATAAAACTTCAATGCTAAACTTTAGCGCGAAAACTGCCGCTGTTGCTGTCATCAGAATATATCTCGCCCTATTACTTGATGAAGGCAAGATTTTAAAAATGGGCCCATTAGTTTTGTTTTACTTAGGAGTTACCAGGTTATATATTAAACAGGAAGCAGCATAAATATTTTATGTGTATTCATCCCTTTGCATGTTATTATATACAATGTAAGTGAATATTTACAAACATGGCAAAGGGGTTACTAGGACAACACACCACCCACACCAATCCACCCACACATGTATGCAAGGTCACAGACATTACATTGTATTCAATAAATGTATTAAAAGTAATCACAACATGATTTGGTTGGATTTGCTGTATTGAAATTAGATACAAATGTTATTATGTGTATAACAATGATTCACATTGGTCCCCCCCCCCCTTACCCCCCCACCCCCCACCCCAACACACACTCACTGCATACTGGTACATCTTCATCTATATGTCCAAAAAAAAAAAATCATCTTTAATCTATTTTTATTATAATACTACTAATAATTTTTTTCTGAAAAGGTGGATGGGATATATTACATACACTATGATATTACAAAAATAAAATCACCAAAAGTGTTGTCAGAAAACTGAAAAAAGACTAGACAGTGCTGGCAGTACTATAACATTGTACTAAAAAGCCTGCCAAAACTAGTTCACACAGTTTAACAACTGAACAAGGAAACCCAAAACACATGTACTGTAATGTATTGATTTAACTTTCTATATCTACCAAAATGATTATTAAATTTTTTTTTAAAAGAAAAAAAAAAAAAAGAAGAAAAAAAGAAAAGAAAAAGAAGATTATTTAGACAAATAATTTCCTGACTTGATACCCATTAAACTGTTTGGTGTTTAGGACAGTAATGTATTTTCTGACTGAAAAACTTGGAAACCCTAATATTCCAAATAAAGGAAGAGGTCCTAGACCGGGGCCCAATACAATGAGTAAAACATTCACAGCAAGGTCAATGTCATAGTTCCCTGTGTTTATTGGAGGGTGATGGCTTAATAGCACATAAAAACATTTTATACTAAAGTAAAACATGCACAGCAAGGTCAATGTCATAGTTCTGTGTGTTTATTGGAGGGTGATGGCTTAATAGCACATAAAAACATTTTATACTCAAGTTAGTTTGTTTTTGTTTAACACTACCACTAAAGCAGATTCATTTTATTAATCATCGACTATTGGATGTCATCAGGTAAATTGCTATATTTTTCAATTTCCAGCAAGATGTTTTTATATACACTTCCCCAAGACAGGACAGCACATACCAGTCTTTGAAAATCCAGTCCGATTGTTTTTCTTTCAACAAAGTTAGTTTGTTTTGTTTTAATGACACCACTAGAGCACATTGATTTATTTTGAAATAGTTTTAGAGGAAACCTGTTACGTTTTTCCATTAGTAGCAAGAGATCTTTTACATGCACCACCTCAGACAGGATAGCACATACCATGGCCTTTGGTATACCAATCGTGATGCATTGGTTGAAACGAAATATAGCCCACCAAAAAACACTAACGGGATCGATCCCAGACTGACCACGCATTAAGCGAGTTCCTTATCTCTGGGCCATTATGTCCCGCTCACTATGCAAGTACCCCAAGGCTAGTAATTCAAAGGTCATGGTATGTGCTGTCCTGTCTGTGGGAAAATGCATAGAAAAGATTCCTTGCTAATGGAAAAATTTAGCAGGTTTCCTCTAAGACAATATGTCAGGGTTATCAAGCATTTGATAATTAATACATCAATGAGTGTTGTCATTAAATAAAACAAAAGTTCTTTTATAACTTATTTCCTGGGTACCACTTTGACATTATTAGAAATACTGTGAATTCTGAGTAACAACTGCCTCTTGCTCTCTACCGGCCTCGGTGGCGTCGTGGCAGGCCAACGGTCTACAGGCTGGTAGGTACTGGGTTCGGATCCCAGTCAAGGCATAGAATTTTTAATCCAGATACCGACTCCAAACCCTGAGTGCTCCGCAAGGCTCAATGGGTAGGTGTAAACCACTTGCACCGACCAGTGATCCATAACTGGTTCAACAAAGGCCATGGTTTGTGCTATCCTGCCTGTGGGAAGCGCAAATAAAAGATCCCTTGCTGCCTGTCATAAAAGAGTAGCCTATGTGGCGACAGGTTTCCTCTAAAAAAATCTGTGTGGTCCTTAACCATATGTCTGACGCCATATAACCGTAAATAAAATGTGTTGAGTGCGTCGTTAAATAAAACACTTCTTTCTTTCTTGCTCTCTTGTCAATTTTGAGTCTTGACGTTACAGAATTTTAACATGGAAACACTAAAAATATAACTGATCTGGATAGGATACAGGCTGCGACACACCAAATACAGATGCCAAACCGAATCAATCTGTTTCAGCCTCAATTCACATATGTGCAGCAAGACTTAATCATCAATGAGTAGGTCACAGACACAGACTCTGAGTCTCACTAACCACTAACCTGGACATTAAATGGATAAAAACACAAAAATAAACTGAATTAATGAATTTTGTAAGTGGTATTTGAAATCGGATTGATCCGCATTCTTCCTATTGAGTGGAGGTGTGTCAATGCCTGAAAAGAATGCAGATCACTATGTATTATTCCGCATTGAACAAAACTGTATCTGGTGCGTCAAGACTATTATACTTTTTATTTGTCAATGTTTTCCCACAGAAATGGTTTCACACTCCAAAATTATTCAACTTCACGGAAAGGATTGTTTCCGGTACAATCTCAGCAAAATCATGTAACTGACATTTTCTTTCCCATGATTATTATATAAGTAAGGCTATTCAATGAAAATAAGATAATACATAATTTTTCGATGGGTTCCCATGATCACAAGGCACAGAACCGAAAAGTGTTTCCCGTGAAATTTGAAATTTTATGGCCTGAATTTGGTTCTCTGGAAATGTGAACTGATCATTGGTAAGTTGGTCATTCAATATTTTTATTTATAAATTAAATATAAAAATTCTGATATCACTCTTTTGCACACAACTCGATCATTGTTAATACCGGTAATCATCACACCTACTCAAAATGTTAAGTGGAAAGGATGAATATTTAACAGCAATGTCAGCACCACCAAGAAATCTAGTGGGTGTCACTCTACATATACATTCCAGCCAGTGCTTCACTATAAGTTGTAGAAGCATCACGAGGGGTATATGGCTTTTTATGTACCCTCTATGTGTTCTTTTACAACCGAGCCGAAGGCGAGGGGGTAAACGAGCACACAGAGGGTACATAAAAGCCATATACCCCGAGAGATGCTTCTACAACGAATTTATCTTGCCGACATGTTAAACCATATAGCCAAATAATCAAAATAACGCCAGACAATAACTGTTAACAATTTATTAACGGAGCCGTACCACGCGGACGTGAACGAAACCACTTGCCAGTGACGAAAAATAGTTCCATCGATAAATGAGTTTTTAACTTCAAATGTTTGTAATACGAAATTGTCTGAAACAGATATTAATAAAAATAATAATAAAAAAACCCACTTTTTTTTATAAGAAATCTATGTAGTAAAAAAAATTTAAAAATTTAAAATATTAAAAATAAAAAACAACAAAACAACTGTTGCTAATCGCGCATTAATACAATAACACCACGACCGTAATTAGGTGGCCGAGTTCAACATTGCAGCTTTTAAAAAATTGAAATAGTGTATTTTATAGTAAAAATAAAATTAATTATGTATTAATCAATGTTATTTATAATCTAATTATTGCTTTAGCATTAACTGGGGCGGCTGGAAACTGTTGGAAATTACAGACGGGGTATAAGAGAATTTGGCTCGGCCCACAGGGGGATAAGGGATTTGTCCAATGGCAAACAACCAATGAGATTAAAGAATTTTACATGAAGGTAAGATAAAACTGGTTATCAAAGGCTTTGGCATGTGCTATCCTGTCTGTATGATGGTGCATATAAAAGATCCCTTGCTACTAATGGAAAAAATGTAGGTTTCATCTCTAAGACTATATATAAAAATTACCAAATGTTTGACATCCAATAGCCAATGATTAATAAATCAATATGCTCTAGTGCTTTATATCTATCATTTTTAATACAGGGGTGAAGACAAAATGTTAGAACAGCCAAGGTATGCAGCCTCACCTGCACTGTTACTGAAGTAATCAATAATGCAGTACACCGCCATTAAAGTTGGAATGGTACATGCTTTTCCTTGACTGTTCCTTCAATTCCCTTCACACCTGTACCAAAAAAGAACATTTAACCTATATAATTTATGTTTTTTATAAACAAACATTTTTTTAAATGTTATTTGAGTTGGCTTAAACTAACATAATATTTTTGTATCCAATCTTAACATTATTCATCATAGTTTAGTTTTGTTTATCACTAAAGCAGGCCTTTACGTTAACTTGGCACCTACTTGTATTTTTATATAGATAATATGAAATGTTTTAGTCACAAAATGAAAAAAGAAAGGTCACATATGTCCAAATCAGTCGCAAATTAGAGTGCTGTAGAACACATTGATATATCAACCATTGGCTATTGGATGTCAAACATTTGGTATTTCTCACATATAGTCTTAAGACAGGAAACCCGCTAAGTATTTTCACTACCTTATATCGCTACCTTTGTCCTACTAATGTTTGCTGCTTATGACCAACCTCAAGGAATGGTGTGTACCATGTTGTGAGGATTTACGATTGTTGAACACTGTTCTGCATATTTCAGTATCATTTGGTTACTCAACAAAAAACAAACCACTCCTGAAAAAAAGACTAGCAACGCACAAATCTTACTTTGGTCAAATTTGAAATTGGATTTCTGTAAGTTATTTTTTGCAGAAAAAAGTATTTTCATGTTAAAAATATATCAAAAAAGTATAAAAAGTAGTATTTCCAAGAAAAAAGTATAATGCTCTTTAAAAAGTATAAAGTTGCACACTGATTTTTAGATTAGATTATGAGGAATATTCCTTTTTCTAACACGTGAAAGTAAAAGTAAAATTTGCTGTCCGTGCCTGAGCATCGAACAACGATCTGTATCGTAGTTGCATTTGTATTCATCATTAGTAGAACCGAATACATATATGTAATGCTAACTATACCATTTATGTTTCTAATTCACACCAACCAAAATGCAATTTACCGATTCGATTGTTTTTATAATGTCCATAACCGTTCCGTATTAGATCAAGCACAAGTTAACGTACGTTCCTAAAGTGAGAGCAACGTAACTTCAATATATACAATCATTTAAATAGCTCATTAAAGCAAAATAAAATTAAAAATAATTTAATCGAGGATGAACTAACCAGATTTAAGGCAGAGGACCTGACTGGGTTAAATGACTGTCCTCTTGCAGTGTGCCAAGCGAGTATATGTTCAGCACTGCTGGTTTTACTTTAAAAAAAATTAATACTTTACTTCCTTTCTGCAAAACCTTTTCACTTTTGCATTCATGGATGTGAATACATATATATATATTTGTATTCATCTCTTCATATTCATGAAATGTATTGTATTCGCCACTATGTGTATTCATTATACCCTTACCAAAGATGTTCGTAACTGAAATAACTTTATAATAACAAAGCTCCTGTAGTTATTTCAAAACAAATGCTTCCATTTAATTTTGTTTGCTTAATTGACATTTGTCAGAACTGCAAGGTACTGAACATTGTTAAATATAGACCAACAGTTAACCCGGAGCATGCACATATCACACTAATCTAATCGGCCAATGTGTTATTCTGCCATCAATAAGGAACACTGTCTGCGTGACTGTGCAGTTTCAGTGGTACAACTTACATTAAATAAACACAATGGAACTAGATTATCCATCCACTTTTCAGTTCAGAAGTGTAAAGTTTCGAGCTAAAAGATGTGTTGTTTGTTTGAGCTATTCGGAACATATCGGATCATTGAGGGCTATTAGTATTAAATCTTATTACTCGATGCAAATTTAAGTCATACCACCTTCTTGTAATTGTCACATATAATCTACTGGCCATAATGCCACAGAGTAAAATGGGTATGGCACCATACAACAATTTTTATTTTGTAGAATTTTTTTTATTTTTTAAGTTAACCTGTTGACAAAATTAATGACTCTTTATCTTTACTGTATGATTTTCTTAAACTAAACCTATTTCTTTCGGGGGGGGGGGGGGGGGGCGGCGGGCTTCATAGCCCCTGTCGACTGCGGTTGCATTCAGCACACATATTGTAAATATTAAATTTCATTCCCACCAAAAATTTCTTTCTTGCAGAAACACTGATGACGTTCCTTTTTCTCCCTGTGTCTAGTCAAATCGTTCATGTTTTATATCCATTAACCGTATGAACTTTAACCTTTTCTACAATGCAACAAAGAGAAATTTAGTTGTATTGCTTAAAATGACATCCAGCAGACTCCAAAGTAATTAATACCTAAATTCGTAGCTACAGAATCTATAATTTTGTACATATCTGTGATAGTTTTTAAACAAGACCCATAAAGTTTTGTTGTTGTTGTAGAGGCACTGATTTTCTGTTTCAGATTTTCCCCTTTTCCGTTTCATAATGTTACAAATTCCGGTTTTTTTCCGTTTCAGTATTAAACAAATTCTGTTTTTGTTTCACACACACACACACCGCAATTAATTGCTGGTATAAAATAATAAATATGCAATGAGGCAAAATTTGTCAGTAGTTTGTATTTATTTTTGTTTTAAATTTTAACATGAATACGCCACGACACAGACTTCGGACATTTTCGGTTTTCGTTACGATATGATCGGGAAAATAATTACAAACGATCACACTATAAACCACTTCCCTTGTATAATTTATTTTGAACAAAGCCTGGCATACAATATGCAATTACTGCATTCCTTTGTGAGATCGGAAATATGGCAATGCCGCAAATGTTAAAAATTAATAAGCAAACATAACATAATATATCTTTCACTTGAGTAAATATCAGAAAATTTTAGCTCACAATGTTCGTTTTTTCCCCGTTAAATCGGCGGGAATAAGCGAAGAAAACATGACTGGTAAAACGTCTAGATACTCTACATTAAACATTTGGCATAACATACAAAGGTACGTACTAGTGTTGTAGCGTAGCACAGGCAGATGTCGGTGTCCATAGTTTCTAGTTCGAAAAATAAATTTTAATTAATCAAATGCGCTATTTAAAGTTAAATAATGTTTTGGAAAAAAATCAGGAATTCCGTTTCAGATAGGTATTTCCGCGATTCAGTCCGCGATTCCATGATCGCGGAAAATCAGTGCCTCTATTGTTGTTTTACATAAATTTGTAAAGTATATTTTTCACATTTCTATTTTTATTTTATTTTCTGTTTGTTTGTTGGTTGTTGAGGGTTTTTTGTTGTTGTTGTTGTTTTTGGGGTTTTTTGGGGGGGGCAACTATTTGGAGTACTCTGACTATTTATCACAGCAGGACTACTGGAATAAATATGGTAGCCTGACGCCCATAGCTAGTGTTTTTCACCTTTGAACAAGTAAATAATTTTTTGGTTAATGAGAAAAACACCGAAAGAAAAAAAAGAAGAAAAAAACTATTAAATTCATATTAAATATTTAAAAAGGCTACCTATAATCTAAGTTTGGTGAGCAATTAATCACTCCCTCAATTTTTTTCACAGCGAGGTCCGATATATACCAGGCATTGAATTAGCAAAACTGATATTTTGGGAATCAATCTCATGGTTTACGCTTCTGATCTAAAATATGAGAATACTTCTAAATTTGTAGCTTGTATATACCATCTAACAAACTAATCTACCTACCAATTAAATGTATATTCTAATCTAAGTTGAACAGATAGAAATTAGAACCATCGATGTTAAATATGGGTGTCCGTGCAGGACAGGGTGTTTGGGCAATATATTTTCCAGGGAAGCGTGGCTTGACCCCCGTTCCTTCCCCTATAAATGTTGCTCACAACTTTAGATCTAACCCCACCACCTGGCACACGCACCTTTTAAAAGTTTTATTAAATAATGTGCTTATTAGCAACCATCAACCGTTTGCATTTTTGTATTTTGTCTCACCCACTGATTGTATAGGTACATAGTAATTGTATATTAAATAAAATATATATTTAATTTAATTAGGAATAGTTAATGGTATTTCTGAATATGGGTCATTTCACCTAAAAACCTGTTCAAACCCTAGCTCGTTTTGTCCTTATTCCGATTCGCCCTAGGTAGTTTAAATTTTTACATAGGCCTAGACATATTTAAAACTGTACGGTTTATAATACATTTTTAAAGGAAAGAGTTGTTTTCTCCCCACAATTTAGTATTCATTTGTCATGATGATACACTCATTGCAGAAACTATTTTTTGTTGTTGACAGTTTGTTAACTGAAAGTGATATACATCAATACTAAGTACACCCCAGCAACATATGTTCGATTGAGATTAAAGTTTGTTTAACACCACCACCAGAGCACATTGATGTATTAATCATTGGTTAGTGGATGTCAAACATTTGCCTGGTAATTTCAACAGTCTTAGAGAGGAAACCCGCTACATTTTCCCATTAGTAGCAAGGGGTCTTTTATATGCACCATCCTACACAGGATAGCACATACCACAGCCTTTGATATACCAATCGTGATGCACTGTCTGAAAAAAGAAATAGCTCAATAGGTGAGCACTTTATCACTGGGCTATGTTCTACCCCAATAGGGACTAGTACATTGTCTTAGAGTTGTATCACTGGGCTATGTCTCACCCCAACAGGGACTAGTACCTTGTCTTAGAGTTATATCAGTGGGCTATGTCTCGCCCCAACAGGGACTAGTACATTGTCTTAGAGTTATATCAGTGGGCTATGTCTCGCCCCAACAGGGACTAGTACCTTGTCTTAGAGTTATATCAGTGGGCTATGTCTCGCCCCAACAGGGACTAGTACATTGTCTTAGAGTTATATCAGTGGGCTATGTCTCACCCCCAACAGGGACTAGTACATTGTCTTAGAGTTATATCAGTGGGCTATGTCTCACCCCCAACAGGGACTAGTACCTTGTCTTAGAGTTATATCAGTGGGCTATGTCTCGCCCCAACAGGGACTAGTACCTTGTCTTAGAGTTATATCAGTGGGCTATGTCTCGCCCCAACAGGGACTAGTACATTGTCTTAGAGTTATATCAGTGGGCTATGTCTCACCCCCAACAGGGACTAGTACCTTGTCTTAGAGTTATATCAGTGGGCTATGTCTCGCCCCAACAGGGACTAGTACCTTGTCTTAGAGTTATATCAGTGGGCTATGTCTCGCCCCAACAGGGACTAGTACATTGTCTTAGAGTTATATCAGTGGGCTATGTCTCGCCCCAACAGGGACTAGTACATTGTCTTAGAGTTATATCAGTGGGCTATGTCTCGCCCCAACAGGGACTAGTACATTGTCTTAGAGTTATATCAGTGGGCTATGTCTCGCCCCAACAGGCACTAGTATCTTGTCTTAGAGTTATATCAGTGGGCTATGTCTAGCCCCAACAGGGACTAGTACCTTGTCTTAGATTTATATCACTGGGCTATGTCTCGCCCCAACAGGGACTAGTACATTGTCTTAGAGTTATATCAGTGGGCTATGTCTCGCCCCAACAGGGACTAGTACATTGTCTTAGAGTTATATCACTGGGCTATGTCTCGCCCCAACAGGGACTAGTACATTGTCTTAGAGTTATATCAGTGGGCTATGTCTCGCCCCAACAGGGACTAGTACATTGTCTTAGAGTTATATCAGTGGGCTATGTCTCGCCCCAACAGGGACTAGTACATTGTCTTAGAGTTATATCACTGGGCTATGTCTCACCCCAACAGGGACTAGTACATTGTCTTAGAGTTATATCACTGGGCTATGTCTCACCCCAACAGGGACTAGTACATTGTCTTAGAGTTATATCACTGGGCTATGTCTCACCCCAACAGGGACTAGTACATTGTCTTAGAGTTATATCAGTGGGCTATGTCTCGCCCCAACAGGGACTAGTACATTGTCTTAGAGTTATATCACTGGGCTATGTCTCACCCCAACAGGGACTAGTACATTGTCTTAGAGTTATATCAGTGCTACAATAAATGGTCATGTTTCTCAATACGGATAGAAATGGAAAATGGTCATGTCTTTAACTGATTGTTAGGTGTTTCTTCAGCCATTAAAAATGTAGATTTGGTCATTTCAATTTGGAAATAAACTACCAGTGGTATATTTTCATTCAAAATATCAGTTTTGAGTAAAACAAATTAAGATTTTTGCAACTATTGAGGGTGACTCTATCCAGCTAACAACATCCATGGTCAGTTTGTTAATGTTTTCTGAAGCGTATATTAAATCAAAACTAGTATGAGTTAATAATCCAAAGTTAAAAAAATTCAAAAATCTGCGTTCATTCATGAAAACTTACAGAAGACAGGGGTGCCCACACAAATCTACTCCACTCCATACCCATCACTACACAAACCTCCAAGATTGTAACAAGAAGATACAGCCCCTGCCAAAATCTTGTTTGTATAACTCTCGTAGCTGCAATGTAAAGTATAGAGCCAGAATGGCTGACTGATTTTTTAGTTATTTCCCATTATTTCTGAAACATCAGGTGAGTATACCATTTAAACTCCACTCTCAATGTTTCTACCAGAAAGAAAGTTTTGGTTATGGCGCTATGAAATTGAATATTTACAATGTGTGTGTTGAATGCAACTGCAGTCGATAGTGAATATGGGGGGGAGCAGCAAATTGATTGATTTGTAATTTAAAAAATGAACACACTTTATTTTAAAACATTGTGATTGCTTGCCTAACATCATTTCTGCAGAGTGATCATCAGCTCACCTTGATTTTGCTCATGGCTAAAACTGAAATGGATCAGTATTTCTATATATTGCACCAAATAATCACAGGTTAAAAACAACAATTTGTTATCCTGAAGGAATTTTTGGGAAATCAAGCAAACAGATGAGAAATCTGCTGGAGTCACTGCAGGCTTCAGAGATCGCTACACAATTTTAAAACATTTAACAATAGTTGCTAATAAATTTTCAATTGACTAGAAATATTTCGAATCAACATTTTAAAAACAAAATGTTCCCTGCACTGCCCAGATTTGAAGTGCACTTTATATAATATATCAGTGTTTATCCAATGATGCACTCTGAATATCAATACAATAATTATTAACTAGTACGTTTTTTCTTTCTTCTCAATTTGTTGTGCCATGGTGTCCCTCCTGACTGCTGTGGTGCCCTAATTTTTTTTATTAAAACTAAGAGAAGACAACACTTACAATCGTACTCCATAAAAATTTAATTTAACCCCTAACTATAGCATGTTCAGGAATTTAAAATGCTCACATATTAAAATTAGTTAATATTTAACACTATAGGACTACGGGGCGGGGCCCAGTGGTAAAGTGTTCACTTGATGCGCGGTCGGTCTGGGATCAATCCTTGTCAGTGGGCCCATTGGGCTATTTCTTGTTCCAGCCAGTGCACCACGACTGGTATATCAAAGGCTGTGGTATGTGCTATCCTGTCTGTGAGATGGTACATATAAAAGATCCCTTGCTACTAATGGAAAAATGTAGGTTTCCTTTCTGTGTCTATGTCAAAATTATCAAATGTTTGACATCCAATAGCTAATGATTAATAAATCAATGTGCTCTAGTAGTGTCATTAAACAAAACAAACAAACTATAGGACTATATTATATCAAACTGAATGCTAGATCCACTGTAGTTTCTTATGGGGAAAAAAGATATTTGTACAATGTTATATACAGTGAAACCCCTCAATACCGGACATCCATGGGACCAAGTAAAATGTCGGGTTTTCAGGGGTCTGCCTGGTATCATCGAGCGAGAGTTCAACACGGCGACGTTTAGCTGGACGTTCCGTCATGTTGAAAATCGACACGAAAATTAAACTCTACTAACATCTATTCGACTACGCAAAGCCAACATATACTTTTGCTTACTCTTTATTTCGCTAAACAAACGTTTTAAAGAAACCCAACACATTCACACATAGGAAGGCAGCAAATTAAATTCCGTTATTTGTGTCAATCTTTGAAGAAAATCATGAGACATGTTTGTGAAGGATCACATTTAAGACCTTAAAACACACTCGTAAATTAATAAAGACATCTAACCCAAACCCGAACTCCGCTAATGTTAACCATAATTACAACACAATCAATGTGTTTACAGTAGTTAACTCCATACCAAAGCTTGCGATCAGTCCTTTTAATTGTTTATTGTCAAGTTGCTAATCTTGCCTGCTGAGCGGTACCTGTACTGTATGCAGCGGTGATTACACTGATAACAGCGATCTCGAGCATGCGCATACTGCACTAGCCATCGGTGTTCACAGACAGGTGGGCGCCATATTGATTGGTATCGGTTTGATCGTCCGGTTTTCAGGGGTAGGATTTACACTAAGTTGACACATTGGGACCGAATTGTTTGTCCGGTGTTCAGTTTAGAGGGGTTTCCGGTTTAGAGGGGTAAAATATAGTGTTAAAAGATGTGTAAATCACGGGACCATGGAAAACGTCCGGTTTTGAGGGGATTCCGGTTTAGAGGGGGTCCGGTGTTGAGGGGTTTCACTGTACATCACTGGGAACTGCATTTCTTTTCTTTTCCTTTTTTATTGGGAGTAACCCTTATTTCTATTGACATCAAGTGTTGACAGTGAACATTGGAAATGAAATGAAATAACAGGTTTTAGTAAGTCCATATTTTCTAGTAAAAAAATATTAATACAATTTAACAAATTTTAAATGTAACAATCTTAAAATTAATGCTGAAAATTATGAACCATGCATGTTTTTAAGGCATTTTCTCCAAACCACACACCATAATGTAGTTTTAAACATAACAGTTTACAGGACTGGAAAAAAATTTGGTGTAGCCAATTTTCAGATATATGTTGCAACCACATTGTGTATATAAAAAAAGCATTTGGCCAATTTGGCAATGCACTTGATGGGTCACACTTTGTTTACTAAGTCCAAACCAAATTGTTAACCACTACGATAAATTCTCAGTGAAGTGGGAAATCTAATGGTAATTAAAGGTAGGAGAGTAATTTATTGTAGTTGTTAACAATTTGGTTTAGACTTCAAAACTGGTTAATTGTACATTTATATTGCTTATTTTTCATCATTCATGTGAAATGATTGTACTATAATAGATCTATATATTATATTCGATTTAACATAAGGTGATGGAAAAGCTTTCCAGATGGTTCGTCTTCTGGACGTTTTGTCCACAGACAATTCGTCCACGTACAATTTGTCCACCCACCTCGGACAATTCGTCCACTCGATTACAACATTTAGACCAATAAATCTAAAATGTTATTTCTTAGCCATTGAAATGGTTAATTGTTTTTGTTTTGTGGTAAACTACTAGTATATGAAACAAACTAAATTTTAGTGGCACTATCAACTTGTAAACGAAATATCAGGGTTCGAAATGGTCTGTGGCTAGGTCGCCAAATGCGACCAATGTCCCGTTTGGGTGACTTAAATATTTTTAAAATAATGGTGTTAGTCGCCCAAATAATATTATATGGGTGATTTTCTTTAGAGCTATACATATTTATATTCCAATTTAAAATAATGCTTGTACCATAATTTTCCAACCTGCATTATTTTTTGGGCCACCATATTGTTTGGTCAGTTTCAAGCCCTGAATATACGGTAAATAATTAATACAAAAATAAATTATAGTGGACAAATTGTCCAAGAACAATTAGGCCAAACAAAAAAATAGGTATGTTTCCGGTCGACCGACCATCCCTAGTTTTACCCACGACCCTAATTTTTTTCTCTCTTAAACTGAAAAAAAACCTGGGAAAAAAAAAAAAAAAAAAAAAAAAAAGTAAAAATAAAAGAGGACAACATCACCAAACAAGAGTATTTCCTTCCTTGCACATTGTTTGCGTACTATTATACGATACATTTTGCACATGTAATTCCCTTCCGAAAAACATTGAGAAATTATGGAAAAGCTGTTGTAATAGAGTTCCTTCCCCTGATTAGCTAACACCGAACAGCTTAGTCAGTTACGGAAGTAACTGAATGTACGAACAGCCTTGGTACAGGTTATTTCGATTAAATATAATCGTATCAATTCAGCTTAATTCTCGTCTTCACTTAAATCAACAGGTCTTATTATTAATGCGTCCTGTGGACGAAACGTCCAGAGGACCAACCGTTTGGAAAGCAAAATATATACAATTCCTTTTCGCATGCACAATACTTGCATGCATAATTTTTATATTTTTAATATCTCGTGTATGTATGTCGGGTTTTGACTTAAACATACATATATATATTCAGTGACACACTGGCACAGTACTCCATGTTATTGTTACCCTAATAGTATGTTGGACATTGATGGTTTTCATTCATAAAATTAATGTTAAAATCATTACCCTACAAATAGGTGCATTATGCTGCTGCTTGGGGGGGGGGGGGGGGGGGGGGGGGGCACATTTCCATCACATGTTACAAAATTTAATTATTTTTAATGAGCATAAAATTTGATCTGTATTAATAAATGTGTTCTTATCTTGTAATACAAAAGTAGAATTACTGATCCCATTTTACCAACTAATGAGGAAATAATTACGTGGAACGATCGTCGTTTGCGTAGACGGACGTGCGATCCCCCATCGTAATGGCACGATCCACGACTTATCAACATACTCATCCTTCAATCATGAGGCGGTCTACACCGAAACACAAACATACAACCAAGATACATCAAATATCCACTTCAGCCACATCGCCACTTTTATATTCCACACAGAATCGTCCTTCAAATGTCGGTATAATTGGAAGAAATGAGTATTCCCGTTTTATCTCGACCTTTTCGGCTTGGCGCTCAACCCCGCCGCAGTATCAACCTATTCCGTCGTCTCGTATCGAGAGCAACCACTCCGAAAACGCACGCAATAAAACCGCATATCGGTGCCGATTTAAAACACAAAACACATACCTTCACATTCTTTTAACATTCCACGAAGTAATAATCCATGTATTTGTGATACAACGAAGCGAAATCATCCAAAAAACCCAGTAAAATTTCACATATAAACGCTGTATATGGCACTTTTCGCTAATCTGATTCGGAACCGCAGAACGCAGATGACCTCCCTCGAGACTTCCGGCCGGGCCGGTCTATCTTTCCAACTGAGGGGTGGAAGGATGAAATTAATCTAACTTGTGCTGCATCCAAAGGAAAACAGTACTTCCTCTGATATTTGCTAGATTAGATAAAAGTCTCTAAACTGTTTTGCTTGTAATCGCTAAAGAGCATGGGCAGACAAGCAAATCAGCTTTGAAACAGCCTACCAGCGGTATGTTTATCTTGTGCCATATATGGCAATGCGGAGATATATCACGTGACTCTAATGGCAAACAAAAGCTAGTAATCAATGAAAGAGGAAAGGATATTCAATGAGCGTACACAAATCCCGCCTCTGAGAAATGAGGTCCCATGTGGTTAACATCGATGACATATGCAAATATCAGAGAGGTATTACGGCGTACCGAACCAGCTAGCAACACCGTAAATGATAGCATACGGGACCGTTCATAATTAGGTCAGTGGGACCACGTGGAATAGTAAGCTGGCAAAACTAGGCGCGTACACGCAATACGCGCGGTCCTAGTGCGTGAATACTATAAAACAAACTGATAAGACACAATACATACTGTTGTTGTCGTTTTGTACTTTGCTTGTGACGTCGTTCTATCCAACGTATCGTTTATACACATATGAATACCAATGTTTTATAACTTCTTGACTAAATTGTTACAAAAAAACCGGCCTCACACCTAAACAACACTCAAGAGATTAAACTCCGACTCCTACTACTGAGTTTGCCAATACATCCAACATTTATCAATGAGCAATTGTATAGCGATATTCTTGACAAAAATTAAATGAAAGGAAGAACATACTGAATACAGTTTATAGTTGAGAATACCAGCTTCTGTATATTAAATGTGTTTGTGGTCGTCATAAATGTTTGTAGGAGATCATATTTCATGTTACTTTATATATAATTCTGTTTTATAATTATTTTTTTTTGCACATACATTATTTGGAAGAAAAAAAACACAGTTTTGGTTAAACTACAAACATTAAGAAGAAACATATTGTATATACAGGTAATGGGCTAAATCTCGCACACCCGTAGAAGCGATATTTAAAATGGGAAGGGGACAATCTTTAGTGGGGGTGTGGGGCACACGTCAGATTCCTATCTTTTATTATATAGAATAGCACAAAAAAGTAGTTCTCTCTTCCTCCCTGTCTTTCTCTTCCTCTCTCTCTCTCTCTCTCTCTCTCTCTCTCTCTCTCTCTCTCTCTCTCTCTCTCTCTCTCTCTCTCTCTCTCTCTCTCTCTCTCTCTCTCTCTCTCTCTCAGACTAAATGTTGTAGGCACTTTGTATAACAATTAGCTAATATTGCCACAGACAGGGTAAGCCCTGAATTAATTTATAGCACAGTCACGATAACTTGCCACAGGTTAATTAATTGCATATATTAGTGACATAACCAAGGATGGGTTCACTAGGTCAGTAGGGTGGGCACCGCTATCCATATCGGGTGTTGTCTCCCCGCCCCCCCCCCCCCCCCCCGACCGAAATAAACACAATTTCATTCTGGGCAGAGTTCTTTTTCTTTCTTTTCTCTACCACGGCAGTCTTATTTAAATCCAGCCTATTCGCCTGCAGCACCCCACCCAGCCCCTACTTAAATGATAAATGTATTCAGTGATTTGGCTGAATGACTGGATGAATCTTTCATTCAAGAGTATTGTTAACACCGGAAGCTGACACGTGCACTGGCAAACATACAGTGACACAACGTACATGCAACGTAACCCGGCCAAGTTTATAAAGAACGACAACTAAAGTAGGCGAAGGCTAGACGGAATTTGCTACTGCTAACAGACTACCGTACTTCCAGTTAAAAAAGAAAGCACTCTGTTGACTCATTGATCAGTAATTAACAGGTGACTAATGACATAAGCGGCTTAGCTTAACGATGGTCTTAACTGTCTGTAAGCATATTTTCCTGTTTCATGAAGTGTGGACCCCATCTTCGCAAGCCAATATACCATTCCGTATAGCAGTATTGTATGCTGTATGAAGTAGTACCTCAATGCTTGCGATGATTTAACCCATTGGTGACTACTTTCAAGTTAGATATGTTCAACATCCAAGTTATTATTATGTACATATGAAAGAAACATGTTTGAACAAAAAACGAATTTCACGAATACCATAATCTGATTCAGTGAATAGAGAAATAATATGTGGTGTAACATTCAGTATCACGGCAATCTAGTTTAAAAATAAATACATAAATTAAAATAAGTATTAATTTTTTAATTACTGAGATGAACATTCGCAGGTGCAACCATCAACCAAGTTTTACTAATCTAGGACTTATCGTTTCAAATAATAGGTCAACCTATATTATATCGCCTTTTAACCTCCAAACTAAATAAAAATACACAGACTAAAACCTTGTCGCCAGACCTCATCATTTAAGGGGAGCTATTACTCCCGCTCCCCATCGCTCCCCTTAGACTAGTTCAAGGAGTAATTTTTAGCTTCACTTGGCATATGGATTTATATAATATTATGGTATCAATATGGTAATATCTCAAATAGCTCGCCATAATCTAAGTGAGAGGAGCAATTAATAACTCCCTCAATTTAGAATGGGTTTGAGTGGTTAAGCCATCGGACATAAGGCTGGTAGGTACAGGGTTCGCAGCCCGTAATTGGCTCTCACCCTGGGCGAGTTTTAACGACTCAATAGGTAGGTACACACTCGTCTCTCATTATCCACTAACAACTAACAATTAACCCACTCAGTTCTTGACAGACAGCCCATATAGCTGAGGTGTGTGCCCAGGACAGCGTGCTTGAACCTTAATTGGATATAAGCAGGAAAATAGGTTGAAATGAATGAACGTAGAATGGGAATAATTATATTTTATCAAGTTTTCAAACATTTCCGCGTGAACATGTCCCCGAAACCCTCTATGATTGACGTAAATGCGTTACCAAGGGATCTAATATAAAGTCCTATATACATGTGCCGAGTAGTCACTTGATAATAATACATTTTAAAATTGCTAACCACGATACCGGGTAAATTTGCGATTCTAATTGATTTCTTTCCCACTGGATCGTACAATTGTTCACCATAAGCAATTATTTCATTTGATCCAACAATTATATATTTCCAGCATATACAGTTATATAAATACAAAAAAAATTATGATTCGTCGTGTGCATTTTTAAAAGAGATACCTGCGTTTGCGGCTGTTGTATCATGTTTTCGACAAACTCTCTAATATAATCCTTTGGACGACTATAACTACATATTAAATACATTTTTTATTTAGAATTTCAACGTCTATATAATCAATGTGTTTCTGATCGCCCTGTTGTTTGTAGCTGTCCGAACTGGATTTTAACTTCCAATAATTTCGTATCTTCGAATCAATATAATTATATTAGGAAATATAAAATGAACTTTGAACTACGACAGGCTACCACCAGAAGCACACTGACATTGGATGTAACTAGGCCTACAGACACTGATGTTCAAACATAAAAATGTATTTAGCCAAATGTTTAATTTTAGTTATAATAAAGGGACTGTCGACGTGTCCCGAGTTTTGTTGCTATTGTTAAGATGTGGCCGACTAACAGATGTTTTCATGACTAAAATGACACATTAAATATATTTTTATGTTTAAATGTCAGTGGCTGTATATTAAATGTGTTTCTGATCGTCCTGGTGTACGTACTATGTCAAACTTGAATTTATTTCATAATAAACATTTTTTCGGGAGACCAAATCCCATTTGGGCTACTTACACAACGGAACGACCAGAAACACACTGAATATATGTACAGACACTGATATTCTAATATTATATATAATATAATATTCTGAAACTATATTTAGTATATACTTTTTTGTCGTTAAAAGATTTTATTATATAACATTTAGTGAAATATCTTAAAATATCAGTGAAATAAAAGTGTTATTAGTGATGATAACACATTTTAGAGTGAATATTTCTCTATTTCACTCTAAAATGTGTTATCGTCACTGTAGAAAGTGTTATCTGCACAGTAAAAAAGCCGGAACTATTTTGCTGCTGGCATTTTAAAAATAAAGGTAAATTGCCAAAAGTTATATAATAAGTAGAAAATTGCATGTTTTTTGTCAAATATGATTTATATCTCATCTGGTGAAGTTCACAATCATATCACACTCGTTGCGCAACTCTATTTATTAGTTGGAAACATCATACAATGACAGAAACCTCAGGACGTCCCTTTGAATCGTTGTTAGCACTGGCGTAGGAAGCGGGGGGGAGGGGGGGGGGGGGGAGGGGAGTAATGAGGCATGTGCCACCCACTTTTGTTTTGATATATATATATATTAGCAGCGATATATATATATATATATATATATATAATATATATCTATATATATTATATATATATAATATATATGTATGTATGTATGTGTGTGTGTGTGTGTGTGTGTGTGTGTGTGTGTGTGTGTGTGGTGTGTGCGCGCGCGCGCGCGCTTGTTCGTAGGCAGTGTATATTTCCGTCTATACCAGATTTTGGTGTTTTGGCAAATAACTTACATATTCCTTACAATTGCTTTGCTTGGGTAATTGTAACATGCTACTGGTATTTGTGGTAGATTTTTTTTTTTTTTTTTTTTTTATTATTATTATTATTATTATTTTTTTTTTTAGCAAAACAAAAGCAGGGGTACGTCCCCAAGAAACAAAGATCTGCGGTTTTAACAATGGCTGTAAACTAAAGACAAGACTACTCTTTAAAACCATAATTCAAGATAAACGCCGCCCTTTAACGGCCAACTGTCGATACAATCTCACTCCTCCCCCCCCCCCCCCCATCTTATAATATCAATTGGTACATCAAAGGACGTGGTATGTGCTATCCTGTCTGTGGGAAAGTGAATATAAAAGATCCCTTGCAAAAATGTAGTGAGTTTCCTCTAAGACTTCGTGTCCACAATTACCACAAGTTTGACACCCAATTGCCAATGGTTAATTAATCAACATGCTCTAGTGTTGTCGTTAAGCAAACTTTTTATTTACTTTACATTTAATGATGTAAAACAAAAAATATATATGTATAGAACATAATGGGCGAATGGAGACTTTTCCTTGGGAGGGGTGCAACGTTTAAAAGGACACTATATATTTTTTTTTTTCAGGGAGGGGTGCAACACTTAAAAGGGCAGCTGCAGTCTTCGGAATACATGTACCTAAAAGTTACATGCATTATATACCTGGCAATCGCTCCATAAACCAACCAAGATATTAGTCTTACGCGTCCCTCATTAAAAACGTGTAGCCTTCAGTTAAACATGGAATTTGGGTGAATTTCGAAAATCAAATTTGAAAGGAGACTGGAAATCTCGAGCCGTACAACTATTTTTTACACTGCCGCCCCTGCTAGCAGCTACACGTTTATTAACCTATGCATTCTCTATAGTAACATATTATAATTGTCCACGGTGTATTGTATTTTTATAAGACGTCGAACTATTATAAAAATGCATTTATTTTTATAATCGATATTATAGAGTTAACACTTTTAAATTAGTCTACTACTCTACCCATCGTTAGTTCGTGCGTGTTTGTGTGAAAGAACTAGCAGCGTTTGGCCGTGTGTAGGCCTGTTTTGCTAAAGTTAGACACCTTATCGTGAATAATATTATTTATTTATTTTAAAATATTTATAACAATAAATATAAAGTTTTATTTTGTTCCTTCATTTTATGTTTGTGTGTTTAGATACAAATTAACATTTCCAGACTACATGCCATTTTTTCTAAAACTAAAGTAATTGAAGTCTATTTAAGATTCAGGGATTTCTTTTCTTTTCCTTATTAAAAAAAAAAATGGCTTCAAAGTGTAAGTTTGGATGATACATGCGCTGGGGTTTTTTAAAATTTATTTATATATGATGTCCATTTCAATGTAATAATCTTATGTTGAGTATATACTATAGCACCGTCAGTCAATCTGACCACAAATTGCCGTACAGTAATATCACTAATGTTACTGCGTGATGATGACACTATCTAAAAGTACAATTACTGTTTTCACAGTATACTTACTGTTTTCACAACGACCAAATAACTGGACGATGTGTGACCGATATCCGAAACCAAAACCACAGCGAAACACATACATCCATCGTAAAACCACCATACACTGCGGAACAGGCGAAAAACACTGCACAGTGCAAATGTTGAGGCTATACTAGGAATGTATTATAAACCATCGTACACTAAATATTCCAAGTGTTATCAAGGTACTGTTGTTTTAGCTAGTGCTAGATGAAAAGGGACTACGCTGGGTGACCCAGTTTCGCCTAATTCAATGAACCACAAATCAATTTTCTTGCTACCAACTACAAAACTGAATAGAGAGCAGTATTGATTCCGTGTGACGCTTCACGTGTTCCGACAGAGGGCGCCAGCTACCGTCCACCTCCGCGTTTCGTAGGTGTACTGTGCAGATGTCAGATAATAATCCCGCCCACAACTAAAGAGAGGCCCTATATGGGTTACTGGCATATTAAATCAACGGCATTGCACTTCCTGTTTTGTAACATGAAAAATACAGTATTTAGGCCAGTACCCATTAGCGGTTAGGGGGTGGGGTGGGGGTCGGAGTTGAGCAGTTGGTTGGTAAATTTTTTTTTTTTTTTTAAAGTACCCTTTTTGTCTAGCTTAAGAAGACCCTTCTAGATAATTGTGACCTGATTATTATTGTTTTGCTTGTTTTTGTTTACTGCCCCCACCCCTCCGTTAGTTTTGGATAGGCTACCGCCATGCTGACCTAAAATGTATTATGAGGAAAGGAGAGAGTAGCAGGATCCGCGGTGTGTATTTCTGAAACTACCACCCCTGCGCGTGCTGTAACCTCACCGTGGTGCAGGGGTGTAACATTCTCGTTGAGAATGGCCAATACAGCACAAATTGAAGTTTAGAGTAAAATTCGGTGTCCGTAAAATTCTGTGATATTTGTATTTGTATTTTTGGCACAGTTCTTTACACTGTTTTTGTTTAAACCTTGAATTTTTATATTGATGTTGATCATCACTTTATTTATTTGCATTACCATAGTTTGACACTCAATAGCCGATGCATTTTTCGTGCTGGGGTGTCGTTAAACATTCATTCATTCATTCATTCTGAAACTACCAAACCACTGTCCTGGCGTGCTTAAACCTTAATTGGATATAAGTATAAAAATAAGTTGAAATGAAATGCAATTTTTCCCACTGAGGTTAAAACACGTTTTAAAGGTGTAATATTACGCTATTCATTTTAGGTGTCGAGGGAAAATGTAGACAGAAGGGTTCGCTAGGTTTTTATATAATGATGATGATGGTGACACTGTTGACTAAAACACACTCTTTACTTATTTAAAACCATATTCCATTTTCATGGCATGTCATTCTCGTTAGAGCGGGATGTAGTCCAGTAGTAAGGCGCATTAAAGGCCGTGGTATGTGCCACTCTGTCTGTGGGATGGTACATATCAAAGATCCCTTGCTACTAATGGGAAGATGTAGTGGGTTTCCTCTCTAAGACTATATGTCAGAATTACCAAATGTTTAACATTCAGTAGCCGAGAATTAATAAATTAGTGTGTTCTAGTGGTGTCGTTAAACAGAACAAAACTTTCTTTTTCGCAACAAGTTAAACAGTTTTTGTTTATTTCTCCGATCGTAGCCGAGAGAGAGAGAGAGAGAGAGAGAGAGAGAGAGAGAGAGAGAGAGAGAGAGAGAGAGAGAAAGAGAGAGAGAGAGAGAGTGTGTGTGTGTGTGTGTGTGTGTGTGTGTGTGTGGTATAGATAAAGAAAAGAGTCTGAAATATAATATGCATACATTTATATTTAAGCATATACAACTATATAATTATAGTTAGAGCGGGATGTAGTCCAGTAGTAAGGCGCATTAAAGGCCGTGGTATGTGCCACTCTGTCTGTGGGATGGTACATATCAAAGATCCCTTGCTACTAATGGGAAGATGTAGTGGGTTTCCTCTCTAAGACTATATGTCAGAATTACCAAATGTTTAACATTCAGTAGCCGAGAATTAATAAATTAGTGTGTTCTAGTGGTGTCGTTAAACAGAACAAAACTTTCTTTTTCGCAACAAGTTAAACAGGTTTTTATTTCTCCGATCTGTAGCCGAGAGAGAGAGAGAGAGAGAGAGAGAGAGAGAGAGAGAGAGAGAGAGAGAGAGAAAGAGAGAGAGAGAGAGAGTGTGTGTGTGTGTGTGTGTGTGTGTGTGGTATAGATAAAGAAAAGAGTCTGAAATATAATATGCATACATTTATATTTAAGCATATACAACTATATAATTATAGTTAGAGCGGGATGTAGTCCAGTAGTAAGGCGCATTAAAGGCCGTGGTATGTGCCACTCTGTCTGTGGGATGGTACATATCAAAGATCCCTTGCTACTAATGGGAAGATGTAGTGGGTTTCCTCTCTAAGACTATATGTCAGAATTACCAAATGTTTAACATTCAATAGCCGAGAATTAATAAATTAGTGTGTTCTAGTGGTGTCGTTAAACAGAACAAAACTTTCTTTTTCGCAACAAGTTAAACAGGTTTTTATTTCTCCGATCTGTAGCCGAGAGAGAGAGAGAGAGAGAGAGAGAGAGAGAGAGAGAGAGAGAGAGAGAGAGAGAGAGAGAGAGAGAGAGAGAGAGAGAGAGAGAGAGAGTGTGTGTGTGTGTGTGTGTGGTATAGATAAAGAAAAGAGTGAAATATAATATGCATACATTTATATTTAAGCATATACAACTATATAATTATATTGTTATTTGTTTTTGAATGTGTTTTTTGATTGTGTTGGGGGGGGGTGGTCAATTTTCTTTAAAGTCTCGAATGACCATTTTTGTTTATTTCACAGTGTTCGTTTAGGATTGTCGGCCGCTGTCCAGGACAAGCCATTCATACCACGAAACACGACAGACACCGGAAGTCATACGTTTCCAGTCCGGTGTTTATGCTCGACCAAATTAGCAATGGTTGTAAATGTAGGTGGTGGTTCCCATAAACCTGTCCGAACATATATTATTAGCACCAGGCACCAGTTAATGGCAGTACGGAATACAATTAAATTAGATTAACCTATTTTATTTATCATTACCTTCTTCTGACAAGCTAAAGAAGACGTTTAAGGTTTTTAATAATGCAATAAATAGAGAATACTACGTGACTGGTTGCTAGTGACATTTAGGCCTATCTTACGAGTTGTTACAAAACCTAACGTATCTAATGAGCGATTAGGGAGTCAGAGACGTTTCTAAATAATGAGTCTTAAGATAAATTCTATTTTAAACGGCAACTTATTTAGTATTTTATTTCTTACTCAGGGGCGTAGTGTGAACTGGACCTGGGGGGGGGGGGGGGGGGGGGGGGGGGGGGGGGTCGAATATGAACCAAGTAGACCTTTTTCTATTTAGTTTTTGCACCACCAGAAACGGACCATTTGCTTCAGCGGGGGGAGGGGGGGGGGTGTTCGTCCGAACCCCCCGAACCCCCTAGCCTACGCCCCTGTTATTTATCTTCAGAAACCAAATTTTAAAGGGATTGCCAGGAGGTTTTCTTCGCCATTGTTAAGATGTTTGAGAGTAACCAGTCTTTTCTTAACACAAATAACAGTAAACCCTTTTCTTGTTGAAATAATCAGCGCCGATAAATTCGACGTGTTTCTGATCGTCCTCGTGTTTTTATAAGCACAAACTGTATTTTATTTCGTAACTAATAATGTGTGGTATGTATAGGCCTTATGGAATTCTCGGAAGACAAAAATCCAGTTTGTTCTTATTACAAACATTAGGACGACCAAAAACACAACTGACAATGATGTTCTAAATAAAACAAAACATGTCGCATGGCAGCAAACCTAGTATAGTCTCGTTATAAGAAATTAAAACGTCCCTTTTCAGGCCTTTGGGGTTTGCTACTATTTTTGCATTCTCCCGACTAGGCCTAATAAAACCTTTTTATAATAACAACTGCTATTACATAAGCAATTTATTTTAAGCAAGGATTTCGGTGTCTATATATTCAATGCGTTTCTGGTCGTTCTACTGTTTGTAGTAATCCAAACTTTATCTTCAAATAATTTCGTACGTACGAAAAAATATGTGTAAATACAAAGAGGACGACCAGAAACACGCTGGACGCATGTTCTAAACAGGAAAATTAATTTGAAGTGTAATTATAGTAATTAAAAAGACTTGAATAGTCGATAACATCGTACAATGACAGCAAATTGAGGACAGTCCCTTTAAAAGCGACCAACCATGTGTGTGATATGACCGTGTAGTACGACGAATACCACACGGTGTTTTATCCAACGGGTGTGTAAATACACTTCTCAATTCTCCATGAACATGAAGTCCATATAATGTAGTGTTTAAACAAACGTTGCCCTGTACCTTGAATACGTTTGTTTTGTTTAACGACACCACTAGAGCACATTGATTTATTAATCATCGGCTATTGGATGTCAAACATTTGGTAATTCTGACACGTAGTCACCAGAGGAAACCCGCTACATTGTTTCTAATGCAGTAAGGGATCTTTTATATGCACTTTCCCACAGACAGGAAAGCACATACCACGGCCTTTATCCTTTGCACTGGTTGGAACAAGAAAAACCCCAATCAGCTGAATGGGTGCACCGAAGTGGTTCGATCCTGCGACGCAAGCACCTCAAGCGAGCACTCAACCGACGTAGCTAAATCCCGCCCTTCGTTTACTTTGAGTGTGCTAAAATAACTAATCATTCAATTATAGTTTATATCACAAAAGTTCGAAATTAACAGTGAATAGGCAGAAAATGCCACTTAAAATCACTCTGTACCCCTCCCCAACTTGAGGACGAAAATATACAGGTGTTTTGGGTTTTTTTTGGTCCTACTCTTTAAAAATAGAATTAAAAATTGGCTTGTGTATCTCCCCCCTTGAGACATTGCCCTCACATACATTAGAGGTTGTACCTCCCTCCCCCTCCCCCAGATATCGTTCCTATGGGCCTGGAAATGCAAAATATGCTTTCTGATAGTCATTTTCGGGAGAATATGATATTCATTGATTGTACAAACAAATCATAAGATTGTATTCATATTTGTCTTCTGCACTGATATTGCAAAAAGGTTTCACTCTTAGTCTAATAAAGTCTAATTAAATTTTGATACTAATTTCTAGAACTCAACTGCTTCTACATTTCTAGTATTTGCTTCCAAATTAAAATTTAAAAACGCGTTTTAGACTATTCGACAAAATTAATTTCGGGGCTTGTTACATAATGCATTCAGTTTGAAATGCTGTACGTGCAAATCTATCGTTTTTGCTTTTAGTTTTCATCCTTTTACAAGCATTACAAGCTGTACTTCCTCCCTTAAAAAAACCCCTGTATTCGCCCCTCACGAGTTAAAAGGAAATCTTCACATCCACCTCCTACACTGATTGATCAGCATCCCTCTCTCCACGTTACATTTGTAAAAAGTCACCTTGACCTTGCGCGATTAGCGAATATTTTCCCACGTGTGTACAAATACAAAATGTCACGGAAATTCCGAGTTGTGGTATTATGTCTTCAGCACCTGTTACGTCACGAAACCAGCCGCAGAGAGGAAATTAGCAGTAATCTAAAGCAGAATGCTCCACGGACTGCGCATGTCTCGTGGAGCCGGGCAAATTTAAATTCGTTCGTAAATGTCTTGCACGTGTAGTGGCACCGAATCTTGACTGGAGTCGGGACGCGGGGGCTGGAGTAGCGGGGGTTTTCTTCTGTTGCCATTAGTATAGTCTGATCGGAGATTCGCTGAATTTATAGGGTCAGATCCTGGAATTTTTGTAATAGGAGGCTAACAGTAAAAGGCTACATATGTATTTTCTTTTCCAGTATTTCAATGTATTGTTGAGGGCCAAGTGGAAGATTAGCTTGTGCTAAACCTGTCACCCTCATTAAATAAAGTTATTATTATTATTATTATTATTATTATTATTATTATTATTATTATTATGGTCCAATTCGTCAAAAGGGCATCTCAGAGGGAAAACTAAGAGGAAAAAAAAGGGGCACGAATATTTCAAATTCAGTCAACTCTGTGACAAGTATATATAGCCTGAAAACCCCATCGGTGATACCCCAAAAGTTGGACTATGCATTACTAAGAAAGTCTACTATTTTAAGCGCTTACAAGATGGGCCTTGTACCTCAATACAAATGTAAGACGTGTACGACAGACCTAATGATTTATTCTGGTATCTCTAAGCCGCAATGTTTGTAGGAGTACGATCGTAAGTTCCCAGGAAGTCAATTCACTGAACGATCGCAACTTTGCGATCTCGCAGTGCAATGAACAGTGACTTACAAATGAATGAATGAATGAATGAACGAATGTTTAACGAAAAGTGACTTACAATGACGATACGTCATATTATTGCCTAAGAGAGCCTAGTTAAGCCTTGGTATTTAGGCCTTCCAAATTAAACGTGTTCATAACATTCACGTAATGCAGTCTTAGACTAATTGTGGGGCGCGATTTAGCTTGGACGATTGAGTGCTCGTCTGAGGTGCTTGCGTCGCAGGATCAAATCACCTTGGTGGATCCATTCAACTGATTGGGTTTTTCTCGTTCCAATCAGGGCACCACAACTGGTGAAAGACCGTGGTATGTTTTCCTGTCTGTAGGAAAGTGCATATAAAAGATCCCTTTTTTTTCTTCTTTTTTTTTTTTTCTTTTTTTTTTGGGGGGGGGGGGGGTACTTACCGGGCCCAGAAGCCTAATACAGAAAACTATCTTAGGCTGTCTAGGATATCGCAAAGTTGCGAGAGTTTAGTGAAGCACAGTGCAACGCAAAACGTATTGTAAAGACGACGCGATGATGTTTTAGAGAGCCTAAGTGAGCTTTGTAAATTAGGCCACTGTTTCTTGTTTACAGCTAGACATAATTTATGTCCGAGTGTAAAATCACAGGTCTGCAAATTCATCTGTTGCTTCACAAGCCATTCAGATCTTGTCTGGAATCGAGTAACTGCTGATGTTGGCGATCAGATGATGGTTTTTTTGGATTGTAACACATTCTGAAATTCAGCAGGTTGTATTTCTGAAATGTTAAAGTTTGTTTTGTTTAACGACACCACTAGAGCACAGTTTATTTATTAATCATTGGCTATTGGAAGTCAAACATTTTATAATTTCGACATAATATAATCCTAGAGAACAAACCCCCTACATTTTATAATTTTGACATAATATAGTCCTAGAGAACAAACCCCCTACATTTTTCCATTAGTAGCGAGGGATCTTTTAATGCAGCATCCCACAGACAGGACAGCACATACCACGGTCTTTAATATACCAGTCATGGTACAAATGGCTGGAACGAGAAATAAATCGACCCTAGACCAACCGCGCATCAGACGAGCGTTTTACCAGTCGTTTCCACTTTATCACTCGTCCCGCCCTTTTCTAAAAAGTAGGCGCAATATAAACCCCAGTTTTGTCAAATTTGTGGTGCACACGACTACTATTTAGCCTAGTACGTAATATATTAGTATCATATATAAATAAAACACATCGGGCGAAATTTACAAAGCCTGTTTTAGTCATATCTTTACAATGCATCAACACCTGCGTGTAAGAAAAACGGGCATCAAACATTCGACCCATTGTCAACAAGGTGAAAGAAACTACACGCTGCCGTCACAATAAGCTACTCCAGTCGAAATAGCCGCAATTAACGGATCTTTGATATGCTTAGGTCCATACAGTCATTTCATTTCAATTTATTTCCGTGCTTATATCGAATTAAGGTTCAAACACGCCGTCGTGGGCACACACCTCAGCTATCTAGGCTGTCTGTCCAGGACAGTCGGTTAGTGGTTAGTGAGAGAGAAGTCGGTGTAGTGGCCTTATACCTACCCACCGAGTCGTTAAACTCGTTCTGGGTGTGATCCGGTACCGGGATGCGAACCCTGTACCTACCAGCCTAAAGTCCGATGGCCAAACCACTATGCCACCGAGGCCGGTGCTCATGTCCACAGAAAGGCAACACGTGCGTTTGATATCGCAGTCGTTGAGCACCGACTGACGCGCGGTTGGTTTAAGACCAGTCCCCGTCGGTGCGTCCATTGGGCTAGTTTCGATACAGCCAGTGTAACATGACTGGAATATCAAAGGTGGTGGTATGTGCTATGATGTCTGTGGGATGGTGCATATAAAAGATCCCTTATTAGTAGCTGGTTGGCTCTCTATGACTATGTCATATTTACCAAATGTTTGACATCCAATAGCCGATGATTGATAAATCAATGTGCTCTAGTGGTGTCGTTAAAACAAAAACAAACTTTAACTGTTTAACTTGAACACCGACAGCGGCAAAATAAACTTAAAAGGTTTACCTTTTTTTTCGGGGGATGGGATGGGATGGGGTGGAGTGGAACAGACATTGGATACCAAACGAATCATTACGCATGTTTACATAATTACAAGAATTAACAGAATTGTAAGTAGAATGATGGACATACGTTAAAACGTTTTCAGACCAGCTCATTTTGCCCGAAAGTCTCCACCCAATGCGAGGGGGGGGGGGGGGGGGTAGGGGTATCCCCCCTGACCCGTTTGTCTCGTACGCTTATGACGGTGGCGATCGGTCGATCCTACGACCAATCACACCTCAAGAGAACGCTCTCCCACTGGACTACGTGCCGCCCGTCTCCTGTGCGGAGCCGCTAGTCTGAGCTGGCGCAACAAGTGAACGACGTTAGCCCAGATCTGCATCCGTCGCGCGGCCCAGAGGTCTCCTATCGGGCTACCATCTCCCCCGCTTCCCCTTTCTTCAAAGAGGTTTACCAGGCAGTCAGTACAATAGTCCACACAATGGTACGAGTGAAAAAAGAAATGGCCCCCATTAAAAACTGTTAAAATTGCCGAGCAAGTGTTTATTTCGTCTGCTTCAAGTAGTCTGTCTCCAAAGTGGTCGGGGAAAGTCGAGGGCGGAGCTGGTCGTATCATTATCTAAAACACGTGCAGACAGCGCCCTCAGCCCCCCCCCCCCCACCCCATCAGTGGACGTTTTTTCCTGACGCATAGACATGTAAAAAAAAAAAAAAGTTTGCATATAGAATAATTAATCATCGGCTATTGGATGTCAGACATTTGGTAATTCTGACTGGAAACCCGCTACATTTTTCCTAATGCAACTAGGGATCTATTATATGCACTTTTCCACAGACAGGAAAGCACATACCACGGCCTTTGGCCAGTTGTGGTGCACTGGTTGGAATGAGAGAAAAACCCAATCAGTTGAATGGATCCATAGAGGTGGTTCGATCCTGCGACGCAAGCACCTCAAGCGAGCACTCAACCAAATGAGCTAAATCAAAAATAAAATAAAATAAAATAAAATAATAAAAAAGAAGAAAGAGTGGGAGTGTATATAGTTAAACAATTAAATTTTCTTTGCGTCTATACACTTTACGGCAATCTGATTGGTCCATTGGTGCTTACTTTTTTCGTTCACATCTCGATGAACCGAAATTTTTTAAGCCACGCCTACTTTTCCCTACGCGGGCTCATACAATGTGCACATCGTTTTTTCGGTTCATACTTGCATGAACCAAAAAATAATTGCGGTCAAATCTTAAATGTTTATGAAGAAAGATTTGCAAACATTATTTACTACCATGTTGACTGCTCTATTGCAAGGATCAAAAATATAAATGGGGTACACGAGTATTCATTTAAGACACAGACGCCTGATAAATGCATATCATGTAAACACATAATACCCATGTTTTGTATACACCTACAACAAAGAAACCTGTTAGGAACTGGCAGCAGGTAAAAATTTCTGACCCTGAAAAAGGATACCATTGCGTGTTGGTGAAAACAGTGGGTCGTGGCAGGATGGAGGTAAGCGACAGACAAGGAAACAAGAGGCGTGACCTTGGTGACACAACACGACGAGGTGCTGGAGGTCAAGGGATGACACCTGGCAGCAGAAAAACTCGTCAAGCTTTGTCACAGCGGATCACCGATTTCCTGAAGAAAAAAAAACCCATACAAGAACACAACTCCCCGCTAAAAAAGCAACCAAATAAAGACAAATAATCAATTAATAAACAAAAAGAACATCAACAAAACAAACCACCTGCAAAGTAAATTAAAAGAAAATAATAATCATAAAAACGCAAAAAAAACCTACGCACCCCCAAAAAAAACCCCAAAATCCCACAACCTCCCAAACCAACAAACACACACAAACACAAAAACAACAAACAAACAACACTAAACAAAACAAAAAATATAAATGAAGAAGAAAAAAGACATTGACCGCTGAGGTGGGGGAGAGTGATCCATCATCTAAAGAGATTTTGTCGTATGCGATCTGAACTGGCACAGAACTCAACTTCTGAAAGCAGTTCTTATTCTGTGGACCGGCCTCGGTGGCGTCGTGGTTAGGCCATCGGTCTACAGGCTGGTAGGTACTGGGTTCGGATCCTAGTCGAGGCATGGGATTTTAAATCCAGATACCGACTCCAAACCCTGAGTGAGTGCTCCGCAAGGCTCAATGGGTAGGTGTAAACCACTTGCACCGACCAGTGATCCATAACTGGTTCAACAAAGGCCATGGTTTGTGCTATCCTGCCTGTGGGAAGTGCAAATAAAAGATCACTTGCTGCTAATCGGAAAGAGTAGCCCATGTAGTGGCGACAGCGGGTTTTCTCTCAAAATCTGTGTGGTCCTTAACCGTATGTCTGACGCCATATAACCGTAGATAAAATGTGTTGAGTGCGTCGTCAAATAAAACATTTCTTTCTTTCTTATTCTGTAGAGTAATGCAATGTAAATTATAATCATGTTAACAGATAGTAAACTTCTCAGATTGTAATTTCCCCACCATCCCAGCCAGTACCCCCACGACTAGTACATCCAAGGTCCAAATAGCCTATGTTATGTCCTGTCTGTGGGGAAGTGCTTATAAAAGATCCCTTTCTACTAATGAGGAAAACGCTGTAGCTTTCCTCTGAAGACTAGACATACATATCAGAAATATCATATGTTTCACATCCAATAGCCGTGTAGACCCGTGGTAAAGCACTCGCTCGATGCGCGGTCTGTTTTGGATCGATCCCGGTCGGTGGGCCCATTGGGCTATTTCTCGTTCCAGCCAGTGCACTACTGGTATATCAAAGTCCGTGGTATGTACTACCCTGTCTATGGGATGGTGCATATAAAATAACCCTTGCTGCTAAACGAAAAGAATAGTCCATGAAGTGGCGACAGCGGGTTTCCTCTCTCAATATCTGTGTGGTCCTTAACCATATGTCTGACGCCATATAACCGTAAATAAAATGTGTTGAGTGCGTCGTTAAATAAAACATTTCTTTCTTTTTTTTCCAATAGTCGATGATTAATTAATCAATAATCAATGTCCTCTAGCGGTGTTTTCAAACAAAACAAAGTTAACTTACAACCAAACTAACAGTAACCTTTGATGCACACGTATTTCATCTTTATAAGCTTAAAAAGTACTATATAGATTAAAAAAACAAACACAATAAATTATTATCTGATTTTCCATCCACTCCGACGGTTATGATGGCAATCAAATACAAACTGCACATTCGGGTATTTTAACACGCGATTACGTCAATTCCGTTACTCCAATCAAGACGAATTATCCTCCATTAAAGGGAAACACCCTAGTTACGGCTAGTTGTCAACCATTACGGCGTTGTTTTTCGCTATTAAAACCATTTTTTCACAAATAAAATTGCACTTTACTTACCGTTTATTATTTAGAATATACATTTCCATTCACCTGAAGTGTTTTTTTTAGTAATCCTGGTAATCCTGGTGTTTGTAATACCACAAAATGCTTTTTTCGTATTTCTGAAAAACGGGCGCACGTTTGAGAAAAAACCGTTGAGCAGACAAGGTCTAATCTATTTTTATACGGGATATTTCCATTTCAATATCACAGACGTTGGTATACCACGTGACCGTTATCATTTTGGTTCGGTTTGTTTTCTCGTGCACGGTTCGCGCGATCAACATCTTTTGTTGTTGTTCATTTGTGAGATTTTTCTTCACAGTTCGTGAACATTTTCAGTAACAATAAAGTTCAGACAAGTAAGTATCTCAATGCAAAACGTTACAAACCCTTAAAACCAATAATTTTGCTAAGTCCTACGATATCTGGAGAGGGGATACAACCAGGACAAAACAGTTGGAACATGTCCAGGAGAGGTGAAAAGAACGCACCCCAAGTCTATGAAATTTGTCGTGACGTAGGCATTGTTGTGCTTCGAGCGACATCTACCGGTGACATCAGAATACAAACTTTCAAAATTATTTCAAGCAATTGGGACATGGGGATTCCCAATGGTATTTATCGATATAAAACCTGCTTTTTCACTCCATTTGATAAGTGTGTTACAGGTTTGTAGATTAACCAAATTATAATTTATTTTCGCTGGATGGAACTAGGGTGTGCGGCTTTAATTATAATAAGATCCTGCTGGCAATGCGGGTTGCAGCGGATTATGGACTTCCCTTCAACACCAGGGGCATCCGCACAGGTTACTGAACGAGGGGGCATCTAGACACCCCGTGTCCCCGGACAGTGGGGCCAAAATTACTGCACTGTTTTGTAGTACAAATTAGCCTAAAAAGATGCCAGATGATGATGATGATGATGAAGATGAAGATGATGTTGACGATAATTATTAATCCTTAAAAAAATCACTTTACTAAGCTGCTAAAAGCAACAGTTTATTGTAATATATAACACTATAACAGTGGAGCATACGTGAGTCAGAAGCATGCTGCCCTGGAAAATGCTTTAAAACTACATGTTTTGAAAAGCAATTTCCTGTATTCTACAAGTAAAAGTGATCATGACAAATGCTGGTAAGAGACCCATTTGTTTTGTGTCACACTCAAACCCTGCACCGCCCGCCTGTTATTAAGTAAAAAGCAACAAGGGATATGTTTTTGTACATATTGTTTGTAGCTGCTCCAAAATGAAGAATGTCTACGAGTATACACTAAAATAAATCTTTATCTTATCTATCATAGAAATAACAACAAAGACAAGAAAAAGGTGTTGGAGAGAGTGTTTGGATGTTGGTGGAAAAAAATAATAAAAAAAAATAAAAAAAAACCCCAGAAAAACCAACCAAAACCCCAAACAAACAAAACAAAACAAAACAAACAAACAAACAAACAACAACAAAAAACACACAACCCCAACAACAAAAAAAACCCAGAAAAGAATATTGGTTTAATGACATCTCCGTACTATTTAAACTGCGACTATTATGTGAAAAACCCACAAGTGATCCCGTATATACATTTTCCCCACAGATATGACAGCACATACCACGGCCTTTGATGTACCAGTCGTGAAGCACTGGAAAAGCCTGAGTCTATCCAAGATTATAGGACAATTATAGGAAAACCTTTACCTACAATATGGGTCAGGTCCCCGTTCCACGAAGCGATCTTAGTGCTACGATCACCTTAAGTACATAAGGTAGCTATGCACTTAAGGGACCGGCCTCGGTGGCATCGTGGTTAGGCCATCGGTCTACAGGCTGGTAGGTACTGGGTTCGGATCCCAGTCGAGGCATGGGATTTTTAATCCAGATACCGACCCTGAGTGAGTGCTCCATGGCAAGGCTCAATGGGTAGGTGTAAACCACTTGCACCGACCAGTGATCCATAACTGGTTCAACAAAGGCCATGGTTTGTGCTATCCTGCCTGTGGGAAGCGCAAATAAAAGATCCCTTGCTGCTAATCGGAAAGAATAGCCCATGTAGTGGCGACAGCGGGTTTCCTCTCAAAATCTGTGTGGTCCTTAACCATATGTCTGACGCCATATAACCGTAAATAAAATGTGTTGAGCGCGTCGTTAAATAAAACATTTCTTTCTTTTTCTATGCACTTAAGGTGATCTTAGGGCTAAGATCGCTTCGTGGAACGGGGCCCTGGTCCAAATGTTGTCTACGCAAATTATGAGCATGGAAGTCGCAAAACTGATTAGTTTAGCAGTTCACTTTTACTACACACATCGGGAAAACAGATCTAAGACCAGCAAATGTCCGCAGATATTTGTGTGTGTACATTGATGAGGCAGTGACAAAGGGAGGACGCCCGTGGAGATTGGGGGGGGGGGGGGGGGGGGGGAGGTGTCAAAACACGATGTGATCGCTCACATCTAAATTAAACAATATTTTAAAAACAAGAAAATAAATGAAAGAAGAAAAGAAAGAAGGAAAGAAAGAAAGAAACGTAAAACCAAAAGAGAGAAAAAGATGAAATGCATACTTGCACTTCCTAACTTCTAATCTATCAAGGACATCAAAAGCACAGACGGTGAGTTTCCATAAAACCTGTAATGGATGCAGATCGAGGCAAACGCTCTAACAGATCTGCAAGGCTGAACACGCTGCAACCTTTCTGATCAGTTGCAGATGCATACAGACCGACGGAAATCGCCTGCGACCGTATTCCCATAAAAATTATCTTTGGTTTGGAACAGTCTGCGTCTGCCAGCGATGTAGCACATATTTTATTGAAACCCGGATTAAACTAAACACAAGATACATTACTTCCTCTAACTATTTCCGCGGACAACACACTAAAGTTGGTCAATTATGTAAATATTTCAGCCGAACAGTGGCTAGTCTGTGTGCTGAATAATTTTATTTGGTCATCCATTCATCTTTTTGCGTGGCAATCCGCGGCAGTAAACAAGCCCGCACGGCCAAATCCATTGATAAAAGAGGACATGGGCACACGTTCCCACGCTGTACTAATACAGTGACTTCTCCGGCCTGCAGCCCTTACGGCGAGTTGTGGAGTTTAGTACGAGAGATTATAAACTCATGTCCACGCAGGAGGCGCGTTGAAGGAGATTGTGACAAGTTATATTTTTACGAGGGTGTGTGTGTGTGTGTGTGTGTGTGTGTGTGGAGTCATGCCACCCTGGTAAACTATTAAATCCCCGTTATTTTAGGCTAGATACGGCCATGATTACCCACCCCTAATACAAACTCCGATAACCAGGCCCGTACCCATAGTCTGCCGAGGTCCGTCCGTGGATGCGTAAATTTTTTTTAAAATATGGGGTAATAACCTTTGTTCTACAATTTCTGTATAACATTTTACATATTTTGAGGCAAAGAAAAATGTCAAATTTACTTCCCAGAATGCAGGAAAATGCATCTCCTGCATTCTAGATTAAAAATAATTTCGGGGGAGGGGGCATGCCCCCGACCCCCCTAGCCCTATGGGCCGTCGATTACACCCCACCTCCCATATACATACCTCCCTGATAACATATAATAATTTCGAATTGAATAAAAAGGTATTAAAAGCACACTAAATTTTCTTCTAAATATTACGTATGCATTACACGAAATATAGTTAAATCCATGACGTTAAAAAGGAACCTGACCGGCCTCGGTGGCGTCGTGGCAGGCCATCGGTCTACAGGCTGGTAGGTACTGGGTTCGAATCCCAGTCGAGGCATGGGATTTTTAATTCAGATACCGACTCCAAACCCTGAGTGAGTGCTCCGCAAGGCTCAATGGGTAGGTGTAAACCACTTGCACCGACCAGTGATCCATAACTGGTTCAACAAAGGCCATGGTTTGTGCTATCCTGCCTGTGGGAAGCGCAAATAAAAGATCCCTTGCTGCCTGTCGTAAAAGAGTAGCCTATGTGGCGACAGCGGGTTTCCTCTCCAAATCTGTGTGGTCCTTAACCATATGTCTGACGCCATATAACCGTAAATAAAATGTGTTGAGTGCGTCGTTAAATAAAACATTTCTTTCTTTCTTTCTTAAAAAGGAACCTAGGCCTATATGTATTTCAAATGTATGTGTAAGAATGGACAAATAAAAACACTCGAAAACTTTATTTATTGATTAAATATTTAATATTAAAGCAATTGTTCTCTTATTAAATTTTGATATTCCAAAATCAAGAAAGTCCTCCTAAAAGTATTATACAATGACAATTTATGCTAAAAACCTTTTCTCTTCATTTATAAAATTAAAAATAAATAAAATATAAAATGAAATGAGACAAAATAACAAATCAAAACTTTAAAAAAGAGAGAGTAAATTTAATATTAATGTCTGGAAACCAAAGAGATCTTTTCAAATTTTTTTTTACCATTTGCAAATGTGTCAGTTTAAACCGTTATGCTGCTAATTTACGACCTGTACCCTATTCGACAAGATTTTTTCCTTCAACTTTTCAAATCTGTTGATTCGTTTCGTCCGTTGGGGGTTATTTGTTTGTCACGCTCGAGTAACTATCACTGAGCATCTGTGGAGCGCAGTTGTAAAAACACTCCCTGAATGCACCCTTCAGACCGGCGACGTGCAGATGTTCAAAATGAGATTTTATACAGAGAACCTTTTTCCCCTTTAAGATCCGCTGTGAATGGTTTTCAAATGCTGCCCTCTGACCCTTGACCTTTTGAATTTCCCCTTTGGGGTGAGACAGGTGTGAGGAGCAGGGATACACCCAGTTACGCAAACTTCCGGCATACAGTCCTGGGAAAATCAGCGCACGTGGCCATGAATGAAATGAGCTATTTTCCTGCAGTTAATGCAGCAAACAACCCGACCCATTGTAGTGACGCCCGGGTCGACTTGTCACCTGATTTATAGGTCTATTTGCAAGTAATAACCTTGCTCAAGTGGCCACCTGTCTTAACGAGCCCGTCTTTCGTGGGTGCCGATGAATCAGACTAGTACAAGATGACTTGTTAAGAAAGATCTTGCATATAAAAAACCCAAAACCTCCCAGCCCACCCGGGGCCGCCGTGCAAATCGAATTTTGTTCCTTAAAAAATGAGAGAGAGAGAGAGAGAGAGAGAGAGAGAGAGAGAGAGAGAGAGAGAGAGAGAGAGAGAGAGAGAGAGAGAGAGAGAGAGAGAGAGAGAGAGAGAGAGAGAGCGAGACTTCGTTCCCTTAGGCATGAAAGAAAGGAAGGACATGTTTTATTTAACGACACACTCAACACATTTTATTTACGGTTATATGGCGTCTAATCCCTTAGGTATGACATTTGTACTGCTATTGCACTTGATTTCAAACAAATACTTTAATAACCCATGGTCTTATCGGAATAGGTACATTTTGGGTTAACTAGTGATTAATTTGGCACCAGATTCCTCTGACGCCGGTTCCTGGTGTGAAATATCCCCTGGAATCTCATCAAGTTACTGTCGCTGTCGTCCAGAACCCGGCGTATGTGAAATCCGGAAACCGTCCTTGCAAGTGTCCGTCTAGAAGCCACTAGTTAAGGGGTTGGTATTAGATCGCATGTCAGGGCAGACGACATGTGGCGGGCTGAGGTAGTAAACTATGCTCCGTGATCACGAGGCACTCTGGTAATGTTGTTTTATGATTTCCGTTAATGGACAAGCAAACATCTAATCCGGCAAATTCTGGATGATCGTCCGAATTAGCATCATAAAGTTATATATTGTTAAAAAATAATTATCTACATAGATTATTAATTTGAATGTATATACTTGCATGTCTCTATATCCTCTATTTATTATAAACAACAGTCCAGACGTACTTGAACCTCATACATTCTGTTCCATGAGAACTAATTTATGCAACTTACTCTCGGATACGCACATGCGTACAGAGGACGCATACGTGTAATTTACTCAAGCCATTTGCATACAAAGTGACTGATGCGGATTACGCATTACGTTTGTACGCATGCGAATTATGGAATAATGGAAAACACTGTTAAGACAGAGGGAGAGGGAGAGGGAGAGGGAGAGGGAGAGAGAGAGAGAGAGAGAGAGAGAGAGAGAGAGAGAGAGAGAGAGAGAGAGAGAGCGAGAGAGCGAGCCAGCCTACCCTCAAAACCCATATTCATGTAATACCCCCGAAAAACATCCCCCGCAAGAAACCAACACAATTTCCAGTCAAACGCATTATTTGTCCAACTAAATCCAGTCAGTTTCCGCATTAAAAGTATATATGCACACTTTTGATTTCCTTTTTTTCAAAAAATCTATCTTTTATGTGAGTTTTCCAAAATGTTAAAACTAAAATCCACCCGCCCCCCCCCCCCACCCCCCCTCCTTTTTACCAGTCATCATTTGTTCTCTTTCTCTCTGAAGTGTTGGAGATCATAGCTTCAGGCAGTGTGTTACTTAAATTAGTTCTCATGCATGACGTTGTGGTTCGTATCCCAATAGCGAGTTTACATGGCTCATCGGAGTAAAAGTCACGAGGAATTTTTGCACGGGGAGGGGTTCTAGACTGATGAGCAACGTTTATAAGGGGGTAGAAACATGCTCCCCTAGAAAATGTATTGAACAAATAGAAACCTTCCCCCTGTACACGCGCCTGGGCACGCAGTCTCTCTCTCTCGTGCGCTCATGTCTTGGACAGATAAGGGAGGTTTTTAGCCAAGAGAAATGTGCTGTAACCTTAATTGTTACACCCTTTCTATATTTTATGAGACCCGTATTTGCGCGGTTTAGAATTAACCTGTAAAAAATCATGAGAGAAGATCTGTGCAATCTGCAACATTGTCCAATCCACGTTGATCTCGCGTTTGTATATCATGAGTCTTTCATAGCACTCATCAGCACACTTCATAAAAGCATATATTGTAACATGATTGACTCAAACAAGAAACAATAAACAGAAACAAATGATGAAAATATCAACAATTTATTATTTTTGTTTCCACATTTCCATTCCCAGAATTTAACAATGAGGTTCATCATGGCATCAACAGTCTATTTCTATACTTCCACATTATCTACAATAAAAAAAATGTCATATACTCACAATTCATAACAACCTCACAAATACAAGGTTAAAACACAAATAAATATAAACTCACCCCAACCCAGCTTACAAGCACAAATTAGAGAGCATACAAACAAGACCAAACCAAGATAGTATAGTGGTATATTATTAGTTCGGTAGTGGCCATGGGGTGGAAAGGGCAATGACCTCATGCTGCCTTCCCCACCTTTCATCATCTTCTTTGAAAATCCTAAATGTCATTCACACTGATTAGGTAAAGCAGTTTAGCCAGCCCATATGACTGGCATAATATCAATACAATGGTTTTCTAAGCACTCATACACAACAAAATGAACATTTCATTATTTATGCCTCTCAGGTAACACTTCCCACTGGCCTCAATGCTGTAGTAATTAAGTAATCAGACTTATGACAACTGGTAGCAACCCCTGCAATTGAGAAATGAATGAATATTTAAGGACACCCCAGCATGAAAAATACATCGGCTATTGGGTGTCAAACTATGGTAAATACAAAAAGTAATTGAGAAAATGTCTATGGCAAAAAACACATGCAGTGGAGGAAAATTGAATATAGTCCACAGCATAAAAAAAAGACCCTTGGGCCATTGCCAATTGCTGTGGGCAACTGCAGGGGTTGTGGTAGGCATTGGGTTTGCACCGCAGTATCGGCTCTCATGCACAGACGTTTTAACGCCTCAATGCAAGGTGTACGGTGTAAGGTCGCAGTACAGACTTCTCTCCCTCTAAGCATCATCTCCTGTCCTGGACAGCCAGCCCAGATAGCAGAAGTATGTGCCAAGGATAGCATGCTTGAACTTTACTTAAATATAAGTAAGAAAAAAAGAAGAAGAAAAAACAGAAATGTCATTGACAACACATGAACATTCTGTGCTACATATTAAAATGTATAAATCTGTCACTGTAATTGTGAAAATAATAAATACCAGTAATCATCTACCAGTAATGAATCCCTTTTGCTTCCCAATTTCTGTTCAAAGTTGGAAACAAATGTCAACAAATTCGTTTTTGAAAGTTTGGCTACTTGATGATCAAGTGTCCTGAAGCAGTACTGGCTAGATGCAGCACCTTTGCCATTCTGTTTAAAAGCAGCACCTCTGCCAGTCTGTTTAAAAGCAGCACCTTTGCCAGTCTGTTTAGCACAAATAAGAGGCATGTCTAGCAGAAAGTAACAGACAACAAATGGTCAGAAACATCAGATATCTACAAGCACCAACTCATGACACTTGCTGAGCTGAATTATGTTAACATGCTTATATACCACTAAGGTTTCAAGCATGTCTGTCCTGGGTCCCGTCCCTGGATAGCCATTTTTTAAAGGACAATTTAGAATATTACAACCGAATAAAAATGGGGAATTTTAATTAACGACACTTGCAATAAATCTAAATACCCATTTACATCTAAATTGCTATGGCTATGACCTATACACAGGGTGACTTTGCTAAGGTATCCTATGTGTAAAATGATGTCCAATTTGCTCAGTGCTAACCAGCAGCAATCCGACAAAGCTTTATAAACAAAGGAAAAGACTGTATTTACCATACCTACAAATGGTTACACTAATTTTTATATATTTGATTTGGTCTATATAAAATTTAGGTATAGATTCCCATAACATTGATTTTTTTTTTTTACATTCGAACTTCTTCTGAATGGGAGCAAATGTACAGTGTACATTTCAAGTGAGGTGATCTGTGCGACACTGCTTTTGGTAGGCCACAAGCCATCCTGCCTTTAAATATGGCTAAAAATAGAATACAGAGTTGTAAGTCTAATGCATCAGTTTAGTTCGACTGCTCATGTGTTACCTGGGTCTACATAATTTATAACCCGATTCAGCATCGCAAAACAATCCATGTGGCTGAAAGGATGGGATCACTGATGGATATCAAGTGCCGACACAAAATACATCTATCCATTGACTAATAAATAATTCAGCACATATTTGTCAGCAGTCAAAAGCAATGTATGAAGCACGCAGATATAAAATCAATACCACCACTCAGGACATCATGGTATAACAGAAATAATAAAAAGTAAAAAAAGTAAAAATAAACAATAAAATATGTAATTGTGTTTTAATTTTTAGACATCTGTCTGCTACTTAACATCATGAATTGATGTTAATTTTGCCTCCAATACAAATGCAGTCTTATTTTTTGCTTGATTCTTTCATTAAAAAAAATATGATTTAAATTTTTTTATCAAAATTAGGACTAGAAAACATTGAAGGATGATGGCAAAGGATATTTAAAGAACAATGTGTGGTCAATGTGAGAGTGCAAGAGAAAGGATCTGACTAAGGAACCAGAAGACGCTGAGTGAGAGAGGGAAGAGGAAACTACTTTAATGCCATGTGTTTCATCACAGATATAAGGAACATGTCATTTTAAAATCAAATATTACAATTTCAGTTATAGAAAAATAATGGCAAATCAAGCACTATTCAAAAAGGTTTCCCAATCCAAAATTATACAGCAAATGTGGAGCCTATCAAACAATCATTAACTAAAAATCTCAAAAAGGCAGAAATGCTAAAAACAAATAAATTAGCTTTTGAATGACTTCAAACATTGATCAGTGGGTTGATCATGTTTACAATGTAGCAACGTATTAATTCATGAAGCTGAAACTACATATTATTGTAAATGCCCATTCCTGTTGGCACCTCCATGAAGCAGTTACCTGTTCAGTGTTTCTGCCAGAAAGAAAATTTTGGGACATTATGGAATAAAATGTAATCACATTCAACAGAGGGTATTGGGGGCCTCCACCAAAAAGAAAATGGGTTAAGTTTAGGGTTAGGGTTAAGAAAATCATACAGTACTGATAAAGGTAATGAATTTTGATAAAAAGTTAACTTAAAAATAAAAATCAGCAAAAATATTTGGGTATAGCGCCATAGTCGTTTAACCCTCTGGCAGAAACCCTGCTGTCAATAGAGGCCATCTTGTAATTAGTCTCCAATATAATGAACCATTGTTTGACAGCCAAAAGCCAATATATGTTTTGTGCTGGGGCGTCATTAACCATTCATCCATCGATTCCAATACTGTATTACAGATTGACGTGTATTCAGCAGACACTTCGCCCTATTGACTTGTGTGGCTACAGTCAGGTTTGACTGGACAACAGTTAGCATGATTACTCGGTGTTCTCACTGGGTGAAAATTAAAGAAGGACGGCTGCGCGACACCCAAAACCCACCGTTACATTATGATAACTGTTATAATCTACTGAAGTTTTTTTTATCAGTTGTGTTTTCGTCCACAACACAGCTTGTTTCCTTTGATGTCCAGTGTGCAGACTGATAGGTGTTTTTCAGTGTGAAAAAAGTGGGCATTTTGGGTGCTGTAAAATACAATAGGATGCGGAAAAGTAAAGCGGGCACAAAAAAGTAAAGGGGGCAGCAAAACACAAAAGTGTGGCGTCAAAATGCAATAACGGAGAGGACCAGCCACTTTAATGCAGCAGTGAGAACACTGTTACTAGCAGACAACTCTGTTAATAACGCATATATACCTTTCATTTCAACTTATTTTCGTGCTTATATCCAGTTAAGGTTCAAGCACGCTATCTGGGCTGTCTGTCCAGGACAGTGAGTTAGTTGTTTGTGGTTAGTGAGAGAAGAGGGTATAGTGGTCTTAAACCTACCCATTGAGTTGTTAAAACTCACTCTGGGTGGGAGTAGGTGCCGAGCTACGATTTAACTATCAGCCTTATGTCTGATGGCTTAACCACGACACCACCGAGGCCAGTTCATATATACCAGTACATAGTTACTCACTGCAGCCACACTATTCAACATAAAAACAACCACCAAGCAAAATATAATATTTGACAACTTGACTGCCCAATTCTCAATATTATTCATACTTACAAAAGTTAATACAAAACAAATATTATCACAAGTGCATTTCTATTTATAAACTTGTCAACATTTACATTTCTTAATTTATCATCCAATTAACTTTGGATGACAACATTCTTATAATCATACATGTGTACTAAATAATACTCAACATGGCAGACAAATGTTCACAGATTTGTTCAGTGACAAATTTACAGTCCATATGAAATGTTACTTCCATCAATTGTTTATCAGACATATTCACAAAAATAGCTGAAACTGTGTCAGTAAATATGTAATATCCAAGAAAAATAGACAATTTAAAGTCCTACCTGGCCCCTGCACACTGTAATACAGGGGCGGAAACATTCTCGTGGGCTTTCCTCGATAACACAGCACACAATCACAAGTCTCTGTTAACATCTTAAAAATACCTTCTATAAGCATCTGTGATGATGTTTTCAAACTAATATATGTTTATCGTTTAAAACATTTTGTGATAGATTTTGTTGACAATTCGGTGCTATATTGTTTGTTGTTTTACAATGTGCTCTAGTGATTATCGTTAAACAAAACAAACTTTTAAAGTTTTATTTCATGTTTACCACAGCTCCATGCATTGTTCCCATGGTCCGACATGATATTCAGGGTTTTTTTGGTTTTGTTTTCCTGATATTTTATTGTTGGTATGTGACTCTTTCACAGCTGTTACCCTGTCTTTTATTGGTACGTTTATAATTTTTGTATAAATTATGTTGTTTTTAATGTTTGTTTCACAGCTAACTGTCGATGTGTTTTCATTTTAAAACAATATTATATTCAGCAATCAAAAACAGCAGTCTGGGATGAGTTTTTCATGCTGAGGTGTTGTAAAATGTTCTTTCATTCAGAGAAACCTGCCATGTTGGAAGTAGTACTGACCAGAAACGTTTTGGGTAAAGACCCGTTAATGGAATTAAGCATTTTAACATTTGGGGCCATTCAAATATTACGTAACACTCGAGGGGGCGGATGTAGATCCAAACATTTTACGGGGTAGGTGGATGTACTGAACAACGTTATGCAACACACTTTTGTTTAAATTACTAATTTTTTAATAGTTTTTTTCATAAATGCTCTGTCTTAGTGACAATGTTTTAACCTAGATGTATACATGTTATACCTATTGTATGATGTCAATATGATTCAATGGGATGGAGGGGGTCTCCAAGCATTACATAATATTTTAGGGGGTGTATGGTCTATCGTTATGGAGAGTGAGGGCGTCTAATTTTGTTAAAAATAACATTTATGAAATATTTGACTAGCCCCTTTGAATAAAGTTATTTTGTAAACAAAACAAAATAAAACATAAAATATAAGATATTATTGGTTATTTTCCTACAGAGATAGTTTGAGCTGCCCAGAGAATAAATTAGAAATCTGGATCCATGTGGAGTTTCTCTAAATCAAGGGGACTGGCTGGAAAAACTGAAGATTCTTGGCCAAAATCAGAGTCTTGACAGATCTTTGATCACAAAGCCACTTGCTTAGAAGTGATGCATCATGGACCATGAGCTGTGGCATAATGGCAATCGGCTGTGGCATCGAGCGAACTGAGCTGTGACATGATCTGTGTGAAGTGTGATCAAGAGAACTCATAAAATCTCAAACAGTTTCTTCAGCTCCACGATCAACATCCAGTCCTGTTTCTGCATGTTGTCACGGAAATAGTTTTTAACAGCGTCGATAGAGTCACGAGTTATCTGGAAATATAAAATAATACATCTAAAAATATTATCTAAACTTAGCATTCAAATGCTGATAGAGACACAAGTTATCTGAAAATGTAAAACAATACTTTAAATACATCTCAAAATATTATCTAAACTCAGATTTCAAAGGCTGTTAAAGGTTACCTGAAAATATAAAGCAATACATAGGGGAGAGTTGCCGGGATTGGACCAGTGCCTCAAATGGACCAGAACTGTATTTTCATTCAAATTGTGACAGTAGCGCCATCTAGTCAATATATTAATCTGTACACACACCGCTATTGACCTTGAACCAGTCGAGTCGAAAAAGGTAATATTTTTGGATTTATCAATAAAAGTAACATTTATGCATGTATCATCTAATACTATTCTTGGAAAAAACATCTATGGAGCAATATGAACATAGTTAGAAGTGTTAAATTAGGTCATAACGATACATAAAGGTTTGTTATTGTGAGTGATAAAACAAGTGCCAAGATGTTACGCATGTGTACATGTAGGTCAGCATCTATTTATAACTATGGTAAAACCACGATTGGACCAAATGAATTCCTGGGATTGGACCAGTTCCTCAATTGGACCATAATGTTTTGACCTGGTATTTTGGTGATCGTGCCACCGCCAAATATGATACCAGTTAATTTATGCATCAAAAATGAAATTTTAAGCACGTTTATGAGTAAAACAAACGTCAAAAAGGACCTTTCTGCGTGATCCAATCTAGGAATCGGTGGTCCAATCGAGGATTCTATTTTGATTCATGAGCGAATTATATTTTAATAAAGCTATTTCTTTCTTTTTTGCAAGTAGCCATAGTTCGTACTGTGTCTAATTATCCAAAAGAAGGAACTGATATTTTGCAAACCCAAGAGAGGGTCATGCCCAATTTTAGTTACTGTAGCAGATTCCACGATTGGACCACTTTCGTTTTAGCATTAAATTTTTTATTTGAACTCTTCATACTGTCCAGTTTGATTTTCTAGCAATGTTTTTTGACAATGTATGTGCTGGGTTCTGGTTTAATTGAAGGCATTTGATTTTTTTAAAAACTCCAAAGTGGTCCAATCGTGGTAGTAGAATCCACGATTGGACCATTTTGGATTTAAATTTGTTTTTAAAATTTACCTGGAATAATTAAACTTTCTACAAAATATGTTGCATCAATGCGTATTGTATGCCCCAACAACAATGAAGGAACTACTTTCCTGCTGATTGCTCTATTTGTCTAACTTGCACAACCTTTCTTTCTTAAGGGGTCCAATCCCGGCAACTCTCCCCTACATGTACATCTCAAAACAAACTCTAAACTCAGCATTCAAATGTTAGAAGTGTATTATAAAATATTGCAAGAATGCATTTGTTTCAAAACCCTTCTTAAAGGAGCATCATGCATCCAAACCCATATCTTGAGATTTGTTGTGAACACAAATCATTATTTATCTGTATACCCCAACAACTTAAAAATCCATTTTAGTATTTGTCCCAAAATATCAATAGTCTTTCCTGTTCATGAACACATTGTATTACCATTGTTTTGAAAGTGATTCACGTCATCACAACTGTCAAAACGTTTACTGAGCTCTGTCGTGTGTATGTCTAAATAAATTGTGAAACCTTCTTGGAAGTCATATAACTCATAAAAATGTAGTAAAAAGTAAGATTCTGGTGAGTGGCTATTTTCTAACAGTTCAATATCAAGTTTGTCACAACATCTCTTGGACTTTGCCATACAAGCTTAAACATGTTAATAGTTTTGTTATGCAGATTTCCTCCTAACATCTGACAAGAAAGACAAATGTCTCCAGTGTTGAGCAGTGAAACTCTTTAGCAATCATCTGTGAATGGTCTCAAATCAACGACAAACACCAGTGTCCATGTCAGTCTCTCAGACGATCAACAGCTTTACTTGTACAGAAGTATTTTATACCACATCATACAACAACAAAGTGTGTACTATATTTTATATCACATCATACAACAACAAAGTGAGTACTATATTTTATATCACATCATACAACAACAGAATGTGTACTATATTTTATACCACATCATACAACAACAAAGTGTGTACTATATTTTATATCACATCATACAACAACAAAGTGAGTACTATATTTTATATCACATCATACAACAACAGAATGTGTACTATATTTTATACCACATCATACAACAAAGTGTGTACTATATTTTACACCACATCACATAACAACAAAATGTATACTATATTTTAGCTCTAATTAAAACAGAATTCCATGGAATTACATGTCTCACAATCAACCCACCCACTGACCCAAACCCAAACCCATTCCTTCCTTCCACCCTTCCATCCATCCATCCATCCATCCATCCATCCATCCATCCACCCATGGATTGCATATGTACAGACATTACACACAAACACACACATTACATACATACAGAAATTACTGCTTAGCATACACATGTGATGATATAGCAGAATGCAGTGCGTGGGATCAAAGAACTATTTTTGCTTCCTGCGAATACTACACACATAAGTGAGCCAGGTTTGGATCTTGTGTTGGGATCTTGTGCGCCAGGATGCGTGTGAAGACGACATGTCACACACTGTGCCAGGTAATCTATTTCCACTCCATGTTACGCAATCTATACACCACATGTCTCAAGGCAGACCTTACTCTATGGAGGATAGGCCAACAATACATGAGTCTGCAGAGGCATCGCTACAGTAAGTCAGTTATTTATCAATACCTTCCATCTGTTGTTGGTGAGGAAAATATTTAAAAAAAAAAAAAAAAAAAAAATGCCTCTACCATCCATAAGCATGAACAGAAAAGTCTTCTTCCAACTACAGATTTATCCCATTTGTTATTTGAAAATTACTCTTAACTATATGTCAGAATTATAAAATGTTTGACATCCAATAGCCGATTATTAATAAACCAATGGATCGATCCCCAGTCGGTGCACCACAATTGGTATATCAAAAGCTGTGGTATGTACTATCCTGTCTGTGGGATGGTGCATATAAAAGAACCCTTGCTACTAATGGAAAAATGTAATGGGTTTCCTCTCTAAGACTATATGTCAAAATTACCAATAGCCGATGATTAATAAATTGATGTGCTCTAGTGGTGTCATTAAACAAAACCAACGTTTTTTTTTACCTCTTAACTACGTGTATATGTCAGAATTACCAAATGTTTGACATCCAATAGCCGATGATCAATACATCAATGTGCTCTAGTGGTGTCATTAAACAAAACAAATTTCAATTACCCTAAAATAAAATAAACTTCAATTAACCTTATATATATAGGTCAAATATTAATTATTCAATTGTATATCTAGGTCAAATATCAATTATTTAAAGTAGCTCAAGAATTTCTTTTGTGTCTCAGTATACCCGTGGCTCACTGACATTTGTTCGTGGGCTCCGTATGCTCATCTGGCTTGTTGGTATTTGTGAGAGGAAAATCACGGGAAACGGCTGACAGCATAACGTTGTACCTTCCTGTTTCCTTCTCTGCCCTGTCAGAAGAACAGGAAGTCCGATAGGAATCTGCCTCATTAACTGTGCACAAGCCATCAAAACACAACACTTTGCAAAAATGTGAATGTCACTAACTCAACTAACCAGATGATAATACACCGTATGGTGCATTCATGAGGGGCACAGAAAGAAAATGTATCCAATATATCAATGGTGTTGGAAGAAATCTGTAGGTCGGCGGATGGAAGGGGAGGAGAGAAGAAACCAGTCAGAGGCCAAATCTCAGTTTTAGTGTAGAGTTAAGGTTTTGTTTGGTTTAATGACACCACTAGAGATATATACATCTCTATCACATTCATCAAATGATAACCTTTTTTAAAACTGATAGTCTCCAATACATTAAGTGCCGTTGCCAAAACAAAAAAAAACCTCAACAAAAAACCAACCCAAACAAACAAAAAACCCAAAGATATCAAAATCACCCTACCCACCCATAATTGGATCCGCTGGCATGATACATCTGGTATTTGACATATGCAGTTACTTCAAACCACTGACTATGTCAAATACTTGTGTGAAATATTGCCAATACAATTTGATTTCCATGAACCTTATTTCTTCTAAAATTTGATTTGATTTTCAAAAATGATTAACAACTACTGTTTAATGTTTTGACTTGTGTAGTTGTAGTGATCTCTTCAAAATTGCATGGTGAATATTGACGTGATAGTTATGGGGTGTCGTTAAGCTCATTTATGCCACAAATTTGAATTATAGTTACACTATAGAAGAAGTTATCGCTGATATACTCCAGCAAGTACTCTGCATCTCTAGCAAGCACAATCCTATCTGCCCCAAAACGAACCCCATTACATTACAAACATATATTCACCAGTATTTAAGATTACATAAAATGGGTTAAAAGATGGCTGTAATGCCTACAAGCAATATTATCTTCAGCTGTCATTATGAATCACGTAGTCGTATCCTGTTTATAAAGATATTAGACATTTCAAAAATGTCTGTTAACCAGGTACATGTATGGACTGCTAAAGACTAACTCAGTGAATATCTTTAAAAATAACACCAAACTCAAATCTCTAGGTTAAAGTTTATTTTGTTTAATGACACTACTAGAGCACATTGATTAATTAATCATCGGCTATTGGATGTCAAACATTTGCTAACTCTGACACGTAGTCATCAGAGGAAACACGCTACATATTTTCTAATGCAGAAATACAAGGGATCTTTTATATGCAATTTCCCACAGACAAGAAAGCACATGCCATGGCCTTTGACCAGTTGTGGTACACTGGTTGGATTGAGAAAACCCCCAATCAGTTAATGGATCCACAGAGGTGATTCAATCCTGCGATGCAAGCACCTCAGGCGAGAGATCAACTGACTGAGCTAAATTCCACCCAAATCTCTAGGTGCACCACATCTAAATCTCTAGTTACCAGAACGTAATATTTCCTAATAAAGTGGCCCTTCTTTCATTTATCATTAAATTTTATGCTGCAAAAAGTCCCTGATGGATATGTCAAATAGCAAGCTGTTAATGTTCCATTGTTTACATGCTATTTGTGATATATTACTCGATACATCTTACACAACAAGAAGGAAAAACTAGAGTCTGGAACATGAAGAAAAACAACATAAAGTTGCACTTGTTTATGGTGTGGGTTGAACATTGATGGAATGTGACTCGTTGGGTTCAATGGGTGCACCGCCAACCACAAGATGTGATAAAAGTTTAATAAAACAAGATAAGAACCACAAATTGACTAATTCTACTGGCATTGAATAGGGATGGGCTACTTTCTGCCAGTCAATGCTGTCATGGTAGGAGATGAGCTGAGCCTCCGTCACTGGGTCAGTGCACTGGGTAGACACAGCCCACTGATAGGCTATCACAGACAGGATTGGCTAGCAAAAAAAAACTTGCTCAAATTAACCACTGGAATGTTATTAAAATAATAATACACATGTAGACACATTGTCCAACCATTTAGACATCAAGTGAAAAAAAATGTATATAATTAATTAAGTAATGTCATATATCACAAACCAGTTGGTTATCAAAACAGTGTTTAGGTTATTATGTTATAAAAATAATGTGGGGACAGCTTAGTAGGTGGTTATGTTAGTACAGAAATGGCTTTTCTCCAAACTTGCATAAACGTTTTGATTTAAAAGAATACTTATGTTTTCCCACTTATCCAGCAATAGCAGAAACTACTGTTTAAACTACTGTTTTTCGTCATAATCAATACTTTTAAAAAGTGTTCTAAAAGGTTACTGAATCTTTTGTTTTAAGACAAAACCTCTTTTTTTCTTCTTTTTTTTTAAACCAAAAAATAATTCTAGTATGAATTAAAAATTTAACAAAAGAAGGTATGGTTGTACATTCTCATTTGACAAAGCAAAATTATGAATAAAACAAAAAATGAAAAACTGGGAATAACATTTTGATTATTTCATGTGCACAGTGGAATTGGCCATGTGGTGTAGTCTTCTATGTAAGTGAATACCCTTTTAAAACCATTCAGGCATTTGGCCAACTGATGAGCTACGGTGCACCTATTCCAGTCGGAATACCACATTGTGATGCCAAAATTATGTAAAGTTAGGACTTGGTTATTATATTACTTTGTTATGTACACTGACCAATGTTTTATGACTGGTATAACAAAGGCTGTGGTATGTGCTATGCTGCCTTTGAAAAGTGCTTACTAAAAATCCCTTGCTACTGGCTGTTATACTAATCCATTAACCACAATATACACGGAATGCAATTAGTATGCCCATTGCAGCCTACTTAACCTTCTGACTACTGCAGGTGAGATATCTTGCATGACGTCACACAAGTCAACATACTATACTGTATACAGTGCATTCCCCAATTCATATTTCCCAACATTTTGCACACGGTACTCGCCAGAAATAATAATTTTGAGTTGAAAAAGTGGTTTTTGGCAAGTATTTTCGCTTGACAACAATGGAGGAATCGATAGATGATTCTGACAGCTAAGTTGATAATAAATTTGACCATTTTACCAACAAAAATCATGAAATATTGGAATATGAATCCTTCTTCGTTTCCAAAAAATATTCTAGTAAGAAAAGCAGTTATTGGGAACAATGGACATAAATACTAGCCATTTGTCCATAAATGTCCTTAAGTAAATGCAACTTTAAAAAAAAAATTGGCCTAATTTTAATCAATAACTGATCTAAAATATAAAAATGTGAAAAACCCTTGAAAATAATACTTACTGATTAAAATACAAGCTTTATTTTATGTATTTATAAAAAATTTAAGTGAAAATATGTGAGTAAAAGTTAAAAATTTGTACACCCTCAATGTGGTTAAGTTTTATTTAAACCTTAAAACGAAGACAACAAACAAATCCACATATATTCCATTTAAGTACAAATATCTTGTCAGTTAAAGTTTGCTTTGTTTAACAACACCACTACAGCAAATCAATTTATTAATCATCGGCTACTGGATGTTAAACATTTGGTAATTTTGACATATAGTCTTAGAGAAGAAACCCACTGCATTTTTTATTTAGTAGCAAGCGATCTTTTATATGCACTATCTCACAAACAGGATAGCACATACCACAGCCTTGGTATACCAGTCATGGCGCACTGGCTAGAGCGAGAAAAATATCTTGTCAGATGAAATGATAGTTCTCATTTCTTTCAGCTTTGCCTTAGTCAGCTTTTAAATTAATTTATATATATATATTTTTTCACATTCATTCATTCATTCACATCCATGGGCGGGACACAACTAAAACCATTAAACTTTTAAGAGACAAGTAAGCAATAAAAATGCACTAAAATCAAATTGAAAAAAGGAAGTATGACAATTCTCAGTATCAAATCATATAAACTGAAACGACCTTGCTGGGTGACAGTGACTTTAAAACAGAGTCTCTATTGTTCTGCGCAGAGAAAGAAACCCACAGAAAAGGCCCGGTCTGTGACAGAAGGTCAGACAAAAACCAACAAACACACGGATGTATTTGAAAAGTATAAAGCCGCGGTAATGAAGAACTGTGTTGCCGCAGCGATGCCGGATTTGAACCTAAATTGAAAATATGACAATCGTTAGGACTCGGACAGCATCGCACCCACTATCAGTCTCATCACAGTGGGTCGGTCTCAGTTCTAGGATGGGTACAACGATCCCACTGACATTAGATCATACACCAACAATGGAAGACTTATCTTCAAATCAAATAAGGAACAGTGTTTTTCCTTAGTTGACAAGAAATACATTTGTTTTTTGTTTTGGGGGACTATACAGTTTGTGGGATTGTTAGTGGGTTAGGTACATCCTGTTTACAAAAAAAAAAAAAAGAAGAAGAAGAAGAAGAAGAAGAAAAAGAGGTTTTGTCTAAAAGATTCCATAACCTTTTAGAACACTTTCTAAACATTTTTATTTGGTCTTCACAACATCTAGATAACAAAGTTCAAGTCTGTGAAAATTGTGAGGACGATCATTTTGTTTGCTTGCTCCTTGAACAAATATAACTTTGCCTAAACTATTATTTTTTTGGCGTACACAATTTTAGGCCATCATTTACATGAAAATAATGGGATAGGTTATGTGATTGTATTTTTGTGTAACTTTCTAACTTTCAAATCCCTGTAGTTTGTAATCAGACATTTTTAACATATCTCAGGGAAGTGATTTACTAATTAATTTAATAAGTATAATCAGACATGAAGTTTAGTGTGTAGATTTGGCTTTTTTAAAATGTAGAATAAAAGTTGAATAGAATAAAACAAATAAAAAAAGTACTCCAGAAATATCTTCATAGGAAACTAATTTCCCTAGTTACATACAATACGAAAATTAATATGAATGTTCTATTGTATGCAGGAAAAGGATGGACAAACCAAACTTTAATTTTCCAGCACGACATGCAAATGGGGGCATAATTATCAATATAACTTTAAAATACTACTCTGTCATTTGTAATCATATCAAAGTACTAATAAAAGACAACCTTGAGATATTTAAAAAAACAAAACAAAAAACAACAACGGGGGGGGGGGGGGGGAAGAAAAAGAATGCTGTATCATCCAGACAACAAAGCGAGGGATTGGTGACTTCTGGGGGGGGGGGGGGGGGGGATAGAGAGAGAGAGGGGGAAATGAGAGAAAAAAGAATCAATGGAGAGAAAAATTAAATATTTAATAACCGAATGTGTGAATGGAACGCAGGCGAGTTCAGTGAGCACGACTGAGTACAAGACTGACACCGCACACGGCCTCACCACTAATAACACAAATGGACTGTTGACACTAATGGCTGGGATGAAAGGGTCGCCCAGTGCAGCAGTAAACTGTCCACTTGGTTTGAATACACACAACCACACTAAACCTCTGATGTAGCACATATACACAACCACCACTAAACCTCTGATGTAGCACATATACACAACCACCACTAAACCACTGATGTAGCACATATACACAACCACCACTAAACCACTGATGTAGCATATACACACAACCACCACTAAACCACTGATGTAGCACATATACACAACCACCACTAATATAGTAGATATATACACAACCACCACTAAACCACTAATGTAGCACATATACACAACCACCACTAAACCTCTGATGTAGCACATATATACAACCACCACTAAACTACTGATGTAGCACATATACACAACCACCACTAAACCACTGATGTAGCACATACACACAACCACCACTAAACCACTGATGTAGCACATATACACAACCACCACTAAACCACTGATGTAGCATATACACACAACCACCACTAAACCAGATGTAGCACATATACACAACCACCACTAAACCTCTAATGTAGCACATATACACAACCACCACTAAACCTCTGATGTAGCACATATACACCACCACCACTAAACCTCTGATGTAGCACATATACACAACCACCACTAAACCTCTAATGTAGCACATATACACCACCACCACTAAACCACTGATGTAGCACATATACACAACCACCACTAAACCTCTGATGTAGCACATATACACAACCACCACTGATGTAGCACATATACACAACCACCACTAAACCACTGATGTAGCACATATACACAACCACCACTAAACCACTGATGTAGCACATATACACAACCACCACTAAACCTCTGATGTAACACTTATACACCACCACCACTAATGTAGTAGATATACACACAACCACCTCTAATGTAGTAGATATACACACAACCACCACTAATGTAGTAGATATACACACAACCACCACTAATGTAGTAGATATACACACAACCACCACTAATGTAGTAAATATACACACACAACCACCTCTAATGTAGTAAATAAACACACAACCACCTCTAATGTAGTAGATATACACACAACCACCACTAATGTAGTAGATATACACACAGCCACCACTAATGTAGTAGATATACACACAACCACCACTAATGTAGTAAATATACACACACAACCACCTCTAATGTAGTAAATAAACACACAACCACCTCTAATGTAGTAAATAAACACACAACCACCACTAATCGCCAGACACCTCGATCCCCCATGCAAAATTTCCTGCGCACGCCCCTACATATACATACAACCACCTCTAATGTAGTAGATATACACACAACCACCATTAACCCACTAATGTGGCACATACACACACAACCATCTCTAATGTAGTAGATAAACATACAACCACCACTAATGTAGTATACACACAACCACCACTAATGTAGTAGATAAACATACAACCACCACTAATGCAGTATACACACAACCACCACTAATGTAGTAGATAAACACACAACCACCATTAAACCACGAATGTGGCACATATACACACAACCACCTCTAATGTAGTAGATATACACACAACCACCACTAATGTAGTAGATATACACACAACCACCACTAATATAGTAGATACACACACAACCACCACTAATATAGTAGATATACACACAACCACCTCTAATGTAGTAGATAAACACACAGCCACCTCTATTGTAGTAGATATACACACAACCACCATTAACCCACTAATGTGGCACATACACACACACCAACCTCTAACGTAGTAGATAAACATACAACCACCACTAATGTAGTAGATATACACAACCACCATTAACCCACTAATGTGGCACATACACACACAACCACCTCTAATGTAGTAGATAAACACACAACCACCTCTAATGTAGTAGATATACACACAACCACCATTAACCCACTAATGTGGCACATACACACACAACCACCTCTAATGTAGTAGATAAACACACAACCACCTCTAATGTAGTAGATATACACACAACTACCATTAACCCACTAATGTGGCACATACACACACAACCACCTCTAACGTAGTAGATAAACATACAACCACCACTAATGTAGTAGATATACACACAACCACCACTAATGTAGTAGATAAACACACAACCACCATTAAACCACGAATGTGGCACATATACACACAACCACCTCTAATGTAGTAGATATACACACAACCACTACTAATGTAGTAGATATACACACAACCACCACTAATATAGTAGATACACACACAACCACCACTAATATAGTAGATATACACACAACCACCTCTAATGTAGTAGATAAACACACAGCCACCTCTAATGTAGTAGATATACACACAACCACCATTAACCCACTAATGTGGCACATACACACACAACAACCTCTAACGTAGTAGATAAACATACAACCACCACTAATGTAGTAGATATACACACAACCACCACTAATGTAGTAGATAAACACACAACCACCATTAAACCACGAATGTGGCACATATACACACAAACACCTCTAATGTAGTAGATATACACACAACCACCTCTAATGTAGTAGATATACACACAACCACCAATACAGTAGATACACACACAACCACCACTAATATAGTAGATATACACACAACCACCTCTAATGTAGTAGATATACACACAACCACCTCTAATGTAGTAGATATATACACAACCACCTCTAATGTAGTAGATATACACACAACCACCTCTAATGTAGTAGATACACACACAACCACCACTAATATAGTAGATACACACACGATTACAGTCAGACAAATCTTAGTCACCCCTTCTCTGACAGAATCAGGTATCTCCTTATCGTATGAATGTAGCTGTTGGAGGATTGCTTATTTAACAGTTTTTTGTTGTTGTTTTTTTACTGGCAGAGGTGTAACAAACTGTCCAGTCAAGATACAGGACTGATAATTTCAAAACCGGTTGTTTTGTTTTTATGTCACTCATGCAAACCTAATTTTGTGCAACCTAATTTTCGTTTGTGTATTAAATTTAGGATATCATTTACAAAAGGGTTTAGGAAAAAAAAAAATGAAAGCAAAAAAAAAGGGTTACCTGAATTTATTTTTCAGTTTTTATAGGCGCTCAGATGACAAAGCTTTAATGTCACTGATCTAAGACTACATGTAAACAAGGCTAGTAACTGAAAACTATATTAAAGCTAGTAATAAACAATATCGACTCATTTCACCTCAGGTTTCCTGATGATGTTAGTGTAACAGCACCTGAGCACACGGTTATTAGTCACACACCAGTTGAGCTACTGAAAAGCTAAATAAATATTGCCTGAAAATGTATACAGGGAAACAGGACAACCATGGGACCACGTAAAACATCTGATTATGGGTTTTTCCAGAGGGTAATTAATGTTCCTGTATGACTTTAAACATAATTTATTACAAAGACACATAGAATGTTATATTGTACTTCATATATACATTATGACATTGTTGAAATGATTTTTAAATGAGCATAACTTTGGCATGAGCACTGGTAGGCTTCATGTCCCATCGAGGGCGTACCCTGGAATAAATTTCTGGCGGAAATCCTGATCTGATACGAAGGGACATCTGGTTTAAACAACTTCTGTTCTATAATGATATTTAAACAGGGATCATGAAAAACATCCGGTTTTGATGGAATTCTAGTTTACAGAGGGTCCAGTTTTCAGGAGTTTACTGTTTATTTAATTTGTTCTCAAAACTACATGACTCAACCAGATTCATTGTAGTCATATCTGGTTTGTTACTGATATTTTGGTGTATAACTCAATTATTGTTATGCAGCCATAAATCAGAAACATTAACTATTCAATTTTTAGCAAACACTAAAATATTTGCAAATTTTAGGTGAAGTATGGGTTAATAACAGTGAAGAATGTATACAGAGTGTATATTTCAAGTCACAAAATCATGGGTCAACAATTATGAGAAATTGCCTTTAAAGATCTGATCCACATACCAAACTGGTGATTAGTTAATAATGGAGAAGCTCTCAATGAAAAGATGAATATTTTACATCATTACCCACATGGTTAAACGAATCTTGGTACATATCAAAGTGATACGTCCCACTAGAATGCCAAATGGGATGTAACACTTCGACGTTACATGATGACGTCATCGATTAGCGCACTACAACCTTACGGGAACGTCAACCAAGCAGGTTCAGTGATATAAATTAAGATCGATTGTGGGTAATAAATAGGATATTAAACTCGCTGCCATTTCGTATAATGTTTATGTCCCTCATGAAATAATTTTCACTGTCACTTACTAAAGCTCATGAAAATTGAAAATTATTTCACTCGGGACATAAACATGATATGAAATGGAAGCTTGTTTAATATCCTATAATATCTAGCCATGACTAACATTGAGAGAGATGATTAATGCTCCTTTAACTTAGATTATGTGGGACCATTCAGCTATTACCATACTGAGCATTGATATTTAATCCTTTTGTAGCACTTTAAAAAAAAAAAATTGCTAAAAATTCATCTCCTTAAATTAGTCTCAGGGAAGTGATGGTGAAGTATGATTTTAAAAACACCCCAGCACAGAACAATATATTGTCTATTGGGTGTAAAAATGAGAGGCTCTGAAATGAGTATTAAGACATGGTTCTGAAGACACAGCTAGGATGAAGGACACTGACAGGGTGTTAAAATAAGAGGCTATGAACTGAATACTAAGACATGTTTCTGAAGACATAACTAAATGTAGGACCAAGCATACTGACCTTGCTGACGAGTGTGTCACTGTGGTCGAAGTGTCGCCCATACAGTTTCGGAGCCTCGCCTGGGATGGATTCAATCTTGATGCACACCTCCTGGCCCTGCCGAGCGATGTCCACCCCCTTGTGATTGTACTCGATACTCGTCACACGGCCCAAGTCTACAAACTGAAACACAGAACAATAATCCAGTAATCAGACCCTAGAATCATAATATACTCGTCACATGGCCCAAATCTAGAAACAGAAACACAGAATAATCTGGTAATCAGAACCTAGAAACATAATATACTCGTCACACGGCCCAAATCTAGAAACTGAAACACAGAACAGTAATACAGTAATCAGAACCTAGAAACATAATATACTCGTCACATGGCCCAAGTCTACAAACTGGAACACATCTAACAGTAATCCAGTAATCAGAACCTAGAAACATAATATACTCGTCACACGGCCCAAATCTAGAAACTGAAACACAGAACAGTAATACAGTAATCAGAACCTAGAAACATAATATACTCGTCACATGGCCCAAGTCTACAAACTGGAACACATCTAACAGTAATCCAGTAATCAGAACCTAGAAACATAATATACTTGTCACACGGCCCAAGTCTACAAACTGAAACACATCTAACAGAAATCCAGTAATCAGAACCTAGAAACATAATATACTCGTTACATGGCCCAAATCTAGAAACTGAAACACAGAATAGTAATCCAGTAATCAGAACCTAGAAACATAATATACTCGTCACACGGCCCAAATCTAGAAACTGAAACACAGAACAGTAATCCAGTAATCAGAACCTAGAAACATAATATACTCGTCACATGGCCCAAATCTAGAAACTGAAACACAGAACAATAATCTGGTAATCAGAACCTAGAAACATAATATACTCGTCACACGGCCCAAGTCTACAAACTGAAACACAGAACAATAATCCAGTAATCAGAACCTAGAAACATAATATACTCGTCACACGGCCCAAATCTAGAAATAAAAAATAAAACTATAATCAGATATAATATATATAAGATATAAAGATCTAATACTACAAACTGAAACACAAAATATAACAATAAAGAGTAGTGATATTTCAGTTAATATTTAGTCACGTGATTTTGTTTCAATAAAGCATCTCATTAACAGATCTCTATTGCTTTTCAAATATCTCTAACTTTCCATATCAATGATTACCTAACTTCACATACACATTATGGGTAATGAAACATCAAAGGTAACATAAAATTAATAGACACTGATGAATAGAGGCAACAAAGGTCAAGATTACAGAGCTACATATTTTTAGTGCTAACTGGACCCTTATACACTGAAGAAACAATAGCCTTACATTAATATATGCTAGTGGTGGTCTGATTAATTGGAATAATCGAAGATTGGTTGGTAAAATCCAAATTCCAACTAATCGATTATAATTCCTGGTAATCGATTATTAACAAACATACACATACCATATGGCATGGAAATTGCTTAAGTGACCCAAATGGTATCTATGTAAATGGTAACTACAAATTTGAACTCTGTGTTATTTGCAGATTAATCTGCAAAATGTAATATTTTTACGGCATTACCATTTTGCATGAATACATAATATACATTACATCCTACAATAAAAAATAGATTTAACTATCTTAAATTTATTTGACGAAGGATAAAGTTGAGTCGGCTAATTGAGCGTTCTATTTTCAACTTGTGAGATCTGTGCGTTCACCAATAATCTTTGTGGTATAACAACCGGTTGAGTTTTTAGCATGGCTGGAAACCTTGTCAGCAAGAAAAGGTTGCAACTTTCGCCAGAGCATGTGAACATGATGATTTCAAACAAGAAAGAACAAGAAGTTCTTCCTTTAACTTGAATGGAAAGTTTATTTTCAGATAATAAAAGAGACAATTTTATATACATTGTACTTTTATTCTTGTCTTTTGTATTCATTAGATACCTTGAGTAACAATACACTTCAGTGGTATCAATAAGCAAACAAACTTACATATTTTTAACCTTGAGTAAAAAAAAAGGTTTAAAATGTTGGCAACTGATTATAACTGATGATTGGTTGGTTTAACTAACCAATCATCAAACATAGAAATCCAACCAATTCCCACCACTAATATATCCACTAGACTAGAGCTAAACAAATGGCTAATGCCTATCACATTTAACAAACATATCTTGTACATCAACAGATCAAATGTCAAGGTCATATAATACCATTAGTTAGAACTGCTTGATGCCTGCATGATGTGGCACACACATATCAACTTTAACTTTAACAAAGTATAATTTGGTTAAACAGATTAAAGAAAAAAAAAAGATAGAACATTTCTAAATTTTAACAGATACGTATCAAGTCTGGCCACCTATGAAAGTTAAGACAGTAAGGTAAATGAAAATCACATTCAAATAAACAAAAATTTGAATGTGCAGAAAATCCAATCCATAATCAACAATGATAAAACAAAATAACGACCAAAATATGCACACACACTTTGACATTCAGTAGTGTAGACTAACATTCAACATAGTGGACAATAATTCACATGGGCCCCAATACCTGTAATGGACATGGGTTGTAATGAATTCATTTTACAGGGCTCAAAATAGAATGTAAGATATGGCCTGCTGTTATTTTTTTTAAATAGCAGGCCAAAAGAAATATGGCCTGCTAGAAATAAGACAACGTGCGTTGAGTCTCCATAAGTACTTAAGTACTTGGGCACAGGCTGAATCTAGCAAGACTTGAGTCCATTCACAGGACATGAGTAGAAGAACACTTGACATTTAATTATATTTTTTTATTTCATTCAGCCATATACTTGCTGCCGGTTACATTATTGGGCTATTAGACATGGAGGGAAAACAAAAGTCGAATGGGTGGAATGCTGGAATGATTTGGCATCCATGTTCAGCATTGGAATTAAGATGCTTAATACTATTTAATTTTATTCCTTAGGCTCATTATCATCTTTAGTCCTTCCCACAGGGAACGCTTTTTTCATGCTAATAAATTTACTACAATAAATAAAGATTGTTTTCTAAATTGCACACACATTTATTTTATTATTATGTTTTTTTGCTATTTCCAAAATACTTTAAACTTTTCTTCTTACATCCAACCAAATTGAAATTATTTACAAAAAACCCCAAACATTTTTGTTGGTCAATGGGAGGGACGACAGGGCAAGTGTCGATTACTCGGATCTGGGTCGAGTTTGAGTACTTGAGTCCAATATTTTGGACTTGTGAATGCCCTAGTTAAGTGGAGGGTTTTGGTCAGTGTGTAGAAAATTAGGACCTCTGAGATATATCTTGGAGCATTATACAATTAAAATATAACAATTATGAGCTAAATAAAATCTGACCTGCAATTTTGGGGTAATTTTTAGCAGGTGGATTTCTATTGCACCTGCTAGGGCTAACTAATTAACTGCTTTTTATAGCCACTATTTCGATCCCAGGAATTATACACCAAAATATGAAGGTTCACTGTATTAATACAAACATGTGACTTCTTTTTAAACAAACTGATTTCCGGCTTAACTACAGCTATTAACGTTACTACAAGTCAAATAAAGTATATTCTACACAACTAATTCCCACAAATTGTTGCAAACGAACCGAATGACCAGCTAAACTGACTCATTCAGGAGTGCACTAAGAAGTCAGCAACGATAACATTACAGAAAATTTATTTCATTTGTCGAACATTTCTCACAAATGTTTCTTAAAAAAACACCACCATCTATAAACGCAGTTATATATTCCCTGACAGACGCGATACTGCGTGGAGGAGGCTAGAAATTGTACATCAGCTTGAAACGCGGCTTTATCGGAGCAGATACTAAAATCACGAGCTGGAATATACAAAGGCACTTTTTCAATAAGTCTTTTATCTGCCACAGGAAATGGGTGTGCTGATAGCCTATCGCTTAGACGTGGAACGTCTTGCCTACACATCACTGGAGCTCTTCCAACACACGCTATAACACTAATCTGCATTTAAGGTAAACTAAAGTAATTTTTTTAGTCTAACGACCTTTCCAGCACATCAAAATAAAGTCATACACGAGATTGTGGTTGCTTTACTATTCTTTGACCAAAATCGTTATCTACTAAATTGTATCAAGTTTTGGCAGTCAATTTTATTAGGTTTTGAAAAGGTGATTGTCCTAGTTTAAAAGAATTAAGGCAAAACAACAATTTAAAGAAGTACTATCTTAAATTTTCTAATATCCTGTATGGAATTGTAGAGATAGCATAAGAACACAGGACATTTGCAGAAAATGAGTTAGAAAAGGTAAAACAGAAATAGAGAAAGAGAATTATAGTAATGAGTAACATCAGTATTAACCTTAAAAACAGTCATGAATATTAGCAAGATTAATAACAAGTACTTCTTCCTTTTTAAGGCTATTTACTTCGCTGCATAAATTAAAGGAGAAATATCTACATGTACAATATCACCAAGTCTTTTTTTTTGCTTTTTGAAAAATTAATGGAAAGTAAAAAAAAAACCCACAAAGAAAACGAACTTTGAGAGGTTGATAAATTTTTGTTTTTTTGAGAGAGAGAGAGAGAGAGAGAGAGAGAGAGAGAGAGAGAGAGAGAGAGAGAGAGAGAGAGAGAGAGAGAGAGAGAGAGAGAGAGAGAGAGAGAGAGAGAGAGAGAGAGAGAGAGAGAGAGCGCAGAAAAAAGAGCATACCACCCAAATGTAAGATGGGCATGTCAAAATGACAACTGAAATTATATTTTTATATACATGTACTCCCAATTTTACAAATAAAACTCTACTAATACAGTTCATTCTGTTACTAAACAGCAGTCCAAGGATATATTACCACCAGAAGGAACCGAGTTCAACTCCCCACCACTAACATATTTCTGCCCAGTACTTTGTCACATTCAGGCACCATCCCCAGCTCTTATATTTAAATAACGATTACATCAGACAATTACATGCACACCTTGTCTTAGTCTCTGTAAAGGAGTCCTCATACCTGATTTCTATTTATCAGACTATTTTATGATCAAACAATTTTCTCACCACCTTTGTCCTGCCAGACAAACAAATTTGACTAGAAACAACTCTTCCGTCATAATTAAAAAATCCAGTCTAAACTAAAAAATTTACAAAATAAAAATGACAGTAAAAAACCCTGACTAATCCAAATTTTGTCTAAACCAGAATGATTTTATAGTCAAAATTTGAAACTAGCAAACTAATCTGGCACATTTAATCATTTTGAACAAGTGTATGCAGGGCTTTAGATCTACTAATAGGGGCACAACAGTGGGGTTTTGGTTTTTGTCCGTCTCTAGCACAGCAGTCTCTTTTCAGTGCAGTAATGTTCTTAACAGCTACTGAAGAGTTGTGGATATTCAGAAATGCAATTCAAGTGGTTTTAATCTTGGTAAAGCTTAACGTTTCAGTGGATTTGAAGTTGGAGTGTTTGCACTTAATTTGGACATGATTACTCCAGGTATAGGTATTTTGGGCATGATGTTTATTGCCTTGACTTTGGTGCTATCTAAAGCATTGTTTATGGTAATTAATAAACATATTACAAACAGTTTTGGCAAGGTCATCCTAAATTCTTATACAAGTTGAAATGTCAAGGCTTGACAAGCCTGAAAAGGAAATCCTACAAGAGAAAATAAACTAGAGGATGTATCAAAGACATACACGAGAAGGATAAAAATCATCTCAAACGGCCACAACATGACGAGCTTGTCGAATTTAGTATCTTTGTTTCCTGTGCGGAAAGTGAACTGAGCTGAAAATCATAGACCCAATCAAAGAGATCCTTTCTTTCATGTAGTGGATGACTTTGAAGTTGGTAGTGGCGAACAATACGCCCCTTTGACAGTCGGGCTGAGTCTGGTAGCCAGTCAAGTGTTCTCATCTTTGAAGTGAACCTTGTTGAGAAATCACACAAAGCTTCATATCCAAAGGAATGCAATTAAACACAAAAGTTATGGATCCCTTGATATAATGACTGTTCACAAACGTAGTCAAAGACGAACATGAGATAAAATAAGATCATACTATTATTTTTATCTCTAAGGAGCCAATTCAAACCAACGTAACACTACTAATAAAAAATTGTGAAATGTAGCAATTAGGTTATTAACTTGTTATATTTTAAAATTTAATTTCTTTTAAAGAAACCAGGACCCTAATTTCAGTGTCAAAATTATAGATTCCATTAAGGTCAAAATAGTTCAGAAGTACTTTTGTAGTGACATGATAAACAATATATAATTCTAAAAATACATTAACAAATATTAAAACAAAATTATTATCAGAATATACAGTAATAAAATAAACTCATATTTTCTATTTAAAGGACAATGATAATTAATAACATACTTGATAAATCTGACATCAAAACTCCTGACTTTGAACCTTGATCAAGGTCAAACTAGAAAAACAATACTTTAAGCCAATAACTTGGTGAGAAAATTTATTAATGGTAGAATATGAGGAAAGCAAAGTGAAATTAGTCCAATATACGACATACACCCACGTGGTAATCTACCATGACAGACGTAAGATTGAACTTGAGCCAAGGAAGATTATTAATGAACCTCTAATGAATGGAAGGATGATGGTTACTATCTGATAGAACCAATAAAGTAATGGAATGAAACAATAGATGAGTGAGTGAGTGAGTGAGTGAGTGAGTGAATGAGTGAGTGAGTGAGTGAGTGAGTGAGTGAGTGAGTGAGTGAGTGAGTGAGTGAGTGAGTGAGTGAGTGAGTGAGTGAGTGAGTGAGTGAGTGAGTGAGTGAGTGAGTGAGTGAATGAATGAATGAATTAATGAATGCAGCCCAAGAAAATACCAATCAAAATTAATGTCACATTATGTGGACAGTCTAGCACTGATTTTATCATCAGACAAGCTCATGAAAAACCAATTAGAATTAATAATAGATTAGGCAGCTTCACTAAATATTATAATATATGGTACCCGTCCAGGACTTCTAGAATTTTTTATAAAATCCACTAGTCATAGGATCAGTGATTTGTAAAATTTACTAGCCACAATAAAAAATTCACCAGCCCTACTTTACTTTAAGTTAATACAATTTTACTAAATAATAGTAAAAATCGGATGTCTCACCTAAAGAGAGAGAGAGATATAGCTTTAAAACACAAACATGTGAGGGTGGTGGGCAGAATATTCATATTTAAAAAGTAGACTTAAGTGCAACATTTGACCAAAAACATTTCACTAACCGTTTGACATGCCAATAGTAGTTATCTACTAGCCCAACATTGAATATCACTAGCTATGGGAGAAGGGCTACCATAATCTAGAAGCCCTGCATCTCAACACTTGACACAAACCAGTCAGTTAAAAAAACATTATTCTTTAAAGCTTAATCCCCCAAAAGAAAAAGATATTCAAATTGGAAATTTAGTTGTGCCCCATGCAGTGAGGATGATCTTTTATTTTATTAAATAAACAAAAACATTCTGAATTTACAAGTCATTAAAAAGAGTGCCTTCCATGTGTATTTTGTTGTTTTCTTGTTTCAGAGTGAGTGTGTTTTCTTGGGGAATGTATTTTTTTTCTTCTGAGAAAATATAGTGCTATATTGAGAAGGTATTTGGGCTCAAAACAGATGGTCTGCCACTAAATTTCATTTAATAAAAGATATATTGCTCACCACAAAAATATATTCTTTGGGAAAAAACATATTCTTGTAAAGTACAAACAATTTTGTCTTTTATCCCCCTAAAAATGTATTTAAAGGGAAATTAAAAAAAACAAAAACATTTATTGTAGCAATCCTTGAAACAAACAGATCAATATAGTGGCCCCAAACTGCATACATGTGTGTGTGTGTGTGTGTGTGTGTGTGTGTGTGTGTGTGTATATATGTGTGTGTGTGTGTGTCGGTCTGTGTGTGTGTGTGCGTGTGTGTATATGTCGGTCTGTGTGTGTGTGTGCGTGTGTGTATATGTCGGTCTGTGTGTGTGTGTGTATATGTGTGTGTGTGTGTCGGTCTGTGAGTGTGTGTTTGTGTCGGTCTGTGTGTGTGGCTGCATCTCTGTGTGTATGTGTGTGTGTGTGTGTGTATGTGTGTGTGTGTGTGTGTGTGTGTGTGTGTGTGTCGGTCTGTGTGTGTGTGTGTGTGTGTGTGTCGGTCTGTGTGTATCTGTGTGTGTGGCTGCATCTCTGTGTGTATGTGTGTGTGTGTGTGAGGAAACCAGCTAAAAATGTTCATCGGTAGCAACAAGGGATCTTTTATATGCACCATCCCACAGACAGGATACCATATACCAGTCTTGGTGCACTGGCTGGAGTGAGAAATGTCTGGTTAATATCACTAATGACCGATTCATAAATTTTGATACAAATGCTGAATGATTCAGCTCAGTGGTAGAGCATTCACTTGAAATTTGTGATGTGATAAATCATGTTTATGAAACACACAGTGGATGACAAGTTAATACCTGTTACAGCTGGTAACAAGCAACAGTTACAAAGGTTGTTAAGGTCTGACATACCCAGCAAGAACATCACAACAAAACAGACGAAATAACAGTGTTATTACACTTGGCTCAATATTAAAACGAGGATGGACAAGTATTATTTCCTTCATGAAATCTTTATTACATTCAAGTGACCTAAACAACTCCACCCAAATTGAAAAAAGAAAAAAGAAAACAAAAAGTCAACAATCTAGTGCAGATGTTCCTAAGCTGGGTTTATGACAAGGTTTAAAATCTCTTTGACAAAATAACAATAAACTGAAATACACAAATCTTCAAAACTTCTCAAAACCATTTTCAGTTACATTGGACAATGTAAGTTAAAAGCCAAAGTCTTTCAACCATGTGTCAAAGTAACGACTATTATGTTAGACACTAAAGCAGTACTTAGTATAAAAATGTATCACGGTCTCGGTAAATAAACATCCCTTTAATCAAGATAAAATCATTACAAATCAAAACAACTGAACTACCACAGTGTTGAAATGCAGCATAAAGGCTACATATTTTGATAAAGGCTACATATTTTGATAAAGGCTACATATTTTGATAATGGCTACATATTTTCATAAAGGCTACATATTTTTCATATGCACCATATGCTAAAAATTGGAGCATGAAAAAATTATTTGTATAGTTATCAATAACAGTGTTTCCATTGGAGTGGCATGTTTTAGTATATATTAGACATGCACATAAGCAAATGCAAGTGTACACACATGTGCACACACACACACACACACCCACACACACATACACCACACACACACAACACACACAGAGATTCTGCAATCAAAATAAGTTGAGAATGATAATTCATTCTTATCATCTGATTAATGAAAGAACCACTACAAGCACATACAATCTGATCAACTGTTTTTATATTTCAAATATAACATGACCTACCTGTGCCTGTATGAGTAACATGGAAACATATGACATACCAGGATGATGAATACAATGCGAACAGTGACATGAATGAATAACAAATATACATATGTGTCTGTCAACACGTTTAACAGCAAAACTAATGGCAGTTATATTTTATTATACATATAGGCTCCAATATCCAGAGTCATATTTTGTTTTAATAATAATTATTGCAAAGTGTGCAACTTGCTTCTAAATCCAAACTGGTTGGTTTAAACACATTTAATGATGTTTGGTTGTTACTATATGTATAGACAGAACTTCACTTTCATTCATAAAATTCCTTCATTCATGAGCAAGTTTATACATACAATGTATATTATGAACAGACATTTACAGGAAACGGTATATCAACATGGAATGGTATGGTATATTTTTTTAAAGCAGTGACTATGGTAATATAGACAAATAATGATTTTCTATAACAGCTGTATTATTTTGTATGCTGTAAGAATGAGGCTTCCTAAAGAATGCTGCTATGCCATGTCACCAGTCGTCTTGGATGATGTCACTTACACTTGTTTTACATAAATATACAAAACTTACATACATGTATATGGTTTTTGCTTCCTAAAAGAATGTATGTCAGACATGCCAATCAGCAATCAACTCGGAAATGCTGACGGGGCGGGACGTAGCCCAGTGGTAAAGGATCAATCCCCATTGGTGGGCTCATTGAGCTATTTCTCGTTCCAGCCAGTGCACCATGACTGGTATATCAAAGGCCGTGGTATGTGCTATCTATGGGATGTTGCATATAAAAGATTCCTTGCTACTAATGGAAAAAATGTAGCGGGTTTCCTCTCTATGACTGTCAAAATGACCATATGTTTGACATCCAATAGCCGATGATTAATAAATCAATGTGCTCTAGTGGTGTCAGTAAACAAAATAAACTGATACGCCGACAGTGGTAGCAGTGTACACAGGGTTATGTGATGTAGTGGTTGATGACATTGTTTTAGACAGTAGAGGAATTTTTATATTCAAAATTTAAAACACTTGAAAGTGACAATGGACTGCAATAAAGAGAATAACCAACTTTAAGTCTGTTTTTGTTTAACAACACCACTAGAGCACATTGATTTATTAATCATCGACTAAATGCCAAACATTTGGTAATTTTGACATTTAGTCTTAGAAAAGAAACCTGCTACATGTTTTCAATAGAAGCAGGGGATATTTTATATGCAGACAAGACAAGACAGCACATACTACAGCCTTTGATATATCAGTCGTGGTGCACTAGCTGGAATGAGAAATAGCCAATGGAGCCACCAACTGAGACCAATCCTAGACCAACCACATACGAGGCGAGTGCTTTACCACTGGCTATGACCTGCCTCGAATAACCAACTTACTACAAGTATAAGGAGTTATGGATGATCTAATCCCCATCGGATTTACAACATTAATTCATTCACAAGAGATAACTGCTCATACTAGTAGCTCGTCATTCTCCAAGCAAACTTATTAAATTAGTCGTAACCATATATAGGTCTGTATTCCATGGTAACCTATACATGGATTATTTCAGTGTGTGTAGAGTTACTGCTTGATGCTGTTGGAAGACAACAGCTGTGTTTTTCTCAAGTCTAATTGACAAGCACAAAACCACAAAGAGGAAAATAACAAATGGCTGGTTGTTTTAAAGGAAAGATGTATGGAACAACAAGAATCAATGGCTGGCTGTTCTAGTTCTAAGGAAATGAATGAATGAATGAATGAAAATACTTCTGCTATTGGGTGTCAAACAAAGATAAGTACATGAATGAACAGATGAAATGAATGAATGAATGAATGGATGAATGAATGGATGGATGGATGGATGGATGGATGGATGGATGAATGAATGGATGAATGACATCAGTATAAGGGAGATTGATGGTTTCAACAGGGAGGATAGAAATCCATAACTGGGTAGTTGATTTAGTTGAGAGATGAGGCAAAAATAAATAAAATGGATCGTTGTTTTAAATGAGACAGACAAAGATGATATAAAACCAGATATTTAGTGGATATCACACCAAGAATCTATCAGCTGATTACAGATGGTGCTCCATGAATGAATTAATGAATGCATGAATGAATGAACAATATCCCAGCAGGGACAATAAGGTGTGTCAAACATAGGAGAGGTCCTAATCAAAACCACAGACATGACACATACTAATTAGTGTGACAAAGCCATGATGACACATACTAAATATTAGATAACATTTTTTTTTTCCACTTTTAAATTCAAGAGTTTCATAGTCTCCCAAAAGAGGCCCCATCGAAAACCACATCAAAAGGATGAACTTGGCATTTGGCCACCCATAAATATGGTGGAATGCTCTGCTCTTGTTCTAAGCCAATCAGAGAGGAGTCGGCAGTGGGTTCACTGAATGAACTGACACAGCAGCATCCTGGCATACCTCAGTAATATGAATCAACTGCAGGGACTTGGCAAACAGCAAAACCACACACCAACAGGCCTGCACCTCAATAATGAATGGGTTTCACTTGAGCAACACAGAGTATTAAATTACTTCATCACTCATGGTACTAGTGAACACCTTGCTTCTCTGTACTCTCCAGTAGCTACAACACCAACACTGTCCATTTCATTCACTAACTTAGCTGTCTACTTGAATGCAGGTGTGTTGTGTGTGTGTTGTGTGTGTTTTGAGTTTTGTGAGTGCGAGTGCGAGTGCGAGTGCGAGTGCGAGTGCGAGTGCGAGTGCGAGTGTGTGTGTGTGTCCATGACTGGTATATCAAAGGCTGTGATATGTGCTGTCCTGTCTGTGGGAAGTGCATACATCTTATCTTATCTAGATCCTTGCTGCAAATGGAAAAATGTATTGAGTTTTCTCTGTAGACTATAATTCAAATTTACCAAAAAAAAGTAGTTTGTTTATTTAACGACGCCACTAGAGCACATTGATTTTTAATCTTATCATCGGCTATTGGACGTCAAACATATGGTCATTCTGACACTGTTTTTAGAGGAAACCCGCTGTCGCCACATAGGCTACTCTTTTTTACGACAGGCAGCAAGGGATCTTTTATTTGCGCTTCCCACAGGCAGGATAGCACAAACCATGGCCTTTGTTGAACCAGTTATGGATCACTGGTCGGTGCAAGTGGTTTACACCTACCCATTGAGCCTTGCGGAGCACTCACTCAGGGTTTGGAGTCAGTATCTGGATTAAAAATCCCATGCCTCGACTGGGATCCGAACCCAGTACCTACCAGCCTGTAGACCGATGGCCTGCCACGACGCCAGTCAAATTTACCATACCAAAAGTTTGATTAATAAATCAATGTCCTTTTGTGGTGTCGATAAACAGAACAAACATGTATGTGTGTATTGCAGTAGCTGTTCATATGTCTACCAGTATTCGTATTTTGTATTGCAGTTCGTACATGTAAGTCTACCAGCATCTGTTCATCCATCGATGCACCCAAAACCCAATGAGTTTTAATAGTTCCAAGGCCTCTACACTAACTTATCTCTCACCATTAATCAGTCCTGGACAGATAGCTAAACTGTGTGCCCAGGACAATATGATATGTAACAGGCCTCTGAAAATTGCGACAACAATCATTTCGTTCACCTATCGCTCATGCAAATCTAATATTATGTAACCTCTTTTTCGTTTGCGCATTAAATTAAGCACATCTTTACTTCATTTTTTCCCCCAAACTTGAATTAAGGTTCAAGCACACTGCCTTGGGAATATATCTCATTTAATGACAATTACGGTTCAAGCACACTGTGCTGGGCTCACATCTCATCCAATGAAAATAAATAAACATCCGAGATTCTGGATATGATAGACCGACGGTGCGCAGCTTTACGTACTTGGCCAAGATTGCCGACGTGCAGAACAGCACTCCTTGCTTTGGATTTCACCTGAAAAACCTTTTGCCAAGAGCCGTGAGCTGTGAGCCTTGTTAATCACTTTAACATTTCCCCATCCACCATTTGAGTGGCTTCATACCCTCTGACAGTTACAGCCAACACAAATTACACCAGCAGACATATTTAAATCCCTCATAATCCCAACTTCCATCTTAGGTCTGTGGAATGACTTGCTATAATATATATGAAGGTTCACTGCTTTAATCTCTCATAATGGCTTTACGATGAATTGTCAACACACCCACGTACTGAAGAACTCTGTGTGTACTGGTTTATTAATTACTGTTATGAAGTGAATGTAAGATACATGTACCAATGTTTATTCATTATCATGATGTAGTGAATGTAAGATACATGTACCAATGTTTATTCATTATCATGATGTAGTGAATGTAAGATACATGTACCAATGTTTATTCATTATCATGATGTAGTGAATGTAAGATACTTGTACCAATGTTTATTCATTATGATGATGTAGTGAATGTAAGATACATGTACCAATGTTTATTCATTATGATGATGTAGTGAATGTAAGATACATGTACCAATGTTTATTCATTATGATGATGTAGTGAATGTAAGATACATGTACCAATGTTTATTCATTATGATGATGTAGTGAATGTAAGATACATGTACCAATGTTTATTCATTATGATGATGTAGTGAATGTAAGATACTTGTACCAATGTTTATTCATTATGATGATGTAGTGAATGTAAGATACATGTACCAATGTTTATTCATTATGATGATGATGAAGTGAATGTAAGATACATGTACCAATGTTTATTCATTATGATGATGAAGTGAATGTAAGATACTTGTACCAATGTTTATTCATTATCATGATGTAGTGAATGTAAGATACATGTACCAATGTTTATTCATTATGATGATGTAGTGAATGTAAGATACTTGTACCAATGTTTATTCATTATGATGATGAAGTGAATGTAAGATACATGTACCAATGTTTATTCATTATGATGATGAAGTGAATGTAAGATACTTGTACCAATGTTTATTCATTATGATGATGAAGTGAATGTAAGATACTTGTACCAATGTTTATTCATTATGATGATGTAGTGAATGTAAAATACTTGTACCAATGTTTATTCATTATGATGATGTAGTGAATGTAACAGAGCGACATGTAGGGCCCACTAATGTTTATTCATTATTATGATGTAGTGAATGTAAGATACATGTACCAATGTTTATTCATTATGATGATGTAGTGAATGTAACAGAGCGACATGTAGGGCCCACTGATGTTTATTAATAATGATGATGTAGTGAATGTAACAGAGCGACATGTAGGGCCCACTAATGTTTATTAATAATGATGATGTAGTGAATGTAACAAGAGCTACATGTAGGGCCCACTAATGTTTATTAATAATGATGATGTAGTGAATGTAACAGAGCTACATGTAAGGCCCACTAATGTTTATTAATAATGATGATGTAGTGAATGTAACAGAGCTACATGTAGGGCCCACTAATGTTTATTAATAATTATGATGTAGTGAATGTAACAGAGCTACATGTAAGGCCCACTAATGTTTATTAATAATGATGATGTAGTGAATGTAACAGAGTGACATGTAGGGCCGACTAATGTTTATTAATAATTATGATGTAGTGAATGTAACAGAGCTACATGTAGGGCCCACTAATGTTTATTAATAATTATGATGTAGTGAATGTAACAGAGCTACATGTACTAATGTTGCCCACAAGATATCCATTGTAAATCATTGTGCCATATTATTTCATTTCAGATGGCAGGACGTAGCCCCGTGGCAAAGTGCCTGCCTGATGTACGGTCATTCTAGGATCGATCCCCATTGGTGGGTCCATTGGGCTATTTCTCATTCTAGCCAGTGCACCATGACTGCTATATCAAAGGCCATGGTATGTGCTATCCTGTCTACTGATGAAAAAATGTAATGGGTTTCGTCTTTAAGACTACGTATATATACAATGTTGTTACTTTTCTTCCATATAAAGATACAATTAATTTTACATTTATATATAATATAATGATCGACTACATGATTATGGCATTTGGTTGATAGATATTTTGTATATATCCTTTACAATGTTCAATGTTTAAATATAGTTTTATTTTATTTATCTTTTCCAATAAGGAATGTTTAAAGAAATAGTTTTTAATATATTCATAAATTCGATAAGATTTTGGTGGAAAATGCTTTCTAAAATGCCAAAAATACACTTTATCTAAACCAAAGTCTGACCACCTGTGAATGTTGATAGAAAGAAAGAAGAAAATCACTGCTTTAACAATGTATTTTTATGTAATACATGTAGGTTTTTGTACTGATTGTCTCTTTTAAAAGTTTTATTTAATATCAATTTTTGTTTTGTTTTGTTTTTGTTTTTAAATTTAATTGCTTTAGGTGTGCTCTGTTCCAAATGTGAAATGTCTACATACAATAAATTTGTCTTAGTGCATACCCCGTTCACTTATACTGTTGTTTTGTATGCACACAAAAATCTTAATATTCAGATCTCCTAACATGGGCCTCCCACATTAAATCTTCTGCGGTTTTAATAAATTTTCGACCATTCAATAAACGTGATGTATGGGATTATTGAGTTATAGATTTTTGTCTGTACTGGCATACAGCCTGAGTGCACAGCAACAGGAAGAGCCAGTGAGAAGAAACACAATTAACGCCATAGCTGGTGTGGACTCTAGTCGACCTCGCTGTTTGACCAACAACACCGGGACAAACCATTTTTCTGACACGAGGGGATACAGGGTGTGTGGCAAAAGTCAGAGATTGTTTATATAAGATTAGCAGATTATCCAATTACACCATCGGTCAATACCCACAATGCTGTTAGGGTGTTCCAAGTTTTTGACAGTTGTAGGGGTGTATTATCGGACCATGACAATCAAGAATTGATGTGTATGTCCTGTTAGAAACTGCAATAGGTTATGCAAAAAGTAAATTCTGGTAACCCATTTTTGTGTGTACATAACCCCTTACCCTCTATATAAATGATGTCCTAAATTTAATACATGAATGAAAAATAGATTGTGTAAAATTAGATCTGCATGAGAGACATGCAAAATGGAATGATAAATTTCAGAGCCCTGGTTTACATCCTGGTATCGGTGAGTCCGTGCTTATAAAACTTAAAGTCCAGACTTTAATGTAATGCTATTTGAATGGTGTTGCCATGACTTTATTAAAGTCTAAGACTTTAAGGTTTATAAACCAGCCTCGGTGGCGTCGTGGTTAGGCCATCAGTCTACAGGCTGGTAGGTACTGGGTTCGGATCCCATTCAAGGCATGGGATTTTTAATCCAGATACCGATTCCAAACCCTGAGCGAGTGCGCCGCAAGGCTCAATGGGTAGGTGTAAACCACTTGCACCGACCAGTGATCCATAACTGATTCAACAAAGGCCATGGTTTGTGCTATCCTGCCTGTGGGAAGTGCAAATAAAAGATCCCTTGCTGCTAATCGGAAAGAGTAGCCCATGTAGTGGCGACAGCAGGTTTCCTCTCAAAATCTGTGTGGTCCTTAACCATATAACCGTAAATAAATAGTGAGTGCGTCGTTAAATAAAACATTTCTTTCTTTCTTTTTTTTAAGGTTTATAAGCACAGGGCCTGGAGTGAGTTTTAACAATTCAATGGTGAAGTATAAGGCCAGCATATAAAATTCCCTTTCACAAGCAATTAACTCACTGTCCCAGACAGACAGCCTAAATAGCTGAGATATATGTCCATGACAGCATGCTTGAACATTATTAGATATATATTCATGAAAATCTAGTTAAAATCAATAGTGAGAGAATGAAACCCTATAAAATATCAAAAACATTTTCTCAAGAAGGTTCAAAATAAGATTCAGAAAGCAACTTCAGAACTGTACTTTTAAAGTTTTCTTCTTGCAGTAGAAATGCTTGCAATCCTACAAAAGCATGCATTTCACAGTCAGTGAATGTTAGAATGTAAACGCAGACCTCGCTGTTTAAAGGGACAAACCAACATTTTTAAACACTACAGCATATTTTTCACTATTAAAGCCGTTTATGATCACTGAAATCAAACATTACTTATATTTTATTCTTTAGATTATCCATTTCCACAGAAATGTTTGTAGTACCGCAAATTGCATTTTTCATATTTTTAAAACCGCATGTGTGTCTGAGATATAGCAGTTTATTGATTTGAGTTCTAGTCTACTTTTAAGGATATTTCCCATTTTAAGGTCAAAGACTCTTCTTTCACTCTTGTAACTTTATCCAAACGAGTTACAGGTTTGTAAATTAACTAAACTTACTGTCCATTTTTTACAGGTTGAAACTAGGGTCTGCGGCTTTAAAGGGAGCTATCACTCTCACTTTCCTGAGATTAGTTCCAGGAATAAGTTTAAGCTCCATTAACATGTGAATTTATATTTGTCAAGATGGTAATATGTTAAATGGCTCTCCATAATCTAAGTTAATCACTATTAATCACTAATTAGCAATTAACCTCTCCCCTCAATTTGTTTTCATAGTGAGTTCTATAAATCAGGTACCAAGACAAAACAAAAACTGATGATCTATTCTAAATGCTTACAGATAAAGAATACAGTAGGAACTGCAGCTGTAACCACATGTAAAGCCTTAATGAATGTCACACTGATCACCACAATAAGAGGCTCATTTCAGTCACAGAAGAATGATGTTAAACAATGATTATGACACATAACATCATTTACTTTAGGAACATGATGGCAGAATATAGCCACTAAAGATAAGATTAATTACGTTTAAAACCAGGGTCCTAATTTACTAAGCTCTCACAACTTAGTGTTCTTGCAGTGCAATGCTAAAATACTTGCAAAGAGGATACTTTGTTGTTTAGTAGAGCCTAAGAGAGCCTTGTGAATTAGGCTACTGGTCATAACTGTAAGTGGTTCCTCAAGAACATGCTGAATTAACGGTTGTTTTGTTAACAACACCCCTATGTCACATTGATTTAATAATAATCAACTATTGGATGTATCAAACATTTGGTAATTCTAACATGTACAGTCCTAGAGAAAACCTGCCACATTTTTACATCAGTAGCAAGGGATCTTTTATATCTATGTACAAGACAGCACATACCATGAGAATGAGTCCGAGGGGCGAGTATTCGACCAAATGCTGAATTAATTAACCCAATCATGCATATTGTAATTAATATAAGACTGATGAAAACAGAAACAAATGGGAAAGCAGCTATGAAGTATTAAAGTTTGTTTGTTATATGCAAAGCAATGGCTAGGTTCGACAAGAAAAATCATACCCACACCCACTGAGTTTTATTAAACTGAAATTTTGAAAGTACTTCCCTTCAAAATCTGTCTGCACTCTAAAATATCCTCGGACCCCTACAACAAATTCTAATAGGATCATCCGCTCTTGAGACCAGCAAGGCTTGGTTATTATTTCTTGCCACCTGTAGCTGACTGAATCAGGCCAATAGCAAGACGGGCTACCATTGGTGGAAATCTAAGCCAGTCAGATGAGATTGGCCTGTATGGTGTCCAAACGGCTTAGCAAGTTGTCAATGAAGTTGTAGACTGCCCGGGGCTTGTGGTCAGACCCATATGTGGCTCCAGCTGGCTGGAAAATTGACAACACTTGGCCCTTGTCCAGCAGTAGAGTACATTACGGTTAATAAAGCCAACTGCCAGTCCATGAATGAAGATAATTCACATACTTCCAGCCACATGTGTAGGTAGATACACACCTTAATGAACTGGGTGGAGGTGTAGACACATCATTATGTTAATAGATGTGGACATAATTATGTTAATAAACTCCATAGCTGAAGGTACTTTACTAAACTCTGAAGATTTAGACATAATTATGTTAATAAACTGTGTGTGTATATATATATATATCTCTATATATCTATACATATACATTGTTATGTTAATAGATGTGGACATAATTATGTTAAACTGTGGAGATGTAGACACATAATTATGTTAACAGATCTAGACATAATTATGTTAATAAACTGTGTAGCTGTAGACACAATTATATTAAACTGTGTGTAGATGTAGCAACATATTATTATGTTAATAGCTGTATTGCAATAAACTGTATTAGACACAATTATGTTAATAAGCTGTAGGTATTGCAATAAACCTGTAGATGCAGACAGAATTATGTTAATAAGCTGTAGGTATTACAATAAACTGTAGATGTAGACAGAATTGTTAATAACCTGTAAGTATTGTAATAAACTGTAGATGTAGACTGAATTATGTTAATAAGCAAGCTGTAGGTATTGCAACAAATTGTGTAGATGTAGACAGAATTATATTAATAAGCTGTAGGTATTGCAATAAACAGTGTAGATGTAGACACAAATATGTTAATAACCTGTACTGTATATCTTCGCCTATAAGTCAAATTTTTTTCACCCAAAAATTATTTTATAACTTGGTGGGTCGACTTATAAGAGGGTAAAAAAAATTCACCAAAAAATATTACTGTTTTGGGGATTATTTTACAAGTTTTATTGTTGAAGTATGCCATGTATTTATACTCAAATATGTTAATTTGACACATTTATTTTTTATAACCTTTTTTTTTTGGCATTAGAATGGTTTTGGTAATGCGAAAAGGCGTACGATCTCACTCACATGCCAAGACAACAGTCCACTTAGTTAAATTAACAGTCATCGCTAATAGTAAAAATGTAAACAATACTAACTACCTGTTGCCTGAGTTTATTTTGAAATCTGGTCACTGGCATTAATGGTTGTTCAAACAATGTTTTGGCGGTGATTAACTTCATGAATATTACTGAGCTTTCCCTTAAAATAGACTGATCTCTGCAGTTCACTATCTAGAGCAATAGGGACACACATCATTTGGTACAAAAACCAGTGTACTTTCCAGAGTTATTCTCCTTACATGTATTAATATGGCGGCAAAACGTGATACTTTCAGTTTTATCGTAGTGATCTGTTGTTAAATAAATAAATAAAGTTGTTGTCTGTGCACAAAACCATCTGTACAGTACTATACAGTAACAGTCAAACAGCTTTCACTCTCTACTAAGGGAATATTTCGTTTTGATGCTATGTAATAATGATAGTTTGATTGGAATAGTCTGATTATATTGCGATGTACAAAACGTGAAAACCGAAGTTTGTAAAATAATTTTCTTTTGTTCAAATATTATTGTTCTCATGTGCTGAAAATAAGAAATATTTCAATATTTATAAGTAGTTTTTCATGGGTCGACTTATAAACGGGTCAATAAAAAAATAAGTTTTCAGGGCTTGAAATTAGGGACTCGACTTATAGCCGAGATCGACTTACAGGCGAAGATATACGGTAATTATTGTAATAAACTGTAGATGTAGACACAATTATATTAATAAGCTGTAGGTATTGCAATAAACTGTGTAGATGTACACAATTATATTAATAAGCTGTAGGTATTGTAACAAACTGTAGATGTAGACAGAATTATGTTAAACTGTGTCGACATGAACACAAATTACATACATGTATGTTAACAGATGTGAAGAAGTGGAATATATCTCACTAGTTCACCAGACCATTACCAACCAAAATGTACTAGTCCATTAGACAGACTATGAAAATAGAGCATTTTTATTATTTTCAAAAATCTTTTTCTTTTTTCACACCAAACTAACAACAAATTATTGACAACACCCCCCCCCCCCCCCCAACCTTTTTGTGGAGTTTGAAACTGGGTATACCGATATATGACTATGTAATTATGTTAACAAACTCTCTATATATAATGTTAATAACTGTATATTATTTAGCTATATGTGAACACATCTGTGAAAAAGAGTACAAATGTGGCATGAAATCATTTACAAAAAATTACGTCATGTGGAATTTCAATGTAACACATGTTCAGGCATCTGCTAGCTGACATGTGTTTATTTTATTTTAGTTGTGAAATTATATTGGGATTGGTCGATACACTATCAAATACTCTTATGCCAAAAATAAAATTTCAATATATACCTCTTCTGTGCTGTTTTTGTTTTGTTTTGTTTTTTAAGACATGGTTTCGCATATATTTATAACTGTGTGTACATGTAAAAAAATATTTTAGTAAACAATGTTACAATGGAAGGAGGGACATTTCTCACTTAATTAAATAGAAATGAATCTTATGTCTTGGTCTTCTTTTAAAATTGCATTCAAAAAGTAAACCTGAATATTTAACCAATCACTATACATGCAACATGCAAAGCGAGCTAACTAATCACACTTGCAACTCATCTGTTTTGTATATGTTCATACTGGTATATATACATGGCAGAATAGTTAAAAAACAAAAATAAACCCAAAACAACAAAAACTCCAGTTCTACATAAAACACTGTTTTACTGCACATGATACTCTGTTATGAAACCATTTTAAATTCTAAGACCAGTTTAATGTCATTGACATATGCATTTTGTTGTGTGAATTGCAGCAATCTGCATTAGTTGACTGAATGGCTGCAGTAATGTTACAGGTGCACAAAATGCATGCAGCCAGTGAAAGATATTTGTAATGGACTGGACTCTATGCAAAACAAACATCCACTTTGACCACATTTTACTTCACCAGTGGAAGGCTGCCTTACAGAAACATCACATCTTATTAATGTTATATTCTGCTCATGTCCAGGAAAAATAGAACTATTACTTTTTAAATGGTGGAAAGGAATTTGTAGTCAAGTCTCTAAAGCAGAAAGCCAGTGCAAATGAGGATAAACAAAATGACATTAAATTTAATTACACACACACACCCATGTAAACACACCCATGTAGGCACAGACACACTACACACATAATCACACACAACAGACACACAATACACGCACACACACACACACATGTAAACACACCCATGCAGGCACAGACACACACACACTACACACATAATCACACACAACACAGACACACAATACATGCACACACACACACACACACACACACACATTGCACACATAATCACACACAACAGACACACAATACACGCACACACACACACAATCACACACACACACATTACACACATCACAGACACACAATACATGCACACACACACAATACACACATAATCACACACACACAACACACACACACTACACGCACACACACACACACCCATGCAGGCACAGACACACACACACACTACACACATAATCACACACAACAGACACACAATACACGCACACGCACACACACACACACACAATACACACATAATCACACACACACATTACACAATACACACACACACACACACAATGCACACATGAACCACACACACACACACAAAATCATCATCTCTACTGCTAAATATTAACTCTCACAACTGCATGACTGTTACCTGTATATTAAACGTATCGAAGATTCTGTAGCTTAAACGTGACTTTTGGTTTAATATTACAGAAGAAACAACCCATTGCTTCCAGTCTATACCTTGTAATCTTTTATATGCACTTTGAAAAAGACTGGAACAACAATTTTCTATAAAAAACAGTTATATACAGGTCAACTAATACCAGTACTGACTGGTTGGAACATGAAACAATGCAGTGGGTCCAACATGGAGGACTGACCCAATGCTCTGTCAGACCTCAAGCAGGTGATCTAACCAGTGAACTACATCTCGTACATGTATATCTTCTAGAAGACAACCATGAGTTTTAGGCAACATGAAAACCATCAAAACCTCTTTAGTTTAATAAAGGTAATTTTTCAGCATTTCTGATCAAATTTAGTCTATTCTGTTCCAAAAAGAAAAGAAAAAAAGAATATTCTCATCCCTGAAAATGCAGCCTTCATTACAACTGACAACAGTGACACGATCATTTGCTTAATAATGCATTCTTTTTAATACAATTTTTTTTTTTTTTTTTTTTAAAATTTTAGTTTGTTCCATAAATGTGACTCTGGCAGTATTAAAATTGGTCGTTTCTTTGTAAATCCCTCCAAATCCAATTGGCTCCATCAAGAGGAGAATGCCCACTATTGGGAGATTAGCCACGGATTTCATAACTCGTATAAATCCTTGAAAACACGGCCAACTTAATACCTTAGCTGCGATACAATCTCGCAGCCATGCCTTGTCGTCTGCTGGGAGCAAAGTAAACAAGGATAGTTGTCAGCGGGATAAAGTCCCAGCGTCTCAATAAAAAAGATATGGCAGGGTCAAGACTGCGGGTCGAAGGTGAATGTGACAATGTATTAGAGGGGCCCTTAAGCTCATATCCACTGTTTGTTTAAGACTCCAATCCCGTCTTAGTAGGTAGCTCACCATGTAAGCTCTCAATGGGCAATACAGGCCTATGAAATTTATCTTGGAAAGTAGCACATTTCAACGTTTAACGAGATTAACTAAGTACACAGGTCTCTCTCCATTCAACTGTTCGACACTTGCATCAATGAATGAAGATGTCCGTTGAGAAAATAGTACACACTAGTTGAAATTTTCTTACTAGATAGGATATAAACCTTATAATGAACACCTTTAAAACATAATTTACTGTTGTCCAACTAATTAATAAAAATTAACCCAACTTACATATTTTGTAGATGAAACTGCTTTACATTTTTTTCTTTCTTTCTTTTTTGTTGTTGTTGTTGTTGTTGTTGCAATATACCAGCTTCATAAATTTAATTTTAAGTATATCTATCCGGTTCAAACAACAGGGGGAAGAGCAGAATCTAGCTCAGTCACCTGAGGTGCTTGGGTTTATAAGATCGAATCTCTTCAGTGCACTTGTTTTTCCCTCCCCATCCCAACCAGTGCCCCATTACTGGTACATCAAAGACTGGGGTATGTATTATTCTGTTGTGCCAAAATGTGTATAAAAGATCCACGGTTGTGTTCTAGTTAAATAAAACAAATTATAACACGCAGGGTGTTACAATTTTGAATGTTTTTATTAGCAGTGCTGAACTCCACGGATGTTGTAAACAAATAGCACAAAGTAGTAAAAATAGAATAAATGAGCTACCAGTTATTAACTTAATTTTCATTTTAAACAAATAAACAGACCAATGAATTAAGTTAACTTTTTCTAAAATAGCTAAACATAATATTGTGAACACAAACTTTTTAAAGATGCACAAAACAGAATAAATAACTATTTTACACATATTTATGCAATCGTCAGTTTGTGAAGATGGTATGAAATAGTAAAAGCCAGGTACGGAAAAAACAACTGACCTATGGTACAAAATGACTGAAACTGACCTGAAACTGTGATATGAAATGACTATGGTAAGGAATTACAACAATTCAATTTAAGAATTTTTTTACTTTAGTTTACTATAATTTTTAAAAATAAAAATGAAAGAAAGAAAAGTAAGCCCTATCTGTCTTGATTGTACACAAATGGCACAACATGACTATGAAACTGACCATAAACTGTGATATGAAGTAACGATGGTATAAAATAACAAGAAAAAAATTATGAGACAGAATCCCCAAATATCTATATTAAATTATGTGTATGGTTCTGGCAGAGTCATAAAAAAAATCCCCCAAATTCAATGCCTGACAAATGTTCAATAAATAGACAGAAGCACATACCAGTTGTTTTGCTATATTATTTATTTCACGAGTTTATAGTGTACAAGAATATTATACCATGAGACCGCACAGTCGAGTGGTATAAATCTTGCTCACTATAAACGCTTGTAATGAATAACATAGCAAAACAACAGGTATGTGGTTCTGTATTTATTACATAACACCTTTATATATTATGACAAACAAACGTTTAATTAAATAACACAACTTACTTCGTGTGGAAAGATAGTTGAATTTGACTGAATTGACAGAATGCTGGGCATCCTGGCTAGGAACACATTATTCCTGGATAGGGGCATGACGACATTCGGGTGAACACGTACTACGCATGTGAGATTTTATATCACACACGTTCAATAAAATAAAACATTTTATTGTACTGTCAGAATTCACTTTATTACCAGACCTTGCTTTTTAAGGTGCCCGGGTGCGATCGCGCTCGTACAGCGCATGTAATTTCAATCTGACGTGTGAAAAACAGCGCACGTTACACTCAACAGCGCATGTAAAATAGACAGGTATATTTATTTCCACTGTTTACAAAAATCAACAGTTTTCATAGCTCATTTAGCTGATAGGAAGGTCCTTTTATTAAAACAATAAAAATTAAAAACAGGGCGGTGGCTTCCATGCAGTTGTTAAACTGGTATTTGGTAGTAGTTTTATTATTATTATTTTTTTAAATGTAATTTTGTTATATATATATATATATTTATTATATATATGTATAGCAATGAAAAATATAGATTTACAACAACCATAAAAGTGATATCCGGTGAAAAGTCGTATTTTCACTGTATTTTAGCTACAGTGAAAATATAGAAATTGTGATATGTGAAAACCACATTTCACTCATTACTTAGCAATTTGTGGAAATATGGTTTTCAAACATCACTCGTTGACATAAAAATCGTATTTGAAAAACCCATGAAATAGCCTCTATATATTTTTTATTATAACCAAATTTTAAAATAATGAGAAGTAAGCCATACCTCTCTTGATGGTACACAGATGGGCGTCCCTTCTTTGAGAAAGCCTGACTCCACCGAAACTCCGATCACAATTGGGTCTCTTGAGTTAAAAATAAACTGTGGCAAAACCCTCAGTTTGCACGGAAACACAGCAATATGTTTAAATTCCTCTTGTTTCTTCTTTTTCTGTTCATCGCGGTATGCCATGAAATGGTCAAATAAGTGATAAATAATGTCTGCTGTGAATATCTTAACTCCTAAACTATCCGCCAAGTCCTGAGCGTCACGTTCAACTTTCACGTCAAATGCTAAAATCACAGCATATCTGAAAAATTTAAATGGTTTATTATTCACTAAACATCAACAGTATAATTAAGGATTGTTGGTTATTTGTTTTATGTTCACTGGGGTATAAACGAAAAAACCGAACAAACTCACATTGCTAGGGATGGCTTTAAATTCTAATGAATATAACAGAAATTTAATTATTCACATATATTTTATAAACTTTCACATTTATATGCACCATCCCACCCACTGGAGAGCACATACCACAGCCTTTGATATACCAGTCACAGTACACTGGGGTCTACAGGCTGGTAGGTACTGGGTCCGGATCCCAGTCGAGGCATGGGATTTTTAATCCAGATACCGACTCCAAACCCTGAGTGAGTGCTCCGCAAGGCTCAATGGGTAGGTGTAAACCACTTGCACCGACCAGTGATCCATAACTGGTTCAACAAAGGCCATGGTTTGTGCTATCCTGCCTGTGGGAAGTGCAAATAAAAGATCCCTTGCTGCTGATCGGAAGAGTAGCTCATGTAGTGGCGACAGCGGGTTTCCTCTCAAAATCTGTGTGGTCCTTAACCATATGTCCGTAAATAAAATGTGTTGAGCGCATCGTTAAATAAAACATTTCTTTCTTTCTTTCAGTACACTGGATGGAACGAGAAATAGCCCAATGGTCCTACCGACCGCACATCAAGTGAACGCTTTCCCACAGGGCTACGTCCCACCCCAAGTAGATGACCCATCTGCTGGTATGAAAGTCCCTAAATGACAAAAGTAATGATGTCACTGTTACAGTGTTTTCACTCTACTAGCATCACGACATACACTGATTGATGGACGTCCTGACAGTATAACAAGTAGATGACCCACCTGCTGGTATGAAAGTCCCTAAATGACGAAAGTAATGATGTCACTGTTACAGTGTTTTCACTCTACTAGCATCACGACATACACTGATTGATGGACGTCCTGACAGTATAACAAGTAGATGACCCACCTGCTGGTATGAAAGTCCCTAAATGACGAATGTAATGATGTCACTGTTAGTGTTTTCACTCTACTAGCATCACGACATACACTGATTGATGGACGTCCTGACAGTATAACAAGTAGATGACCCACCTGCTGGTATGAAAGTCCCTAAATGACGAAAGTAATGATGTCACTGTTACATTGTTTTCACTCTACCAGCATCACGACATACACTGATTGATGGACGTCCTGACAGTATAACAAGTAAATGACCCACCTGCTGGTATGAAAGTCCCTAAATGACGAAAGTAATGATGTCACTGTTACAGTGTTTTCACTCTACTAGCATCACGACATACACTGATTGATGGACGTCCTGACAGTATAACAAGTAGATGACCCACCTGCTGGTATGAAAGTCCCTAAATGACGAATGTAATGATGTCACTGTTACAGTGTTTTCACTCTACTAGCATCACGACATACACTGATTGATGGACGTCCTGACAGTATAACAAGTAGATGACCCACCTGCTGGTATGAAAGTCCCTAAATGACGAAAGTAATGATGTCACTGTTACATTGTTTTCACTCTACTAGCATCACAACATACACTGATTGATGGACGTCCTGACAGTATAACAAGTAGATGACCCACCTGCTGGTATGAAAGTCCCTAAATGACGAAAGTAATGATGTCACTGTTACAGTGTTTTCACTCTACTAGCATCACGACATACACTGATTGATGGACGTCCTGACAGTATAACAAGTAGATGACCCATCTGCTGGTATGAAAGTCCCTAAATGACGAAAGTAATGATGTCACTGTTAGTGTTTTCACTCTACCAGCATCACGACATACACTGATTGATGGACGTCCTGACAGTATAACAAGTAGATGACCCACCTGCTGGTATGAAAGTCCCTAAATGACGAAAGTAATGATGTCACTGTTACAGTGTTTTCACTCTACTAGCATCACGACATACACTGATTGATGGACGTCCTGACAGTATAACAAGTAGATGACCCACCTGCTGGTATGAAAGTCCCTAAATGACGAATGTAATGATCTCACTGTTACAGTGTTTTCACTCTACTAGCATCACGACATACACTGATTGATGGACGTCCTGACAGTATAACAAAAATGACTCATTGGTTAACTGATGAACACATTTTATTTACGGTTATATGGCGTCAGACATATGGTTAAGGACCACACAGATATTGAGAGCGGAAACTCACTTTCGCTACTTTAGGGCTACTCTTTTCGATTAGCAGCAAGGGACCTTTTTATATACACCATCCCACAGACAGGATAATACATACCATGGCCTTTGATATACCAGTCGTGATGCAATAACTGAAACAAGAAATAGCCCAATGGGCCCATCCACAAGGATCGATCCCAGACCGACCGCACATCAAGCGATTGCTGTACCACTGGGCTACGTCCTGCCCCAGTTAATTGATGAAGTACTGTTACTAAGGATGGGCAACTTCCAACTCCTACTTGTGATTGGTTTCTGATATATTCGTAACTGTCTGACCACCTAACGACAAAATCGTTATTCTAAGTCAAATAAATATTTCATCATCTTGTATTGTTGGCAGTGCAGACTAATACACTATATATTTAGATATTTTACTGTCTAGTTCTTAATATAATTCTTAAATGTGTCATAAATTTTACAAACATGACATCATCAGTAACAGTTTGCCAACAGATGAATAATTGATGTACTTGGTTTGTGTAAACAAAGCAGACAAAACACTATTAGAATGCTACCAGATGGCAGGCATCCCTATCCAATGAAGAATTGTAACTACAGAAGGTTTGTTATAGTATTATTCAGAAATCATTTGGTAAATAGAATCCTGTGCGTTATTAATGAACATCTGACTCATGGAAAGATTAGAAAGCTGCCAACAGAGGGATCTTCCTATCAAGGGAGGAACTATAGTAACAGAATATTAGTAATGGCATCAAGTTGGATTATGGAAGCAGCAATGCCGCTGCAATATTAATGATCGTCTGACAAAGTAATTAGTCGAGGGTGTGCTGGCGTGGGAGTGTTTGTACGTCTCACAGGATGAATAATTAAATGTTACCACAATCCTCCCTGGGACGGGCCAGACAAATGAGCACAGCACAATATGTGTTTTCAATATTTAGTTTTCTTTTAATTACAGGATGGACAACACAATGTGCATTCAGTACTTGTTTTTGTTTTAATAATAAGATGGAAATGCCAGGATTAATATTATATTATTGGATAAAAAAAATCAGTTTTGTAAATAAAATCTAATACTATGATAAAAATACAGTGAAATTCTGTTAAACAGACACCTAAGAGTGGTCTCTTAATGCAGGTAGCTACTTAATACAGGTTAGTTATGTACCATAGTACATGATTTGGAAGAATAAGGGGTAAGATTAATATATATAAACCAATTTGCTTCTTAATACCATGGTTACTATAAAGTTCATCATGAGACCACAGTGTAAGGGAAATACTTACTGGCCACAATGTAAGGGAAATACTTACTGACGACAATGTAAGGGAAATACTTACTGGCCACAATGTAAGGGAAATACTTACTGGCCACAATGTAAGGGAAATACTTACTGGCCACAATGTAAGGGAAATACTTACTGATGACAATGTAAGGGAAATGCTTACTGACAACAATGTAAGGGAAATGCTTACTGGCCACAATGTAAGGGAAATACTTACTGACGACATGGTAAGGGAAATACTTACTGATGACAATGTAAGGGAAATACTTACTGATGACAATGTAGGGGAAATACTTACTGATGACAATGTAAGGGAAATACTTACTGATGACGACAATGTAAGGGAAATACTTACTGATGACAATGTAAGGGAAATACTTACTGGCCACAATGTAAGGGAAATACTTACTGACGACATGGTAAGGGAAATACTTACTGATGACAATGTAAGGGAAATACTTACTGATGACGATGTAAGGGAAATACTTACTGGCCACAATGTAAGGGAAATACTTACTGACGACATGGTAAGGGAAATACTTACTGATGACAATGTAAGGGAAATACTTACTGATGACAATGTAAGGGAAATACTTACTGATGACAATGTAAGGGAAATACTTACTGACGACATGGTAAGGGAAATACTTACTGATGACAATGTAAGGGAAATACTTACTGATGACAATGTAAGGGAAATACTTACTGGCCACAATGTAAGGGAAATACTTACTGACGACATGGTAAGGGAAATACTTACTGATGACAATGTAAGGGAAATACTTACTGATGACAATGTAAGGGAAATACTTACTGATGACAATGTAAGGGAAATACTTACTGGCCATCGTGTTCTAACATAACGGAAGCTTTCATGATGTCTTTTTTATGGACTGGACCTATGCTGATTCCAGCATACTGCAAATATAGATAAGTCACCAATAAGCAGGAACTCAGTAACATGGCAACACAAGTTCTCGGAGCTCTATCCAGATAACAATTATCATACTGATCAATAACTAATAATGTACATCAAAACTAAACATACACTTAAAAGACAAATTGTCACACTATTAATCAATAATCAATGTTTTCAAGAAATAAATTCAAGTTACAATTAACTGCATGAAAGTTTAAGTTTGTTTTGTTTAACGACACCACTAGAGTACATTGATTAATTAATCATTGGCTATTGGATGTCAAACATTTGGTAATTCTGACATGTAGTCATCAGAGGAAACCAGCTACATTTTTCCTAGGGATCATTTATATGCACAGACAGGAAAGCACATACCACAGCCTTTGACCAATTGTGGTACACTGGTTGGAATGAGAAAAAGCCCAATGAGTTGAATGGATCCATCGAGATAGCTTGATCCTTGATGCAAGCACCTCAACCGAGCACTCAACTGACTGAGCTAAATCCCACCCCTAACTGCAGGAAATTATATATTATATATTCACTATATTTGTTCTTTTTTAAAATTTAATTTACAAGTTTGATTAACCTGGCAGTAATAAATTTTAAAAACTCAGCTAAATAACTGAAATAAAAGATGAAAAAGCCCCCCCCCTCCATTTGTTTTTTCAAATTCGCAAACAAAAACAAATCCCAACAAAAGCGACAAGAAACACACTCCCGCAAAAAACCTGCTAATTGCAACAAGCTGGGGCCTAATTCACTAAACTCTAGCAACATTGCGATCTTGCAGTGCAATGCTAAAATATTAGCAAAGAATATGCTTTGTTGTCTAGCAGAGCCTAAGAGACCATTGTGAATTAGGCCTGTGATGTTGATGTCAAGATAAGTAATGACCATCTCTTGGCACTGTGATGGCAACTGTAGACAAGACCAAGTCGTTTGTACTTACAGGTATTTTAGAGGTTCGTAAGAACTCCAATAAGGCCTCAAGTGATCCAAGAGTTGACGCCTGGACGAAGACTCCCCGCTCCGTGACGTTGATGGAATCGAGCACGTCTGACAACGCCTGCTGCAGCTCACTCTGAAACAAGTTAAATGAATCAATGTTTAAGAAGTCACCAGCACAAAGAACACATCGACTATTTAGGGTTTCTGCCAGAGGGTAAAAGGGGTATGGCACCATACCCAAATTGTTTTGCTGATTTGCTTTTTTAAAGTTAACCTTTTGACAAAATTAAGTACTTTTTTTTTACCATTAATGTATGATTTTCTTAACCCTAACTCTAAACGTAACCCATTCTCTTTCTGGAGGAGGGCCCCCATACCCCTGTTGACTGTGGTTGCATTCAATTCCATAGCGCCATACCCCCTGTTGACTGTGGTTGCATTCAATTCCATAGCGCCATACCCATTGTTGACTGTGGTTGCATTCAATTCGATAGCACCATACCCCGTTGACTGTGGTTGCATTCAATTCGATAGCGCCATACCCCCTGTTTACTGTGGTTGCATTCAATTCGATAGCGTCATACCCAAAAATTTCTTTCTGATAGAAACACTGCTAGTATTGGGTATCAAAGGTAAAGGCATACTATTAATGACAATACTGTGAACATATCTTTTAAAATGTACGTGTAGTCAGCCTACTGGTGGTCTCTACATTCAGGTTAAAATTTTAATGGTGGCCTCTACATTCAGGTTAAAACTTTAACTGTATGTATGGTCATTTGAAATATTTTCACAGACAGGACCCAGTCAAGTTTTACAGTATCATTGATAAGAAAATGCAATAAATTATAACATAATGGCAAATATGTTTCTCATGAATAGGAATATAGAATCCATTATTATTCAAGTAGGACAGAAAAAAAACCCAAGGATGAAAATTCCACCATCTCAGGTTTATTTTTTCTATCCCACATGGCCACATATGATGGATTCTTATATTCTCTCATCCTCAGCTATATAGGACTGAGTTATCCCATGAAAGAAGGCTATGTAAGAAATTTCTATCCTACATGGGATATCACACGCACTCCTTTCACATGATGTCATTGGTAATATATGACGTCATATTAATGTGAGATGGTGGCATGAGGTCATTAGACAGTTTTAAATTAATATTGTATTACTAAAACCTTTATTATAAAAGCTATCTTGTTAATTTGTAGTACACATGAAACAAACATGATAAATATCATAGTGTAGTTTATTTATAATAAAATGGTCAAATAAAAAAGTTACTTATTCAGCCATCTTAGTCTATTCGTGTAAAATAATGGTTTATTTACTGAATGAATGAGAGAAAAAGACTCCATCATATGTGGTCATGTGCAATAGAAAAAGTACACCCTCGGTGGTGAAAATTTGGACCCTGGGACTCCGCAAGCCTCGTCCTAAGTCGAAATTTCCACCACCTAGGGAGTACTTTTTCTATCCCACATGAGCACATATGATGGGAGTCTTATAATCTTTCATAGTTGTTTTTCATGGAATAGTTCTGTCCTGTATACCAAGGATGAATGAAACTTGTTTTCTCTCATTCCAATACTTCTATCATTTAGATACATAACCCCAATACCCATTTCTCCTTACATAAATATTACAAATTACTATGGTCAATCAGTGTCAACAATTACACCATTATACAGTACCTTTATAATACTGGTTGGCCATGTACAATGGATAGTCTGACTTACATACGGACAGATGTATGAATCGATGGACAAGCCAGACCAAATCATATATATGTCAAAATATTACTTCTAAAATAATTTAGGATCGAATTTCAAGTGATGCATTGAAATGGACATGTAGGTTTTGTTTTTTGAAGTTTAATAAACAGGTTTCCAACTTCATTTGGTGTGCCCTGAATGAAAAGCCATACATCAATTTGCAGCTTGGTGACACTTGTTGCCTGTGACAAAAGCAAGACCACAGAAATCTGTCAGTCTCAATAGGGCTCACCGCCATGCTTTATACACCATTACCAACACACAATGCCCAATTCACACCATGGTCAGCCCATAAGCTGGAAGTGTTCGGAGCTTTAATATAACAGGTGTCACCAGCATTGAGAGAGTGACAAACCTACATGATCTTAGTCTTGTTTGTTTTCTACACGTGACCTAGGTGCTGTAGTAGGAAGGCTATCAGACATGAGGCTGGTAGGTACTGGGTTCGCATCCTGGTACTGGCTCCTATCCAGAGCAAGTTTTAACAGCTCAGTGGGTAGGTGTAATACCACTACACCCACTTTTCTCTCACTAACCATTTACTGAGTAACCCACCTTTCTCTCACCAACTACTAACCCACTGTCCTAGACAGACAGCCAAAACAGGTGAGGTGTGTGCACAAGACAGCATGCTTGAACCTTAATTAGTTGTATTAAAAATAGATGAAAGTGAATGAAAGTGAGCATAAAGTTGGGTTGATAAATGTAAGGAGTTAATAAATATTAAAATTCAGTCCAGCCAAGGGAACACTGTACAGCAATGACTTGTTGAATGGCTTTTAAGTCAGTAGCTGTTTCCTCCATGGAACAGTCCCTGCATCATTTTTAATTCTTGTTCTTATATATGTAACAGATAAAAATCAACCTCCAATGAGGGGATTCAAACCACTGACTCTCAGTATGTAAGTCCAGCACTCTACCAACTCGGCTAATAGGGACATTCCAACTAGCTACTGCCAGTAGGAGCACTATATTCCAACACTACTACATAACCAAGAAAGGTTTAAGTACGTTGACCTGGCCACATACCTCCAGTACTTGATCAGTCTGTCTATAACAGCTGTTAGACGTTAAGAGTGACCCTCACCTTGTAGTAGTCTATTTCGTCCGAGTGCGTGGCGACGTACAGTGGCAATCCGGCCAGCGCCTTCTCTAGATCTTTAGCTATGATCTTCACACCCTGGGCTGCCAGGATCTCCTTGTGATGTTCATACTGGTTCTGAAATACATTAACCAAACCACTCTCGTCACAATCCCCAAAATAACACACACAACAATAACAATATATGAAACTCAAACAGAAGTACAAAATAACAAACTCAGGCACAATTCAAAAGAACAAGCTCACACCATAATCAAAATAACCAGCTCACACCACAATCCAAAATAACCAGCTCACGCCACAATCCATAATAACAATTCATGCCACAATCCAAAATAACAAACTGACACCACAGTCCAAAATAACAAGTTCACGCCACAATCCAAAATAAAAAACTGACACCACAATCCAAAATAACAAGTTCACACCACAATCCAAAAGAACAAGTTCACGCCACAATCCAAAAGAACAAGTTCACGCCACAATCCAAAATAACAAACTGACACCACAATCCAAAATAACAAGCTCATGCCACAATCCAAAATAACAAGTTCACACCACAATCCAAAAGAACAAGTTCACACCACAATCCAAAAGAACAAGTTCACGCCACAATCCAAAATAACAAACTGACACCACAATCCAAAATAACAAGTTCACGCCACAATCCAAAATTCCCCTCCATCCCAACCCACACCATAACTGAAAATAAGCTCACGTGACAATACTAAATAATAAACTCATATCTCAATTTGAAATACGGCTTTCAAAATTGTATATAAAACTAGTGAAGTCTAGATGCTAAAAGATTTGAATCAATGTTTAATGACATCCCAGAATGAACAATATATCAGCTAAATTGTGGTGTCAAATCAAGACATCTATTTCTGACCCACCTCCAAAAATAACAAATAAAGGGCAATGAGTATACCTAAAATTGTGTATATATAATGGTAAGAAAAATTACCAAAACTACTGACTACCATTGGTGGCATCCTAGTATATTGCTACTAGAGCTACTAGAGCCAGTGACCATGATCTCTATAATACATATTATGTTAAACATCATCATCGTTAAATGAACTGATAGAAAGTAAGAATTTTATAACACCAATTTTTTTAAATAAAAAGATACACAATTAATAAAATATTAAATAATTTTCATTAATATGTAAATTTTGATACTGCCCATAGATTTCTTTTTTTAATTTACATATACACAATAAAACAAAAATATGTCATAGAAAATCTAATCTAGGCTCGTGCAGTCGATGTGTGACATCCTGCTGCTGACTTGATTACCATTTCCTTTACGGGGTCATCACATTCTATTATGAGGTCATCACATTCTAATAGTACAAAGTGCAGCATACCACATATATCTTGGCAAGACGAAAAGCACATTCATAAGGATTTGCCTAAGACCAGGCTAGACGTTTGTGACAAGCCATTTCGCCCATTATCATAATGTGAACAGCTTGTCTACTGTTTGCGTATCAGTGTTAATAAAGCGCTCTAATGAAGATCTGACACAGTATGATGACACATCCCTCTTCAGCCAGACTCAATGCAGTTTAATTTATGTGCCAAGCTGCAGATAGTTATTCCCGGCTTTGACACGAGCAGAAGTTTATTGTTGAGAAATAAAGACATTAATTTAACCCGAAACGTGAATAGAAGATGAGAGTGAGATAAAAACATAATGGCAACACAACAATGTCTAAGTACCCCATACACACTGCAAAATGACTGAATACATGAAAAAGACATTAACCAAAATCCAGTAGAGTTGTGGTATTTCAAATCTCTACCAATCAAAATCCAATAGAGATGTGGTATTTCAAATCTCTACCCATATAATAAAAGGAAAGAGTGCTGATGACAGAAATATTATCAAATGTTGTTAACCTAGAACTATTCCAGAATTAATTACAGGGAAAAATAAATTTTGATTTAAACCACATATGCAGTGAGAACAAATGAATGCTGACCTACCAGCCTAAGATAATAATTATGGTACTACTCTCCCTACTCATATACAGTAATCAAGTTTGGAACCACCCTTATAAACTGTAATATTTCTATACTACATAAAAAAGCTAAAAAAGAAAAAGAAAGAAAAAAAGAATAAAAAAGCAACCCCTAAAATAATAATAAGAAGAAAACAAAAAGAAGAAAAGCTTTAAACTAGTACAAATTGGATTATTTCACTGGCAGCTCTGTATTAATTGACCAAATAAGTACCAAATATTATTTAACCAATTCTCCATTAACAGGTGTTTAAAAAAGAAAAAGAAGCTAATTCCCAATGGCAAAGAATAAAAGAACAAATCAGTAATCTGAATTCAAAATGGCATTTTCTTACCTTAACACGCAGCTCTTTCATTGGCTGTGGCATAAGAAGACCTCTAATCTGTGTTGTGATTGGTCCTTCAGTTCCAGCTATTACAATGGTCTCCCCTTCACAGAGCTTTCCATTAACCAGAATAACATCAACTGTTGTGCCCAACCCAGGAATGGCCTTCACCTGAAAAACAACAACCCAGCTTGAAAACCAGCTTGAAAACCAGAGAAAACCATCAAAACAGAACTGGTTGTCAGTTTTATAATTAAAATTAATGGAGCAAAAGTCAAAATTACCTTCTTTAATGTGCCACTAGAGTAGCCACTGATAAATAATATTCTGCAGGCTTGCTAAACAGGTTACTCAAAACAGGTTACTGGTAAGTAAATATATTTTATATGTAAGTGCATTTCACCATAATACAGTTATATTGAACACAACAGAAGTTTCACTGTTTTGTCTAATAAGTGAACTCAGAAACCAATCCTTGAATTTGGTTATAAAACACGTTTCATTTAAATATGCTGATCTGCCGACATAATGCTTTATTGCTTGCCGTTATCAACCTGCACACAAGTTAGCCCCAAGAAATTTTAAGTTTGCTTGATTTAACAACAACACCAGAGCACATTGTTTTGTTCGTCCTTGGCTATTGGATGTCAAACATTAGGTAATTTTATAGAGGAAATATCAAGGGATCTTTTATATGCACTTTCCCATAAACAGGACAGTATATATCATAGTCTTTGATATATCAGTCGTGGTGCCTTGTTGGGACAGAAGAAAGCTAACCCCAAGAAGCCAATGTGCTATGCTTGTTGCTAGTAACTGGGACAGATTTCCAACAAATTTATAGGCAGAACAGAGAAAAAACCCCAAGAAATAAGTCACACAATATTACAAGTTTAGATTTTTGTACAGTGAACATGTAAAAAATGACTGGATGTTCTCACACAACATATATTATGTTTTAAAAATAAATTATGTGTAAATTAAGATTATCCTTGGTAGTGTTGTTGATATTATCATTAGTGTTAATAGTAGTAGGGTGTAACTGCCTAATTACCACCAGTAGTAGGTCTTTATTTTCTTGTACTATGTTCTCTATACCATTAACATGTGTTTTCACACTTCACAGATTTCACAACTTTGACATACTCCTTTCCAAATAATGTCCTGGATTGTGTGTACACATCACTATAGATGTCATTCGGCACCCGGTCATACAAGGAATACGAGGAGAACACACCTCTGTGAAGATTACAAGCCCCACCTCGGTCTGGTATACAAAGCAAACACGCAAAACACTTAGTCACACACAGAACTGAAGCTTAAAAAGTAATTTTCATCAATACAAGCTACATGTATATTGCAAGTTATGGATTGCAGATCCATGTTAACAAACACTGACTTGTACATCAAAGATTTTGTGGTACATAGTGCCCCGTCTTACAAAAAAGTACCCTTTACTGCTAATTACAAGGAATTATTCAAATGACCAAGTACTGCAGGCATCATGAAGGGATTTTTTATTTTCACTTTTAAGAAGATATAACACACACACACACACACACACACACACACAGACACAGGGCTCAAACTTAATGGCGGCACCGACAGCAATTGCCGTCGTTGAGATATAAATTGCCGTAGGTAAAGAGCATCACTGATAGCACTTTTGTGCCGTTGGTAAAGCTCCTCAACAATGACGAAATGTATACAAGTGGTGTACATTATCTGTCACTATTTAACATTTGCACATTTAAAAAGATGTCTACATATAACAAGATAGCCTTTCAGTCAGGTTTATTTGCTGCAAATGTCACTTTTAAAAAAATTGCCATAGGCAGGCTCAAAACTGCTGTAGGTGGACTGTTTCACCCATGGCTATTCTTTTAAAAATTGCTGTGGGAGACAAATTCTTACGTTTGAGCCCTGCAGACAGACAGACACAGACAGACAGACAGACACAGACAGACAGACAGACAGACAGACAGACGACAGACAGACACACACACACACACACACACACACACACACAGACACAGAGACAGACACAGAGAATCACACACCAGTTGTTTTGCTATGTTGCTTATTGCAATGTATTCACTGTCGATTAGAGCCAATACTGGTGTACAAATCCTGTACTTGTCGGTCACAATGATGATCTAACTACTGGTCAAGGTTTCAGCAAAGTTTATTGCAGTCAAATTAATTTTTGGTGCTTGAAGGTTCAAGTATGTTGTTCTGGGCATGCACATCAGCTATTTGGGTTGTGATGATAATAATAATAGGGCTTTAATATCAATAACTTGTGCACAACCATTTTTTGTCTGGTGTAGGTCTTTTTAGCACAATAATGCTACATGTATATATTAACAAGTGCTAATGGGTTGTACCTATTCAGAAATGCATTCAAGTTATTTTAATTTAATTACAGATTAATATTTCACTGATTTTGAGTATATCCTTTATCGCTTTGATTGTTGTAAATCAAGTTTTAACATTATATTTTATTTGTATTGGTTCAGTTCTTGGCTTTGAACATTTCTCTTAACCACTGATTAAGCCAACCAACATTTGAATAACCGGCCCCATCTCTCCAGTAAACGTTTTGTCAAAGGTCTGAGTCTATTAAAACGTATTTATTAAAACCACCCCAGTAATCTGTGATCTACTGGCGGAAGCAGCAGCTGATCAATCTGTTTGTCAAAACAAAATGGCTGGACAGGAAGTCCACCAAACGAGGACCGCTGTGAATTACTGTCCAGGAAATGAGCATAATCAAGCAAACTCTCATCTCGTTACTCCCGATACAATCAACACTGACCATGGCCCCGGTCAGCATCCGTCCACACCAATCAGAGAGGTGGACTTCAAAGTGCGCAGACATGTGCACTCTGATTGAGGCCCAGCTGTGTCCAGCCAGCACAGTGATGAAGCGCTGGTCAAATCATTGTGGGCACAGTGGCACAGGTCTCAAGCAGCTGGTACAGAGAGTGAACGAGATAGTGGTGGTCAGCTCATTGTGGGCCCCTCGCAGTGGCGTGGGGTTTGAGCAGCTGGTACAGAGAGTGAATGAGATAGCAGTGGTCAGCTCATTGATTGTGCCCCCCACCTCCCAGTGGTGTGGGGTTAGAGCAGCTGGTACAGAGAATGAATGAGATAGCAGTGGTCAGCTCACTGTGCCCCCCCCCCCCCCCCCCATGGCGTGGGGTTTCAGCAGCTGGTACAGAGTGAATGAGGTAGCGTTGGGAGAGGTATTCTCGCTGTGACATGTACTTCATCAGCAGACATGAATGGGAGGCCAAATGAATGAACTGTTGTTTGTGCTCTACTCATTAACCTGATCACGTAGTCTCTTTCACTCGCTCGCTCAGTGCACACAGTTATCTAGCTCATGTACATAAAAACACCTAGTTTGGTTTGTGCAGACCTTCCCTTCTCTCAACTGTTTATAACTGCATGTATGTGATACTTCCCCGTTATATTGTCAAAAAGGGTATCTTAAACGTAAGACATTTGAAGATATTATTTTGCAGGTTTAAACTTTTATAGTGAAACTTGTACACCAACCCCACCCCCCATTACACCTCAACGCACAGAAGGAAAACGATATCATCAATTTATTAAAAAAGGAATGTCAAAAGGTGTTAACAAGTTTGCTGAGGGGATACTATCTGGAGAATGAGAAACACACACACACACACACACACACACACTATACAGTCGCGTAGGAAGGTGCCAAAAAGTGTGTGTGTGGGGCACACTTTTATATTAACACTTTTACACTATTATAAAGCAAATATAAAGCAAAATATCTGAAAAGTGGGGGGCACATGCCTCCCTTCCTACACCAGTGCTATATTGGCATTTTATTAGCAGAAAGAGCTATTTTAAGAATATACAGTATATTTATTTCCACAGCCATAACTTAGAATGTAGAAAATATTTCTTCCTATTTTTTCATTGAGAAATTATTATTCATACAGGTTGGTGTTATATGACAGATTAATGAGCAATTTAGAGATTACTAACTAATGACCACGTTTGAACTAAATATGAGGTCATACTTTGATTAACTTTTATATGCACCATCCCACAGACAGGACAGTACATACCACAGCCTTTGTGACACCAGTTGTGGAACACTGGCTGGAACGAGAAATAGCCCAATGGTTGAACCGACGGGGATCGTGTGATAAGCATACACAGGTGCAACTAAATGTATAGGAAACCAAGTTTCAGTGATGTCGAACTTACAGTTTGTTAGAAATGGAGCTAACTGTAAATATTTATCATAGAGCCAAACACAAAAGTTAATGTTGTCACTGTAATCATTTGCTTTCATAAAGATTAGACAATAAAATGTTATCATAAAACAAGTCTTTTTCAATTTATTTTAAACGAAGCATCGTGTGTTGAAAAGTGCTTCTAAAGGTAGTACTAAACCAAATAACTTCCGGCTGGGTCAAAGTTCGAGGTGCACCCAACTTTTGATAGAGAAGTGAACACCACAAGTCCTGTGATTGGTTATAAATGTGAGTGTGTTGGTTGTAAAAAATAATAATTTCATCTGGGTAAAATAAATGTGCAATGTTATTTCATCTAGTACCAATGTGTCAAGTAGCCTTGTGCTTGAAACATGTATGGGGTACCTGTAAAAAAAAGTCTCGAATTTTGTGCGAAACTAGGGTAGTCATAGACGCTACCCGTTATCTCAGAAACGAGCAGCTTGACCCCCATTTTTTTCTGATTCACTTTAAGTGTAAGGGGTGGTAGTATTTATATCCGTGGCGTTTACGTCGGTTGATACGTTGCAGGTAGGAGTTTTAGCCACATATGTTACTATTGTCGTCTATGGGATTTGATTTGGTAGTATACACCCTAAAAGGCCTCCTGCTACTAATCAACTGATGTAGCCCATTTGGTGGCAGTAAGTTCCTTCTTTTATGTTTGTGTTTTGACACATGAGCAAAATTCATGTTTAAATTTGGGTTTTGCAAGAGGATTAAAAAAAAAAGAAGAACATTTTGCTTAAAGTCGTATTTTGAATAGCTAAACTTATTTTTTTTTTAGAATGAGACGTTTTACTACTCTTCACATGTTATACAGTATCCCATTTCGAATACCTTCTAGCCTTTTTAGCCGTCAATCAAAGTGTGATAGACCATCAAATATGACTTCATCAAAAAGATCTTTAGCTGTGGGCTATCCCACAGACAACTCACTCATAATAGCTATGACCTTGGTCAACAAATCTATTCATAACTGTCAAGTGGTGTACAAATATATCTATGCTACATTCTGAGTCAGCAAGATTTGATTATGATCTTTAACACACTGACAATCTCTTCTGTAGGTGCTTTAAACTGACTGACAGGCATTTTCCTTAACTGGAAATAAAACTACAGTATTATTCAATACTTAATTTTTTTCCACAGCTGATATAAAGGTTTACTCTGTTGTATAAGAAGGTAAACCTATCTGTGTTTATTATCCGCGAGTAACTCCTTGTTAAACCTTATTTTATTTATACTCTCCCTCCCAAAAATTAAGCAATTTCACGATTGACATAATATATTTTAAAATTGCAATTGCAATAACAGATTTACACAAACTGACCAGTATTATATAATGGCGATTTTCTATCAAAAGTATTTATTATTTATTTTTGTTATCATAAATATAACAGTCCCATTTTTCTTGTGCATATATACTTAAGCAGACAGCTGTTTTCAGAAGCCGTACATCCATTCTTTCAAATCCCCAACAACTAAAGTATATAAATGCTACATGATGGAGGAGTTATTAAGGCAGAGAGGTGCTGACTTCGCATCCTAGTTTTGGCTCCCACCCCGAGTTAGTTCTAACGGCTCTGTGAGGACATGTAAAACCACTATATATCAACTGGTTTTTCACTGGCAATTAACCATTCAGGCTTTAAGTTGGCCCCAAAATATTATTAACAATCAGAACATCACAACTTTTTAATATAGGGGGAAAAAACCCCCAAAACTAATCAATACAGCTTGGCCGATTGATATATTTAAGTCTGCTTTCTAGGTAAATTGTATGCCCATTAACCCCTCACCTAGACAGCCCAGATAACTGGTGTGTATGCCCATTAACCCCTCTCCTAAACAGCCCAGATAGCTGGTGTGTATGTCCAGGACCGTGTGCTGAACCATCTGTCATTATACATCTACCATTAACCCCTCTCCTAGACAGCCCAGATAGCTGGTGTGTATGTCCATTAACCCCTCTCCTAGACAGCCCAGATAGCTGGTGTGTATGTCCTTATACCCCTCTCCTAGACAGCCCAGATAGCTGGTGTGTATGCCCATTAACCACTCTCCTAGACAGCCCAGATAGCTGGTGTGTATGTCCATTAACCCCTCTCCTAGACAGCCCAGATAGCTGGTGTGTATGTCCTTATACCCCTCTCCTAGACAGCCCAGATAGCTGGTGTGTATGCCCATTAACCCCTCTCCTAAACAGCCCAGATAGCTGGTGTGTATGTCCAGGACCGTGTGCTGAACCATCTGTCATTATACATCTACCATTAACCCCTCTCCTAGACAGCCCAGATAGCTGGTGTGTATGTCCATTAACCCCTCTCCTAGACAGCCCAGATAGCTGGTGTGTATGTCCTTATACCCCTCTCCTAGACAGCCCAGATAGCTGGTGTGTATGCCCATTAACCACTCTCCTAGACAGCCCAGATAGCTGGTGTGTATGTCCAGAACCGTGTGCCGAACCATCTGTGATTATACATCTACCATTAACCCCTCTCCTAGACAGCCCAGATAGCTGGTGTGTATGTCCATTAACCCCTCTCCTAGACAGCCCAGATAGCTGGTGTGTATGCCCATTAACCACTCTGCTAGACAGCCCAGATAGCTGGTGTGTATGTCCAGGACCGTGTGCCGAACCATCTGTCATTATACATCTACCATTAACCCCTCTCCTAGACAGCCCAGATAGCTGGTGTGTATGTCCATTAACCCCTCTCCTAGACAGCCCAGATAGCTGGTGTGTATGTCCAGGACCGTGTGCCGAACCATCTGTCATTATACATCTACCATTAACCCCTCTCCTAGACAGCCCAGATAGCTGGTGTGTATGTCCAGGACCGTGTGCCGAACCATCTGTCATTATACATCTACCATTAACCCCTCTCCTAGACAGCCCAGATAGCTGGTGTGTATGTCCATTAACCCCTCTCCTAGACAGCCCAGATAGCTGGTGTGTATGTCCAGGACCGTGTGCCGAACCATCTGTCATTATACATCTACCATTAACCCCTCTCCTAGACAGCCCAGATAGCTGGTGTGTATGTCCAGGACCGTGTGCCGAACCATCTGTCATTATACATCTACCATTAACCCCTCTCCTAGACAGCCCAGATAGCTGGTGTGTATGTCCAGGACCGTGTGACGAACCATCTGTCATTATACATCTACCATTTGTTATTCTGTTGTGTTAATAAGCACAAAAATGTAAGAAAAAAAGTATTATTACTATTAATTTGATGTTTTTACCATACTGAGTGAATGAATGAATGTTTAATGACACCCCAGCACAAAAAATACATCGGCTGTTGGGTAACAAACTATGGTACCATACTAAGTGAACCTTCACCCCTCCTAAGTTCAAGAACAAACTAAAAGTGGAATGATCTAGTTGTATTATAACCTTAGGTAAAAATGACTCTATCCATAATGTAATAAAAGTAACATGAACTGAAATCTGTCTCGTAGAGCATTAAACCTACAGACGGGGACACACCCTGACAATCTGTGCCAATCATCTCAGGCAGAGTGACAACGACTGAGATCGAAGACCTCGATATTAATTCAGAAATTATTATACATGTAGACGTATCAGTTATTAGACAATCAAGTGCACAATCCAGGGATCATTTTGTTTTCAAAAATCTTGATTAGAGATATTTCTAGTTAATTGAAAATTGATTAGCAACTAGTTTTTCATGTTTTAAAGTTGTGTAATACTGAACAAACTGTTCTCTGCAACCTGTGATCTTACCTTCGCATCTTATATTTCAAACAACAAAGTACTGGTTTATTAAATGTTAACTTTATGATATTTATTTAGTAAAGTTAAAACCGGACAAAACAGTATTTGTCAAGTTGTAGTTAAATACCAAAGATGGCATTTCATGTTTTCATTTCCAATAAAGGCTATTTCAATTTTATACAAATTATTGAAAATCATGCACTAAAATTGCTTTTTGGCTAAAAGGAAAAATGACCAAAAGTTAATTCTCTTGAATGGCGAAACAATTTGCATGATTTGCTGCAGAACATAGAATAATAGAATCTATCACCATTGTGAGGTATAGATAAGGCAATTCCATCCCGAGGTACAAAATGTTTTTGATAAACCTCGGCCCTTACAAAAACATTTTGTCCCGAGGGTTGGAATTGCCTTACCTATACCTCACAACAGTGATTGATTCTTTTTCTTGCCCATTTAATTACAGTAACAAAACATTAATTTTGTAAGCTATGGTTTGTTTATTGTAGAACGATTCATAAACATTTCACCTACAAACTCCTTTAATCATACACGGAAAAATATAGTCCACGTTATGCAACAACATAAAAATTTAAAAAGTTACCACTAAATATAAACTTGAAAATATTAATTTATTTAAATATTTTAAAAACAATGACAAATACAACATTAAATGGCAAACAGAATTCTGAAAAAACATGATTTATGACGTCAATCGTCATAAATCATGAGTTATGACGTCACACGTATGTAGAAATCGTCTAGTCCTCGGATCAGACAGATTTATCTAGCCCTAGGGTCAGACAGATTTTCTAGCACCGTACAAAAGCTGGATAACCCTGTCCAGTGGGAAAGAATGATGCCATCTATAAGGCAGCCTTGTTTTGGGAAAGTTTGGAACCTTTGGAAAAGGTATTTTGGGAATACAGAAGTATAGATCAATAATAATTTTATTACAAAGATAACCTTTAAACTCCTGTGTTTTGGGTGGTAGGACGTAGGCCAGTGGTAAAGCATTCACTTGATGAGCGGTCTGTCTGGGACTGATCCCCGTCGGTGGACACACTAGGATATTACTCGTTCCAGCCAGTATTACACAACTAGTGTAACAAAGGCTGTGGTATGTACTATCCTGCCTGTGGGATGGTGCATATAAAAGATCCCTTGCTGTTAATCGAAAAGAGTAGTCCATGAAGTGGCGACAGCGGGTTTTCTCTCTCAATATCTATGTGGTCCTTAACCATGTCTGACGCCATATAACCGTAAATAAAATGTGTTGAGTGTGTCGTTAAATACATTTCCTTCCTGTGTTTTTGTTATTTATTGTTTTGTCAACTGCCTACATATTATTCACAATGTCTGACATAAATCTAGATGCAAGTTTTTATAACACTGAACAGGTGCCCATGCATATTAGTTGAAACTGGTATAATAGACATTACACAATTGTGTTACTAAAGCAAGGTAAGTCTGCCAAACAGCTATGCAATAAAATGGAAGAGAAGATATGTTCACAAACATCTTCTTTATCTTATTTGCACACAGGTAAATGTTAATGTTTGTTTTGTTCAATGACACCACCAGAGCACATTGATTTATTAGTCATCAGCTATTGGATGTCAAACATTTGGCAATTTTGACATATAGTCTTAGAGAAGAAACCCATTACATTTTTCAATTAATAGCAAGGGATCTTTTATAATAAGCACCATTTCACAGCCAGGATAGCACATACCACAGCCTTTGAATGAATGAATAAATTAATGGATGAATGGATGAATGAATGAATGAATGGATAGATGGATGAATGGATGGATGAATGTTTATCAACACCAGAACACACAAATCAACTATTGGGTGCCAAAGATAAGTATATGAATATGATTATTTACTTTAAAAATTAAATAATTATGTAAAAACTGTGTAAAGAGCAGCGGTGTATTCCTTTTTATACACTTTTCCACAAACATATTGCAAAAACACTGTACTTCTGAACATTTGAACACTGGTTGGAATGGGTTAAAAAAATCATGAGCACTAGTGAATGAAATTTCAGCAACACAATATGTAAGCCATACATAATTGGGAACTGACTTAATAAGGATAGCATGACATCGTATTTCTTTAGACCTGTTATGTGGAGAAGTGGAAATGAAAGGGATTCAGCGAGGCAGAAAATGAAGCGATTGTTATGCCCTTCCCACCTGTCACAAGCTGGTGTAATAAAGTTGGGCTGAGAGAGGTATCCATTTCACGCCATTCACAGTCGCCCATTACTTGGTGAATGGCGCACATGAATGAGGTCGTGTTGCGAGCGGCCCAAGGAGAGGCAGGATGAAATGGATCAGATCGGAATACAACTGCTTGCATTTTGGGCATTGTTTTGTATCTATTACACAGCTAAATTTAATCGGTCATGCTAAAAACCTTTTTTTTTTTAATCTTCTCATGTGTAACCCAAATCCTGTTTATCAGGAAAACTTCCTCAATAACAATTCATAAACATGTTCACTGTTGTGATTTAAAATTACTATATATAAGTGTTATATATGTTCACTGTTGTTGATTTAAAGTTACTATATGTCTGTGTTATATATGGTCTGTCTGTGTCGTAAGGAAACTTATGAATAAGTATGTATCTCTACAATGAATACTGATAAATTCATATTATACCTTTTTTTTTTACAACAAGTTTTAAATCCATACCAACTCACATGAGATTTCTTACCAAAAAAATCTGTGTAAAAAAACAGAGAAAAGAATTAGATAGGTTAAATCTCCAGTTTTGATACTGAGATAGCGGCAACTGATGGAAAAGTCTAGGTAAAAAAAAATGGCACATGCAGATCTGCCTTTAATTTCTGAGTACTGCATTAATACTAATAATATTTAATGTATAATTTAATCAATATAAGTTAATGGTAATATTTTAAGAAATTTGTTTTTTTTGTTGATAATAGAATTAAAAACAATATATATATATATATATATACATACTCGAGAACGAAAGTTTAGCTAATGTTAAAAGAAATGACATAACATTTATAAATTAACCTATTTTTATTAATTAGTATTCACATCTGAAATGTTTACCATTTACAAACATAAACTCATCTGGTTTTCTTTTAAGTTTATTCAACCATGGCAAATTTAGACGTCATAAAAGATATTTGCTAAACTTTTGTTATTGAGTATATATACTCTTCAAAAAAAGAAACGCAAAAGGGTACAAATGGGTTATAACTCCGATTTTATGTTTCCTACCGGTTCATGCTTTGTGAATATAAGGTCATTGCATGTCCCAAACACATTCCCACGGTTACATTCGATAAAACGCAGCTACTGTACAATAAAGTTCCAAAATGTGAATATTCGCAAAAACGCAGCCACGTGCAAACCATGTCACCACTGCACGTGCGTTGTCTGCACGTGCAACATGAACACCGACAGTATAAAAGTGCAGGGTGTTCGCTTGTCTGGCTCTGTATCTGGCCGACAGTTGACAATCCAGGACATGCCACGTCTCAGTGAACCGCAGAGAAACAATGCCATCGGCCGACTAGACGCAGGCGAATCCAGAACGGCCGTTGCCAGGGCATTCCATGTGTCCCCAAGCACCATCTCCAGACTGTGGGACCGTTACCAGCAACATGGATCAACACGTGACCTCCCTAGATCCGGTCGACCACGGGTCACTACCCCCGGGCAGGAAGGCTACATCCGGGTACGCCACCTTCGGGAACGATTGACTACTGCCACCTCCACAGCCGCAGCAATACCAGGTTTGCGCAGGATATCCGACCAGACCGTACGGAACCGCCTACGTGAGGTAGGAATTCGTGCCAGACGTCCAGTTCGAGGTGTCATCTTAACACCACAACACCGTCGACTCCGACTGCAGTGGTGCCAGATTCATCGACAATGGCCTCAACTGCGATGGAGACAGGTGTGGTTCAGTGACGAGTCCCGATTTCTGCTCCGACGTCATGATGGAAGATGTCGCGTGTATAGGCGTCGTGGTGAACGTTATGCGGCAAACTGCGTGCAGGAAGTGGACAGAATCGGCGGGGGTAGTGTCATGGTGTGGGCAGCCATCTCACACACTGGCAGAACTGACCTGGTCCACGTGCAGGGCAACCTGAATGCACAGGGCTACATTGACCAGATCCTCTGGCCACACATCATTCCAGTTATGGCCAACGCCAACGCAGTGTTCCAACATGACAACGCCAGGCCTCTCACAGCACGTCTCACAACGGCTTTCCTACAGAACAACAACATTAATGTCCTTCCTTTGCCATCGACATCACCGGATTTGAACCCAATTGAGAATCTATGGGACGAGTTGGACCGACGCCTCCGACAGCGACAACCACAGCCCCAGACCCTGCCCGAGCTGGCAGCAGCCTTGCAGGCCGAGTGGGCCACCATCCCCCGGGACGTCATCCGTACTCTGGTTGCTTCAATGGGCAGGCGGTGCCAGGCAGTTGTCAACACACGCGGAGGCCACACCCGGTATTGACTCCAGATGACCTTGACCTTGGTGGTGTGTCCTATCACTTACTCACAATGGACTAGAGTGAATTGTGAACAATCCTGCAACATTTGGTAATTATCGGACTCACCATTCAATAATTAAATCAATTCTCCAAATGTTACGACAATGTGGTTTTGCGTTTCTTCTTTTGAAGAGTATATATACTTCATGATATGTTTCTATATGAGTTTTCACATTCTTCAGTATATGGCAATACATATAATGAGTTCCTCAGTTTCTCATTGAAGCAACCTGACCATACCTCAAGGCTGTAGATGCTGTCAGTGACGCACACTTTAAAAATCACATCTACCATGTCATGTTACTCCACTGTAAACATGGATGGATGGATGGATGGTTAACTGATTGATTGACCGAGTGAATGAATGAAAATTTACTGACACTGCAGTGTCAAAGTGAGGAGATGGATTAAGGGATTATTCACCACTTATTATTTACATCACTGCCGAAGGACTTTGGAATTAATAGTAAATTTATCATTATTTCATTATTCAATAAAAAATGTATTCTAAAGGATATTATTTTAGATAAAAAAAAAACCCAACCAACCTCTTAAAAACACTACCTACAACAAAGAGAAATTTTTACAACTATCATTCTACTGTGTTAAGCAGCAACCTATTGGGGGGGGGGGGGAGGAATGTAACCACCTAAGACACCTGCAGGCTTAATTCAGCTCAAGGTATACTATGTTATTATTTGAAAGAATTGATGTATGGCTTGAAGCACAAAGCCTGCTCGAAAATGGAACTATTTGGTATCACAATTACATTTAACAGCAAAAATAACGTAATATTTTCGGTAAAAAAAACTACCATTACACAATAGAGGTAAATTTGTTTAACACTGGAAATTTAGGATTATAAAAAAGTGCCTTCTTAAGACAGGTGGGTTGCTTATTACAGGTCAGCATTTAGTAAATTAGATATTTGGAAGAGCAGACATAGAGGCTCTCAAGATGAGAACATTAAACAGTGTTTTGAAAGCACATCCGTATAGACAAAAAGCACATCATTTGAATATGTCCTGTATCAACAGGTGTTTGTTATACACAGGCATGGCAGTGGCTGCAGCAGCGAGAGTGGCTGCCTGCCAACGTGCGGTGAGGTCCATACTGGGCTCCGTGTGTTTCCTCCCTCCTCCAGTGTCGAGCAAACAACCGGCTTTGTTCATGACAAATAGCCATCGATTTCTTTCAATAAAGCCCCATGCAAAAGCCAGCAGGAAGAAAACTAATGTTGTGTCAATCTCTTGACAGAGTCCAACGGATCCTCGTTTAGCTGTTCAAGCCCGTTTGACACTGGGCAAACAGGAAGCCCTCTTACTCCTGCCAAATAGCGCAAAGATTCCGTAAACTTTGTCGACAAACTTTTGTTTGGGCAAATTAGCTCGCGTGCTAATCATGTGTATTGTGAGCCGTGGCAGCGCAGTGACACCTGGGCCATGGCAGCCATAATAAATTTCCGGGTTTCATTAAATCAGTAGCAGAGATCACAATTTCCTGTGTCCAAATCAAAGGTTATTTTTCATATCTCAGATTATGCTTAATTTGAAGAAAAAATTCCATCACCCCGTCTCCGGTATTCTTTCGAAAATAACTTCTACATCATTGATACAACATTAGAAAACAATTTTATTATATATATATATATCACTAGTAATACAGCAGTCAAAATTAAGAATTATTTCCACTGGTTGGAGATGGTGAGGGAACTAGTCATATTGAAATGTTACCGTTGCCATGAAAAATCACCAACAACATCCCCCCCCCCCCCCCCCCCCCCCCCCCCCCCCCAATTATGGATGAAACAGATAACCAACAGATACGCAATATTTGTGGCAAATAAAAAAATCAGACATTTTTATTTGCCTAAGGTGATGGAACTTTTCCACAGTTCTTGTTACCATAATATTTCAGTTAACAGCAATTAAAGTCATTATTTATTGGGTATTTGTTAATACTCTGTAAGTAAATGAAATTCTTCTTCATTGTACGTGTCAGAAATAGCAAGACACATAGTACCTAGTTTGTGTTTGTCAGAAACAGCAAGACACATAGTACCTAGTTTGTGTGTGTCAGAAATAGCAAGACACATAGTACCTAGTTTGTGTTTGTCAGAAATAGCAAGACACATAGTGCCTAGTTTGTGTTTGTCAGAAACAGCAAGACACATAGTGCCTAGTGTGTGTGTCAGAAATAGCAAGACACATAGTGCCTAGTTTGTGTTTGTCAGAAATAGCAAGACACATAGTACCTAGTTTGTGTTTGTCAGAAATAGCAAGACATATAGTAACTAGTTTGTGTGTGTCAGAAATAGCAAGACACATAGTGCCTAGTTTGTGTTTGTCAGAAATAGCAAGACACATAGTGCCTAGTTTGTGTCCCAGAAATAGCAAGACACATAGTACCTAGTTTGTGTGTGTCAGACATAGCAAGACACATATAGCCTAGTTTGTGTTTGTCAGAAATAGCAAGACACATAGTGCTTAGTTTGTGTTTGTCAGAAATAGTAAGACACATAGTGCCTAGTTTGTGTTTGTCAAAAATAGCAAGACACATAGTGCCTAGTTTGTGTCAGAAATAGCAAGACACATAGTGCCTAGTTTGTGTCCCAGAAATAGCAAGACACATAGTACCTAGTTTGTGTGTGTCAGAAATAGCAAGACACATTGTGCCTAGTTTCGGTTTGTCAGAAATAGCAAGACACATAGTGCCTAGTTTGTGTTTGTCAGAAACAGCAAGACACATAGTGCCTAGTTTGTGTTTGTCAGAAAGAGCAAGACACAGAGCCTAGTTTGTGTGTGTCAGAAATAGCAAGACACATAGAGCCTAGTTTGTGTGTGTCAGAAATAGCAAGACACATAGTGCCTAGTTTGTGTGTCAGAAATAGCAAGACACATAGTGCCTAGTTTGTGTGTCTGAAATAGCAAGACACATAGTGCTCAGTTTGTGTGTGTCAGACATAGCAAGAGACATAGTGCCTAGTTTGTGTGTGTCAGAAATAGCAAGACACATAGTACCTAGTTTGTGTTTGTCAGAAAAACGTTTTAGTGTACCGGGTACATTTTGCATACTGAGATCATATGTAATCAATTTGTCAATTTGCACAACACATAGGCTCATTAGGCACACTTTGTTTGTTTAGAAAAACATGAACCATTTTTATCAGTTTAGAGTAAAGTTACTTATTAAATTTTTTAAATAATTGTTTCTACTAAAACCACCTAAGTTAAAGCCGCACACCCTAGTTCCATCCAGCGAAAATAAATTATAATTTGGTTAATCTACAAACCTGTAACACACTTAGATCATGTTTTTATCAAATGGAGTGAAAAAGCAGGTTTTATATCGATAAATACCATGGGAATCCCCATGTCCCAATTGCTTGAAATAATTTTGAAAGTTAGTATTCTGATGTCACCGGTAGATGTCGCTCGAAGCACAACAATGCCTACGTCACGACAAATTTCACAGACTTGGGGTGCGTTCGTTTCACCTCTCCTGGACATGTTCCAACTGTTCTGTCCTCGTTGTATCCCCTCTCCAGATATTGTAAGACTTAGCAAAATTATTAGTTTTAAGGGTTTGTAACGTTTTGTATTGAGACACTTACTTGTCTGAACTTTATTGTTACTGAAAATGTTCACGAACTGTGAAGAAAAATCTCACAAATGAACAACAACAAATCGGATGTTGATTGCGCGAACCGTGCACGAGAAAACAAACCGAACCAAAATGATAACGGGCACGTGATATACCAACATCTGTGACATTGAAATGGAAATATCCCCTCTAAAAATAGATTGGACCTCGCTTGCTTAACGTTTTTTTCTCGACAGAACGTCTTGTGGAAAAATGCAAAAAATGCATTTCGTGGTTTTACAAACATCAGGATTACCAAAAAGCACTTCAGGTGAATGAAAATGTGTGTTCTAAATAATAAAATGTAAGTAAAGTGCAATTTTATTTGTGAAAAATGGGGTTTAATAGCGAAAAACAACACCGTAATGGTTAACAAATAGCCGTAACTAGGGTGTGTCCCTTTAATATATATATATATAAATATAAACAAATAAATATTCTATCACTTATAAATGAGTATATATTTATGTACTTAGGAATGGGAAATCCTCCCCACACCCACCCCCCAAAAAACTCCCACCCATTCCTCCCCAAAAAACAACATACAAAATTAGTAATTTTTCAATATAGGTACTTTGTTATATTTACCTATTTCATGATATTGTGTAATTAGTTATTTTTATATTTTATTTTTTGCAATTTACGTGATATTTTATAAATAAAATTAATAATTTACACATGGACCGTTTTGCAACATACATGGTGACATGCAACCTTTAAAAACTAATAAAAGACTGGTTACCGTTTCGCATTTTACGCTTGCACTGTACTACTATTAACATTAGAGTAACAAATCTTTGGGTACCAGTGCAAATAAGAACATGACGGCAAGCAATAAAGTTTTTTTTTTTTCAGTGTTTACACTTTATAACTTGAATAAAGTTACATTGGTAGGTATACTGATGTCATCAATGGGTCAAAGATTACTGGTTGCCAACTATTTGTTAGTAAAATATCGCATGTGATAGCAAATCGAAAGAAATGACTTGTAGATGTTTCTTTTGTTTTCGTACGAGCCAACTCCAAGCATTGTAGATTTTTTTTTTTTTAATCACTTGCCATCGGGATCTCACAAAGTAACTTTTACTGGCCCGAATCCAAAAACCACTGGCCTCGGGCATCGGGCCACCGTATTCTAGAAGCCCTGCACATAGTGCCTAGTTTGTGTGTAAAAAATAGCAAGACACATAGTGCCTAGTTTGTGTTTGTCAGAAATAGCAAGACACATAGTGTCTAGTTTGTGTCCCAGAAATAGCAAGACACATAGTGCCTAGTTTGTATCCCAGAAATAGCAAGACACATAGTGAATGGTTTGTCTGTGTTAGAAATAGCAAGACACATAGTACCTAGTTTGTGTGTGTCAGATATAGCAAGACACATAGTGCCTAGTTTGTGTGTCAGAAATAGCAAGACACATAGTGCCTAGTTTGTGTGTGTCAGAAATAGCAAGACACATAGTGCCTAGTTTGTGTGTGTCAGAAATAGCAAGACACATAGTGCCTAGTTTGTGTCAGAAATAGCAAGACACATAGTGCCTAGTTTGTGTCAGAAATAGCAAGACACATAGTGCCTAGTTTGTGTGTGTCAAACATAGCAGGACACATAGTACCTAGTTTGTGTTTGTCAGAAATAGCAAGACACATAGTGCCTAGTTTGTGTGTCAGAAATAGCAAGACACATAGTGCCTAGTTTGTGTGTCAGACATAGCAAGACACATAGTGCCTAGTTTGTGTGTCAGAAATAGCAAGACACATAGTACCTAGTTTGTGTGTGTCAAACATAGCAGGACACATAGTGCCTAGTTTGTGTATGTCAGAAATAGTAAAATACAATGGCATATAAAACCAAAGCTTTGAATGACATTACAAAATGTTATTTCTAATTCAGTACAGGATGATTAATGACAACACAGCATCTTTTTACGTCTATTAAGGTGTTTAAAATTGTGACACATTGGCTACTTTCACTGCTTAGCAGCAAGAGGTCTTTTATATGCATTTCAACACAGTTGGGAAAACTCACACCACATGTCTTGGTTCACCAGTTGACAACTGGTAGGAACAAAACTTTATTTAAAATGTGTTCTTCCAACAAGAGGGATCGATCCCTTGACCTATCACACTTTAAGCAAGCACTCTAGCATTGTACAACGTCCCAATTTCCACTGTGTGGTCTATGATGAAATTTCATCAAATTACTCAACTCCTTTGAAAATGCACTAGTCAATTTGAGTTTGTAAAATGTTTACAAAATAATACATTTAACTGATTTTGTACAACTGGGGCCTATTTCACTAAACAATGTAAGTTTACATTTGCAACTAGCAGTTATACCGGCTGTGCGTTTACACGTGTTTGGTGTCTATTTCACGCAGAAAACTGCATCATTAAAGAACATGGAGCATTTTAAAGACAAAAGAAAATGAAATATGTTTATATCTAACTATATTTGTTGTACAATAATAGTAATAAGAATCGTGTACTTGAAAAAACTAAGCTTATGTTTTGTGAAATTGGGTCATGGATAGTGGATGAATGAATTCTGGAAGGTAATAAACAACCCCAGAATTGTGTACAAAGACTAGGATTACTGTGTGCTTTATACCAAACTCACACATGCTATAGCAACAAAGGAAAATTGGGTTGTGCATTTTCAATAGAGTTCAGTATAGCACATATACCAAAGTTAAGAACTCACACATGCTATAGCAACAAAGAAACATTGGGTTGTGTATTTTCAATAGAGTTCAGTATAGCACATATAACAAAGTTAAGAACTCACATATGCTATAGCAACAAAGGAACATTGGGTTGTGTATTTTCAATAGAGTTCAGTATACAACATATACCAAATTTAAGAACTCACACATGCTATAGCAACAAAGGAACATTGGGTTGTGTATTTTCAATAGAGTTCAGTATACAACATATACCAAAGTTAAGAACTCACACATGCTATAGCAACAAAGGAACATTGGGTTGTGTATTTTCAATAGAGTTCAGTATAGCACATATACCAAAGTTAAGAACTCACACATGCTATAGCAACAAAGGAACTTTGGGTTGTGTATTTTCAATAGAGTTCAGTATACCACATGTACCGAAGTTAAGAACTCACACATGCTATAGCAACAAAGGAACATTGGGTTGTGTATTTTCAATAGAGTTCAGTATAGCACATATAACAAAGTTAAGAACTCACACATGCTATAGCAACAAAGGAACATTGGGTTGTGTATTTTCAATAGAGATCAGTATACCACATATACCAAAGTTAAGAACTCATTTGCTATAGCAACAAAGGAACATTAGGTTGTGTATTTTCAATAGAGTTCAGTGTACCACATATACCAAAGTTAAGAACTTAATTTTGTTTAACACCACCACTATAGCACACTGATTTATTAATCATCGGTTATTGGATGTCAAACATTTGGTAATTTTGACAAATTGTCTTAGAAAGGAAACCTGCTACATTTTTCCTTTAGTAGCAAGGGATCTTTTATATGCACCATCCCATAGACAGGATAGCACATACCACAGCCTTTGATGTACCAGTTGTGGTGCACTGGCTGGAGCGAGAAATAGTGCAATGGGCCCACTGACGGGGATCGACTGACTGACCACGCATCAAGCAGCACTTTACCTCTGCACTACGACCCACCCCTACATGTACCAAGGCACAGTAAAAAATGTACTGTCATAACCATCATCTTGTACATACATGTGGATAACAGGAAACGAAAAAGAAGGAAATAAATAAATAAAATGTATAAACCTTGAAAGTGACATGTTTGTTTTCATTATGTCTAGGAGTTAACACATGAGGATATATGATCATGTTTAGTGGCAAAAAGGAATTATTAATAAAACAAATAAAGTTGAAACATGATAGTGACATAACATTTGTTGATAATGTTGTTTACAGGAAGTACACGTTACAAACAGAAAATCTGGAATGTTGTTAAAAACATTGTTATTGTAACAATTATAGGATATTAAATGAGCTTTCATTTCATATTATGTTTATGTTCCGAGTGAAATAATTTTCAGTTGTTATGAGCTTTAGCGAATGACAATGAAAATTATTTTACGAGGTACATAAACATGATATGAAATGGTAGCAAGTTTAATATCCTATTTATTACCCATAATTGATCTTAATTTATATCATTCAACTCATTTGGTTGACTAACCTGTAAGGTTGTAGTGCGCCAGTCGATGACGTCATCGTGTAACGTTGAAGTGTTATGTCCCATTTGAATAGTGGGACGTATCACTTTGATATGTAACAAGACATTTTTAACCATATGGGTAATAATGTTGAAAACAAAATGATTATCTCATAATTTTTTTGTTTCTCTCATTATTTAATGTGATGAAGCAAAAAAGTGACCAGTGCCAATCTTAAAATATTCCTTTATAAAAAATTACATCATAATGACCAATCATTGATAAAACAGAATGAAGTTACCATCAAATTTATTAATGAAATTAGGAGCATGTGCAGGGAGATAGTTTCGGGGGTCAAAACCGTCTCCAGCTCAAGCAAATTATTATTTTTTTCAATAACTTTTCCAGGAAAGCATGTCTCAACCCCATTATATTTTTCAGGAAAACATGTATCAACCCCATTATTAACTCTACTTGCCAGTCAAGACCCCCACCCTCGAATTCCTAACTCAAGCCTGGAAATATGAAATGTAAATTTTACAATATTTAACATGTTAGTTTAGTCGGAGTACCATGCATATAGAGAGCTGATCAATGCATATTATATACACTGTACAAGTCTTAGTATGAGTCAATGCAAAGAACTCAAATGATATCAGTGGTTGGTCACATGATCTTTGCTGAGCAAAATAGTCTCAGTAGAATAAGGGAGATAACTCTTAACAGATTATCAAAAATGTCCCTAGAGATGGCCTCAAACCAAATCAGGGACTACTGTATCAAAGTTTGTGGCTCACCATCAAATGTTTACAAAGTAAAGACATCTGCAACTCTGATTAGTAGTATTATGTGAAACTGTTTATGCATGTACATACTCTTAATATCTGTTTAATTAATGTATTACATCGTTCATGTTACTTCCAGCTGGTCAGTGTTACATTAATGGGTTTCCATTTCAGATCATGCTGCAATGTTCTGTGGTTTCGCGAACTGATAAATCATGATATTTCAGTCTTTCTGTGTAAAATTGGAAATCACCTTGGCAATGACGAATGAGTGCATTCGGTTTGATCAACAGCATTTGGAAATTGTAGTGCCGTATAGATAGATGAAGTCATGTTTTACGTACAACATCATTATGCCAAAGACCAGTGCATGCAACATTGCATGGTGCTAAACTGCTTGTACGTAATTTGTGTACTTAGTTTATTATATTCAATTAAAGAATGTAATAAAACAATTATGGAACAGTGTTGAGACAGATTTTTAAAGTGAAAAATTTATCACCATAAAAAAAAAACAATATCAGTTTCATCACTCTACTTACTATATTATTTAGTGTTACTTCAGTAGGAGGCTGCTGATCTCAAGTAGGCTGCTGTATTAAGCACCTTTCTACACAATGTAGTTAGTAATATCTAAAATGTAGCCAGTAGCAGAAGCCACAACAGCTGATGTCATTTGCTAGCGGACAGCTGATTTCGAGAAGCCTGCAGTTGTATATTTGAAGTTGAAAACAAGACAGAGTGAAATTTAAAAATACAGAAGCAAATTTCTGCAAAAAATTAAATGTTAATAAAACCTCCTTCATACGTGTACTTATATTTATCATATAATATCTTACATTTTCAGTGCAATCAAAGTATGTGATATTTTTGAGATCACATACTTTAAGAATTTCATAACTTTGCAAATCTGATGTAAATTAATCGAGGTCACGGTACTAGGTTTATTAACATTTAAGCAAACGTACTTGTGTGACACTCCATAATTGACATATGCATTCATAGTTATCGAATAAAAACATTTCAATGGCAATTTGACACTGAAAGCTGTCCAGCATTCAGAAAACAAAAAAAACGTTAAGCCCTAGTTTGTTTTGATGTAAGGACATCCAAAATGAGGTCATTTCCATTCAAAAATACACTGCACCACATATTCTTACGTGATTTGAATATCTAGTAATGGCAGACTGGAATTAAAGTTGTGTGTACAGTTTACAGAGGCTCGCATAATACAATTTTTATTCCTAATATATGATATAGACAATACCGAAAAACACTCTGGTAATAACCTCTGTATATATTTTTTTTGGTGTGGAAAAACAGGTTAAATTCATAATCGGCAATAGGAAATGGTTCAGAGTAAAGAAACGTAACATTCAAAATTTCAGAAAGAGGCAGAATGCAAACCAGTGGTAAAGTGTGCACGTAATTCCTTGTCAGACCAAGATCAATCCCCACTGGTGGGCCCATTGGATTATTACTCATTCTAGCCAGTGCTCCACAACTGATGTAACAAAGGCCATGGTATATACTATCCTCTCTATGGGATGGTGCATATAAAAGATCCCTTACTGCTAATCAAAAAGTAGCCCATGAAGTGGTAATAACAGGTTTTCTCTCATCATTTATCTAGCCCGTAACCATATAATGTTAAAAACCATATGCGTTGAGTGTGTCACTAAATAAAATAGTTCTTTCTTGCTTTCAATGCGTAGATTCAATTATCTGAAATAAGGGAGACAACTACACAAACTACCAATAGTGGTGGATTTTTACCATTTTCTAGGGCAAGATCTAAAGAATAATAATGTCCTACAAACACTAAAATACTACATAATTCTTGTAACCCTAATCACTGAGATGCTAATAAATGATACTAACTGAACGTTTATTGTTTCAGCCATGACGGTTGCTACATCTAAACAGAAAACAAAATCAGAACAATCGACAAGTTGTTTTTACAGATTCCAAACAAATACAAACACTTTTAGTAGATTGTGCATTAATCAATTTCAAGTCTATCAGAGTGTTTTATCCGATATTACATTACCCACAATTGAAGTCTTATCTATTTTATTTGGACTGAAACAAGAGATCAGTTGTACAAACATTTAACTACTAGTAGTTTGAACTTACAATGTTTAAATCTGTCCAAATAACAATGACAGAGATGTTCAAACATGATTTAGAAAACCTAAAGTATACACAATTAATTAAATCAAAACTGTATTTATACAAAAAAGAGGATATTATCCATAGTTAGTTAAATCTACTTATGAACAACCAATCATTGCTATATAATTTAAACTGTAGTAGTAAGTTTATAATCACTGGGTTTGAAGATCTATACATCTGGCACTTGACAAGGACATCACTAATAAAAACAAGAATTTCTGCTGCACTGTTATGAAAATCCATAGATAAACTACAAACTACAGTGAAAACTCTGTAAACTGAAATTCCCTCAAAACCGGACGTTTTTCATGGTTCCTTTTTGAATATCTGTGCAGAAGAGAACCTCTCTAAACCAGATACCTCTTAAAACCAGACTTTTTACTTGGTCCCGAGGAGGTCCAGTTTAGAGGAGTTTCACTGTATAAACCAAGTTTGATTGACCAAGAACTTACATTTTGTGAGAAACTGATCGAAATATGAAACTTTAATGTTAAATTTTAACACTGTTGTTATTGCTGCCATTGGAAACTTAATATCTATATCTCACATTTTGACTTCATAAAGATGAGACAAAAACAAAATAAATGATAATATATGCTTTCTCACTTCAAATCAGTTGAAAGAAACATAAATGTGACATGTTTCAATGAAGGTGATATGTATCCCAGTACTGTGCATACCTCCATGGTGACTGAAATAATATAATTGATATTCCACTGTTGTGGAAATAATATAATTGTGTGTACATACCTCCATGGTGGTTGCATGCAGCTCCTCGCTGTACGCCAGCTGTTTGGCGATGCGTGTCTGCGACACGTCACAGATCTGAGCGATCAGACTCCCCATCCCATCACCACTGTGTGCTGAAGTCGGAATCATCGAGATGTACTCATCAGGGTCCTTGTTGTCCCACGCCAGACACACATTGAGTCCCTGAAAGAGAAGATAAGCAAAACACACATTCAATCCCTGAAGAAAAGATAGACACACATTCAATCTCTAAAGGTAAGCCTGACACACATTCAATCCCTAAAGGTAAGCCTGACACATTCAATCCCTAAAGGTAAGCAAGACACACATCCAATTGCTAAAGGTAAGCCTGACACACATTCAATCCCTAAAGGTAAGCCTGACACACATTCAATCCCTAAAGGTAAGCCCGACACACATTCAATCCCTAAAGACAGGTCATACATATCAATTTCCTGAAAGAGTAACTACACACATTCAATGGGAACCCCGATGACAAGCCAGACACACATTCAATGGGAACCCTGATGACAAGCCAGACACACATTCAATGGGAACCCTGATGACAAGCCAGACACACATTCAATGGGAACCCTGATAAGAAGCCAGACACACATTCAGTGGGAACCCTGATGACAAGCCAGACACACATTCAATGGGAACCCTGATGACAAGCCAGACACACATTCAATGGGAACCCTGATGACAAGCCACACACACATTCAATGGGAACCCTGATGACAAGCCACACACACATTCAATGGAAACCCTGATGACAAGCCACACACACATTCAATGGGAACCCTGATGACAAGCCACACACACATTCAATGGGAACCCTGATGACAAGCCAGACACACATTCAATGGGAACCCTGATGACAAGCCAGACACACATTCAATGGGAACCCCTGATGACAAGCCACACATACATTCATTGGGTACCCTGATAATAAGCCAGACACACATTCAATGAGAACCCTGATGACAAGCCACACACACATTCAATGGGAACCCTGATGACAAGCCACACACACGTTCAATGGGAACCCTGATGACAAGCCAGACACACATTCAATGGGAACCCTGATAAGAAGCCAGACACACATTCAGTGGGAACCCTGATGACAAGCCAGACACACATTCAATGGGAACCCTGATGACAAGCCAGACACACATTCAATGGGAACCCTGATGACAAGCCACACACACATTCAATGGGAACCCTGATGACAAGCCACACACACATTCAATGGAAACCCTGATGACAAGCCACACACACATTCAATGGGAACCCTGATGACAAGCCACACACACATTCAATGGGAACCCTGATGACAAGCCAGACACACATTCAATGGGAACCCTGATGACAAGCCAGCCATGGGAACCCCTGATGACAAGCCACACATCATTGGGTACCCTGATAATAAGCCAGAAGCCAATGAGAACCCTGATGACAACACACATTCACCCTGATGACAAGCCACACACCGTTCAATGGGAACCCTGATGACAAAGCATTCACCCTGATAAGAAGCCACACATACATTCATTGGGTACCCTGATAATAAGCCAGACACACATTCAATGAGAACCCTGATAAGAAGCCAGACACACATTCAATGAGAACCCTGATAAGAAGCCAGACACACATTCAATGGGAACCCTGATGACAAGCCACACACACATTCAGTGGGAACCCTGATGACAAGCCAGACACACATTCAATGGGAACCCTGATAAGAAGCCAGACACACATTCAATGGGAACCCTGATGACAAGCCAGACACACATTCAATGGGAACCCTGATGACAAGCCAGACACACATTCAGTTCCTAAAAGAGCTTAACCTGGAGTCACATACATGGAACTAATGCAAAGCTAATTTCTGAACACCCATACAGAGGTTAACCTATGATGGGATTTTATCACATACTATATCTGATTTTCTAAACTATCTTAGCACTACGATATCATAAAACTGTTGTAGGCTATAGCATGTGTTGTCGTGACGTCACAGCTTTCAATAGTTTTACGATATTGTAGTTCTAAGGTAGCTTTGAAAATCTTTAGCCAGTTGATTTGTTTACATTATAATCCGATACAAAGGTGTGTAACAAATTAATATAGACGACAATACGACAGACCTGCTCTGCCATCTGAAGAATAACTTGATTCATCATCTCGTCAAACTGCAGCTTGGTGGGCCCCGACTGTTTCTTCAACGTCGATGCAATGTCCACGTTCGGCATTGGTTTCCACTGGTACAACCTGTCAACCTACAGTTGGAAACAACAAGAAAGAAATGTTTAACAACAACTTAGCACATTTTTAAATTATTAATATTTGGTATCTAACATATTATGGTCATTTCAACAACTGGTCTAGATAACAGACTCATAAAGCATAAAGACATTTTTTTTATGAATATATCCTTAATTATATGTATCATACAGAAAATAAAAATGAAATTATCAAAGAACAAACAAAACAAAACTGCATTGTGTGAAGAGGTACATACCTTGTTTAAAGCTACAACGAAAGGAGTGTGTCTATCTTCTAGTAGTTTTATCGACTCCAGCGTCTGTGGCTCGAGACCATGCATTAAATCAACCACAAGAATAGCAATATCACAGAGAGAGGAACCTCGCGAACGCAGGTTACTGAAATAAAACACACACACTTAATGGTTTGTTTGTTTATACTTATTGTTATGCTTATATCCAATTACGGTTCAAGAACGCTGTCCTCGGCACACACCTCAGCTATCAGGGCTGTATGTTTAGAACAGCTGATTAGTGGTTAGTTTGTTTTTGTTAGTGAGAGAGAAGTCAGTGTAATGGTCTTACACTTACCTTTCGAGTTGTTAAACTCGCTCTGGGTGGGAGCCAGTACTGAGATGGGAACACAGTACATACCAGCCTGAAGTCCAGTGACTTAACCACAATACCACCGAGGCTGGTTGTTAATTATTTACCAAGTTAACACTGCAGTATTAACAGTAGACCAAACATGATTATATATTAAGTTATAAGAAAAGTAACTTTATTTATAACAATTATTATGTTATGCATTGTAAGTATAAGTTACATTGCTATACTATAATATTGTCCTCATCTTGGGAAGACTGCCTCAGAGAATCATAGTACCAAGTTTCAGAACTATTCAATGAAATCTCTAGAACATTAAATTTCTATTTAAAATGTTTAAACTTAATAAAAATTAATAAATTCAACATTTTAAAAATATATCTCTACTAGTTTGTGAAGACAGTCCCTAAGAATACTTATACTAAGTTTCAGAACTATATAATCAAAAACCCTAGAAGGTAATTATAAAATTTTCAGTTTTAAATGTATCTTTAAAATATTTTAATTTAATAAAAATTCTCAAATTCAAATATTTCAAAAATAACTCTTATGAGTTTGTGACGACTGCCAAAGAGAATTATAGTGCCAAAACTCTGGGAGATGATCCAATCAAAACTAGAAGACAGACTTCAAAGGAGAAGTTGACAGATGGATGGACGGCGGCATTAGAAATGTTTCGCTGACAAACGTCATAAAGGAGTTAAAAAAAAATCAGACAAGTTTTGAAAATATTATGTAACTCTTGACAATCACAGCATTCACATCCCATGATCCCCCTCACCATAGAACTTTACATAATTACTGAATGCCAACCTGCCTCCCCCCCCCCCCCCCCAAATGAAAATTCACCTGTTAAAACTACCAACAAATTGCAAGTCATATTTTAAGGGACAGATGGTTGTACACATATCTCATCTGCTATTTAGGTTGTGATTCTGTTAATAAATCTCAGAGGTCATGATGTTCCACACACTGTCCCAAATGCTCCATTCATCCCGTCCTGTCTTATTTCCAGCAGGCTATATGTTTTCTTTGCAGGCAACATTTCTTTTGGCTTGCTATTTATAAAAAGTAACAGCAGGCCGTGTTTTACTTGCTACTTTGAGCCATGAAGTATAAGGACTAGCTCACAGAATACCTGAAAGACTCGTGGCCTGGCGTATCGATAATCAGAAGACCAGGTACTTTAAGTTCATTTTTCTGAAACTGAACAAAACACATATATCAGTAAAAATAGCGTTTGTATCTTTCTGCAATTCTGCTACATATACAACACTGCACAGATTAAAGTCACATAATTAAAAAACCCACAAGAATTCTGCAGTATTAAATATCTTGCCTACCATAAACGTATTCGGTACCACTGATAGTTGCATCCATAAGATGTTCATCTCAATGCATCAGGGCTCGAAACGGCCTGTGGCCAGGTCGCCAAATACGACCAATGCCCAGTTTGGGCGACTTAAATATTAAAAAATAATGGCGTTAGTCGCCCAATTATTATTATTAGGGCTATCTTCTTTCTATAATATATGAGCTAGGCCTACTATTAATAATTGTATGACATATATTTATTCCACATTAAAATCTTCCTCGTGGGTCGCAGAACTGAACGTATCAGCTTACCGTAATTTGCCAACATTCATTTATATTATAAATATTGATGTTGTAAACCAAATGCAGTCATTCTGATCCAATTCGTAATCATTTGGAACATCTCGGCCAAAAATGTGATCAAATCTGAACATTCCCGAATGCCGTCTTAGTTTTTGTTATCTGCTTTGTGGTGTTCCGATTTTCACGGGGTTTTATTTTTTTATCTCGTTTTAATTGGGTTTTTAATTTGGCCAGTTAATTTAGGGTCTATTGAACTGAATAATGAAATGAATTGTTACCATTTTCGGAGTAAAATCACAATCGTGATGTCATCTGCCAGGTGGAAGCAAAGGCAAAAAGCAAGCATACCAAGGAATTTCAATTTGTTTTCAGTTCTGTCTAGCGCAAATGAAGTTAGGTTATGGTAGGATAAGGAGAACCTTACCCCTACTTCGTTTGTATCTATTTCTTACAAATATTTATATTAGACATTGAACACGTGAACAACACTTTGTTAACACGTGAACAACAATTATGTAGCCCAGTTGATTGTACATTATTTGTTTATATTATATGTGAGCTATCCCTGGGAGACGAGTTGTGCCATGCAATTTTGCGTTGATGATGTAAAGAAAAAATTATTAAGTTCAGACATTTTGTAAAATATGTACAAAGTAAGTATATAATTTGCTCAAGACAGTGTTTTCTTTTCATTTTTCATTTCAACATCATGTATGTTGGTATCTTTGCTATCTAGAAGCAGCTTTCATATGCTTACTTACTTACATATTTCGCTTAAAACCTGAAATATGAATATTTCGTGTTTGGGCTACCTAAAGCAAGTTTGTGCCACTGAAAATGAAATTTTAGTGGCCCAGATATTTGTTTTTGGGCCACCATATTTTTGGGCGAGTTTCGAGCCCTGCAATGCATGTCAACAAATATAATAACCTACAAATTTTATTTAAAACATTCAATTAAATTTTAATTAAATTAATTTTTACTTTCCTTTGTTTGACATAGCCAATGTGCATTTTTGTGCTAGGGCGTTGTTACAATCATTCATTCATTTCGTTTTTGTCACATGTATTGTGCAACTATAAACCAAGTTTTATTGATCTAGAATTTATAGTTTGTGAGAAATCAAGCTACATGTAAAACTTTCATGTTGAGCAAAAAGCAACTATATTTTAATTAAAAATATTTAATTATTATTTTTATTTTTTTCCCATGCGTAGTGATGAACATCTATTAACAGTTTGTAAGAAATGGAACTAAATGCAAAAGTATTTTAATAAAAAATGTTTAATGAGTTAATTTTTAATTCTTTTCACATGCACTGAAACACTATAAAACAAGTTTTACTGATCTAGGACTGACAATTATTGCGATAAACTGATCTAAATACGAAACTCTAATATTAAACTTACACTGCCGCAGTTTAAGAAAGTAATATCTTTATCTCGCTTTTTACTTGTGAAAGCGAGACAAAATAATAATTATTCAAAAACAACAACCACTGGTTGCCAATGGCTGAGTAATAAATCACTTGTGACAATATAATATAACACGAATCAAAATATCTAAACCAGGTGGGGGTTTTAAGTCTCAGATGGTTCCTTTTTACACAAGCACTTTCCTACTTCAATATAACATTGCTGTACATATCTAAGTTCTCCTCAGAGAATGGCAATACAGTTACCACGGCTACGAGAATAACGAGTTAATTAATAGGCTGATTTTACCTCTTTACACATTTTCGTCTGTTCGAGGATGGCATCGCGGGGGACATTAGTAGCACCAATCTGTTGTGTGATTCCCCCAGCCTCGCCGTCCTGGACGTGACTTCGCCGCAGCTGGAAACAGAACATACGTACACCACATAAAACCATGAGGTCGAGAAAAACAGCGACTCCACTGCAGCTGGAAACAGAACATACACACACCACATAAAACCACGAGGTCGAGAAAAACAGCGACTCCACTGCAGCTGGAAACAGAACATATACACACCACATAAAACCACGAGGTCGAGAAAAACAGCGACTCCACTGCAGCTGGAAACAGAACATACACACAAGATAAAACCATGAGGTCGAGAAAAACAGCGACTCCACTGCAGCTGGAAACAGAACATACACACACCACATAAAACCATGAGGTCGAGAAAAACAGCGACTCCACTGCAGCTGGAAACAGAACATACACACACCACATAAAACCATGAGGTCGAGAAAAACAGAGACTCCACTTAAGCTGGAAACAGAACATACACACAACATAAAACCATGAGGTCGAGAAAAACAGCGACTCCACTGCAGCTGGAAACAGAACATACACACACCACATAAAACCATGAGGTCGAGAAAAACAGCGACTCCACTGCAGCTGGAAACAGAACATACACACACCACATAAAACCATGAGGTCGAGAAAAACAGCGACTCCACTGCAGCTGGAAACAGAACATACACACACCACATAAAACCATGAGGTCGAGAAAAACAGCGACTCCACTGCAGCTGGAAACAGAACATACACACACCACATAAAACCATGAGGTCGAGAAAAACAGCGACTCCACTGCAGCTGGAAACAGAACATACACACACCACATAAAACCATGAGGTCGAGAAAAACAGCGACTCCACTGCAGCTGGAAACAGAACATACACACCACATAAAACCATGAGGTCGAGAAAAACAGCGACTCCACTGCAGCTGGAAACAGAACATACACACACCACATAAAACCATGAGGTCGAGAAAAACAGCGACTCCACTGCAGCTGGAAACAGAACATACACACACCACATAAAACCATGAGGTCGAGAAAAACAGCGACTCCACTGCAGCTGGAAACAGAACATACACACACAACATAAAACCATGAGGTCGAAAAAACAGAGACTCCACTGCAGCTGGAAACAGAACATACACACACCACATAAAACCATGAGGTCGAGAAAAACAGCGACTCCACTGCAGCTGGAAACAGAACATACACACACCACATAAAACCATGAGGTCGAGAAAAACAGCGACTCCACTGCAGCTGGAAACAGAACATACACACACCACATAAAACCATGAGGTCGAGAAAAACAGCGACTCCACTGCAGCTGGAAACAGAACATACCCACACAACATAAAACCATGAGGTCGAGAAAAACAGTGACTCCACTGCAGCTGGAAACAGAACATACATACACAACATAAAACCATGAGGTCGAGAAAACCACTCTCCAGTCTGGTGTAACCAAACAACTTGAAAATCTCGAGTTTTTACTAATCTGACGGTATTGTTAAATTATAACGAAAGAAATGCAACTCAGGGTCATGGTTTGTTTATAATTAGAATAAATCTGCTTCTTTACAATCACTCATTTCTGTGAAATAATAAACAGTATATCAAACTGTTAGTCTTCAAATCTTAATATGCATTTATCCCTTCTTTAAAAAAGCCAAAATTTAATGTCAAGTGCTGAAAAGTATATTCACATTTCTATTGGTGCTCAGTATATATTAAAAATATTTTATGTCTATCATAAAGAAATATAACAATTTAATGAATGTTTTTCTTAAAAAAAAAAAAAGTAATTAAGTCCACCAAACTGCCTTTTGCTATTTGTAAAATTATCCCAAACAGGAGCCAGTTTCACAAAACATTGTAAATTTACATCTACGACTAGCAGTTATATTGGTTATATGTTTACAGGTGTTTGGCATTTATTTCACGCAAGAAATTAAAGCATTACAGAAGATAAGAGCATTTTAAGGACAAAAAATTCTCTTAAATATGTATACTTCAAACTATATATGTTGTACTGTTAATAGTAATACGAATTGTGGCCCAGCACTTTAATAAATCCAGCAACAAGGCCCAACATGTACATAGTTTTCTCTCTTCAAACCAGAACACAAACAGCTGACTAATAAATATTACTCTCTGCTACTAGACAAGATAAAAGGTCTGTAGAATCAAACACTTTGTCTAAAAATAATCAGCATTATTCTCTGCTACTGGACAAGATCACAGATAAAATGTCTGTGTATATCAAATACCTTGTCTAAAATCTTGGTCTTCCCCGTGTCTACGTGTCCCAGCACACACACAACCGGGGCACGAAGTTTATCTGTCGTTCTCCTTTTCTCACATTCTGCATGTCGTTTCTAAAATATTCATGGCAAAATATTTAAATTTAAACATTTTTAAAGAATATTGTAACATTATTTTGATCTGTAATAACAATATTCATAGGAAAATACTTAAATTTAAACATTTTAAAGAATAGCTCAACATTATTTCGATCTGTAATAAGAATGTGATTTTTTTTTAAAACCTTAGCATAAGTGTCATGCTGAATTTATGAAATTAATTGCAAACAATTAATTTAAATATAAAATAAATAAATTCTCAAATTAAATTTATAAAATTATTGTCAGAAAGAAAATGTGTTTAAATATAATGGATAAAAAATAATACCATATAAATAATACCATGTTTCAATAACATTTTCATGTTTTCCCAATTAACACTTTTAACCTGTTTCTTTTCATTTCCTCCGACATGATTCTTATACAATGAAAAAGCCGTCCATAAAATGTAATTTCCTTAAAGGTGCACATTTTTCATGGTCCCTTTTTAAATATCAGTATAGAACATAACCTCTCTAAGCTGGATATCCCTTAAAACCAGATATTTCACTTTGTCCCATGTGTATCGAGTTTAACAAGCTTTCACACTAGTATTTAAACAAAGCATACCGCGATTCGTTCTCTGCCGCGCTCTATGGGCGACCGGTCGTCGTCCGATTCCTCCTCACTACTGTCGGTCTCCTCGTCCGATTCGTCAGATTCCTCACTCTCCTCCTCCTTTGATTCCTCATCCTCCTCTACCTCCTCGTCCACTTTCACAGTCACCTCCACTGTCAAACACAGCAACATAGGAATCAGTTTGTTTTGTTGAACGACATCACTAGAGCACATTGATTCATTAATTATGGGCTTTAGGATGTCAAACATCTGGTATTTCTGACACATAGTGTTAGAGTTAGTTTTGTTTAATAACACCACTAGATCACAGATTTATTAATCATCTGCTTTTGGAAGGACGGAAGGAACTGTTTTATTTAACAATGCACTCAACACATTTTATTTACGGTTATATGGTGTCGGACATATGGTTAAGGACCACACAGATATTGAGAGAAGAAACCCGCTGTCGCCACTTCATGAGCTACTCTTTTCAATTAGCAGCCAGGGATCTTTTATATGCACTATCCCACAGACAAGATAGCACATACCACAGTCTTTGATATACCAGTCGTCGTGCACTGGCTGGAACGAGAAATAGCCCAATGAGCTCACTGACGAGGATTGATCACAAACCGACTGTGCATCAAGCGAACACTTTACCACTGGGCTACATCCAGCCCCTCTACTTTTGGATGTCAAACATTTGGTATTAAAGTCTTAGAGAAGAAATCTTCTACATTTTCCCATTAGTAGCAAAAGATCTTGTAAATGCACCATCCCACAGGTAGGATAGCAGATACCATGGCCTTTGATATACCAGTCTTGATGCACTGGCTAATGTTAGAAATAGCCCAATGGGCCCACCAACTGGGATTGATCCTAGACCAACCATGCATCAAGCGAGCACTTTACCACTGGCACAGACTGTCACTGTGTCATGTGTGATATCAATGAACCCTTTAATTTTATTATTCATTAAAATTACTTTTTGGAACCGATTTCGAACACTAGATACAGATCTGAACACTCGATGTGGATGTAAACTGACCTGATTTTGGTTTGGGTTTCTTCTCTTCTTCCTCCTCTGCATCCCAGGCATCAGCAATATCTTCTTCCAAGTCCCAGCTGTCCTTGACCTCCACGTTGACCGTCCGCGCGACCTCCGGCTTCTCGGTGGGTGTGTCGGGCGTCAACACTGGAGTTTGCTCTTCCGTCGGAGAGGGATTCTTGTCAGGCTCTTGAACTGGAAAATACACACATGAATATCTTGTGAAGTCATAGCTATTTCATTGACCACAACAAGCCTTTTGCTAAACACACACTGAATGCGTTACTACAAAACATTCATGGCTTTTTTAATACTGTAAATCACAAAACATCAATCATCTTTAACAAAATATTTGTTTTGTTTAATGACACCACTAGAGATTTGATTTATTAATCATTGGCTATTGGATGTCAAACATTTGGTAATTTTGACATATACATATAGTCTTAAAGGAAACCCACTACATTTTTTCATTAGTTACACAGGAATTTGTTTTTTTACGGAACCAATAAATTGGTTACATACATTTTTTGTTTTCTGAATCCTGTCTTGTGATCTGTATACCAACAAAAGATAACCACTGTATGAACTTCTTGTGATGGTCACAGATAAAGAACACATGATAGCATGACAACTACAAAATAGCACCAAGCAGAATGACATACTTTTAGCAGTTTGTTGTTTTCTCTTCTTTTTGTCAAAGTATACAGGTTTCTTCTTTGGTATATCATCACGAGATGGAATCTCGACACCTGTGAAAATGAATACAACTATAAATCCAACAGATATTTGCAATTTTAATCAAAGAATAAGCTAATTTCCTGACAACAAATACAGTTAGTATAAAGTACTGTAAACAGTTTTACAGACCAATAACAATCCAGTATGTTACCACACTAAGAATACGAGACTTGGAAATAAGTCTTTAATCGAAAACTTTATTAATCTATAGCCTGCCAATGGTAAACCCACTTATTTACAACATTTCGCCTGCCCAACGAAACCTAGTACCAAACATGTTTTTGTTGGTTGCCCAAAGAAAACTGATGACTTCTCTTCCATTGTCACATTGGAGTTGTTCCAACAGGAGGTATTTAATGAGTTCACCAAATTGTGTTTCTAGCCATCAATGTTGTTTCAAAATTGTTCAATATTTAACCCTTTGAACCTTAAATATATATTTTTTAAATTCCCTCCACCCTGAGCTCCCAGCAGAAACTTTGGGAATATTTGAAATCAAACACCGCTCAATGATGTATGCCTGTCAACAAAATGTGTAGTGTCCCTACTCCATTGATATTGTTGATTGTTTTCACTAATACCACGTCCCCTGCCTGTCCCTCACCCTCTGCCATGCCCACGAACATGCACACTATCAAAATGAACTGCACCAGAAATTTTATTTATGTCTTTTGATTCAATGTCAATTTCATAATTGTTAACGCAGCCGACATTCACATCATCAATTTCATCATCACTTTCAGTTTCAAAGTCACTTTCATTGCCGTATGTGTCATTATCAAGCTTACCTTCATTGTCGGACATTATTAACTTTAGCACTTCTTCAGCGTTGACATGCCCACGTTTCATATTTGTGGAAAAATACACTTAAAACGCCAACAAACTTCTGGAAATTTACATTCACACAGGCAGACAACTTCCGCTACTACATACGCTGTAAAATTAATTCCAATTGGTCGAAAATTACGCCGAACTGTTGCCAAACAGTGTGTTTACAAACAAGACTATGTGGAAGCCAGAAAAGTGGCTTCTAGGGTTCACTGGGTTAACACCAACAAGCATTCTGAGAGTACTGCTAAAACAATACATGTCTCCTGTCGTGCCCAAAATTTTTTCACATCTCCTACTTTCAAGAGCCATAATTCTGTGAAAAATTAGTAAATCGCCATGAAAGTCAAACCTGATCTGTAACAGTACACAAAGTTTCAACCCAATATCTTGAGGCACTGCTAAAAGGGACATAACTGTGAAAAAAGCATTAAAACTGGTGAAAGATTAATGACCTTGTTCTTTCATGGCTTGCAGCATCTGATTGAGTCTCTGTTGATCTTTCCGTTGTTTATCAGTGAGAAGCTTCCCTTCAGCTTTCAATCGTTCCTTTCTTGCTTTCTCTTTTTCTTTCCTCTTTTCTCTCTTTTCCTGTTCTAGTCTCCTCTATGATTAAAAATTAAACTTCACTCTTTCAGAATACAGAGAGTATTCTTTGGAAAATAAAAATAACAAATACATAAGCAGGGCTCACCCGGCACATAGTGGCTAAAACATGTAGCATTTGACAAACAAAATTTGGTTTAAATTAGCATTTTCTAATAATCTTCAAGGAAATAATCTACTATCTCAAAATTGGTTAAAACCCAATTCTTTTCAGTGTCCCTTTCTAGATATCATTCCAGAACCGATATGCTCTAAATCAGATAATGGGACTATTTACTTAGTCATATGGGTGTCGGGTTTAGAAGGGATTTCACTGTGTGTGTGTGTGTGTGTGTGTGTGTGTGTGTGTGTGTGTGTGTGTGTGTGTATAAATGCTTTAAAATTCTGATAATCTTGTGACAGCAATTATGTACAAATAATAAAGTAAATACGAAATAATGATAAAAATGTCAATGCAAATATATGTTGCAATAGCATATACGAACAGCACTGCCAAATGGTGTGGGGGTGTGTCATGTAGTTACCTGCTCCTCAATCTGCCGCTGCAACTCCTCCTGCAGCCTGGCCTTCTCCTCCTCCTCCTTCTGCTGTCTCTCCTCCTCCTCCTTCACCATCTGCAGGTGAGCCTTGATGGCCGCCAGGTGCTTCTTCGGCTTCGCTTTCTCCTCCTTCTCGCCTTTCTTCTTCTTCTTCTTCATCTTCCCTTCTTCCTCCCCTTCATCTTCACCTGATCAGACAAGGGAGAGGCTAATATACTATTTTATACTTATATAAATGTTTTCTGCTTAAATCTTTAGTTATTTCAATTAAAATATATTAAAACATTTTGAGAGTACTGCTGTAGCAATACATGTCCCCTACTGGGCCCAACAAATTTTTATTATCTCCTAAGGTCAAGGGTCATAACTACCGAAAATGGGTATATCACCATAAAATTCAAACTTGATCTGTAAAGAACATGATAAAGCTATACACACAATTTCAGTTCTGTATCTTGGAGCATGCCAAAAAAATTGTCAGGCAAACACATTTTGCTACCTCCTAAACCAAAAATGGGTAAATCACCATGAAAGTCAAAACTAATCTGCAACAGTACTTAATAAAGCCACAGACTAAATTTCAGATCAATATCTTGAGGCGTTGTGGAAATTTTTTCCAGAAAACTAGGTGTGTAACAGAGAGACAGAAGGATGGAGACGGAACCTATAGTCCCTCTGGTTGTACCAGTAGGAGTCATACATTATTGTAGAATACTTCTTAAAGCTGCAGTCACATCTCCACACATTTTAACATTATGTTCTAACGAATAGCATATATACAAAAAGTAAAAGTATCTTTCAAAATTTTTCTGACTATACAGATTTCACAACTTTCACATATTCTTTAATAATTGACAAAGCAAAACCCGAGTACATCAGAGCAATCCAAGCCTAACAGAAAAATTCGCTAAATTATCTACTGCACTTCAAAAATTGCAAAAAAAACATTTATTTTGTACATTAAAATTAATTTGTGAAATTAAAATAAAATTCTCCAATTTGCAATTGGCTAATTTGACAAGTGCCAGAGCTAGCCCTGAAGCAATCAATTGAGGACCCATTGCACACCAAACAAGTGCTGCTTAATTAATAAAAAATAAAACATACGTGAAAACCCCCACCAAAACAACTGATTTAGCAATTTATTTATTCCTTTATTCATTAATTTTTAAATATTGAATAAACAGTTGCTGTTGAAATTCTTTATCTCATCTGTATATACCTTGGAGGTGGGATGTAGCAGGAATTAGAATGTTGGCATGCTTATTAAAACGGTGACAGCTGTGAAACTGTATATACCTTGGAGGTGGGATGTAGCAGGAATTAGAATGTTGGCATGTAGCAGGAATTAGAATGTTGGCATGCTTATTAAAACGGTGACAGCTGTGAAACTGTATATACCTTGGAGGTGGGATGTAGCAGGAATTAGAATGTTGGCATGCTTATTAAAACGGTGACAGCTGTGAAACTGTATATACCTTGGAGGTGGGATGTAGCAGGAATTAGAATGTTGGCATGTAGCAGGAATTAGAATGTTGGCATGCTTATTAAAACGGTGACAGCTGTGAAACTGTATATACCTTGGAGGTGGGATGTAGCAGGAATTAGAATGTTGGCATGCTTATTAAAACGGTGACAGCTGTGAAACTGTATATACCTTGGAGGTGGGATGTAGCAGGAATTAGAATGTTGGCATGCTTATTAAAACGGTGACAGCTGTGAAACTGTATATACCTTGGAGGTGGGATGTAGCAGGAATTAGAATGTTGGCATGCTTATTAAAACGGTGACAGCTGTGAAACTGTATATACCTTGGAGGTGGGATGTAGCAGGAATTAGAATGTTGGCATGCTTATTAAAACAGTGACAGCTGTGAAACTGTATATACCTTGGAGGTGGGATGTAGCAGGAATTAGAATGTTGGCATGCTTATTAAAACAGTGACAGCTGTGAAACTGTATATACCTTGGAGGTGGGATGTAGCAGGAATTAGAATGTTGGCATGCTTATTAAAACAGTGACAGCTGTCAAACTGTATATTGCAATAAAGTAAAAGTATGTCACCTTCTTTTGTTTCCCCTTTTGCTTCGCCTTCATTTTCAGGGGTATCTTCCTTTTCTACATCGCCTTCTTTCTTCTTTTTCTTCTGCTTTTCCTTCAAATGACAGTGTTAAAATAAGGTGTTTGTCCAGAGGGTTCACACAAGTATCATGGACATATTTAAAAAAATTTAAATGTACATTTCAAAATGTTTTCAAAAATAACTTTTCTGAACATTGCTAAACATTACCTATAGGTAAGTCTACATGCAAATGATAAATAGCCTACAATTTCAACTGCTTTAATGCAGAAAATCATCATTTCTGTTAGCATAAACTGATACCAAGCAGAACTGTGCAGTCATGATTTCCAAATTTTATAATAAATCACCAAAGAGAAATAGTGTTCATTCAGGCCATTTACTTGAACACAAAATGTGAAAACAATTTAGGCACAAAACCCTTGTATGCATACTCCAAGAACCACCCTGAAAATAAAGACCTTTACAAAATCTGTGCTAACATTTTAAAGTTATCAAAATCAAAATAAAGATAAATTACTTTTGTTACAATTTTCTTCCTAGGTTGTACCGAAAGTGATTTATGTTTAAACTTTACCCAATTTTGGGATTATTGTCCAGTGTTTCTAAATAAAGATGTTTAATAAAATAAAATAAAGAGAATAAAACATGTTTTACTTGTAACTTTTTGAGTTTTTCTCGCTCCCTCTTCTCTTTGCGTTTCTGAGCCTGTGTTTTCACCGTTCCTCCTCCCTCGTCATTCTCCTCCCCCTCCTCCCCTTCATCGTCCTTCTCTGCATCATCTACCTTCTTAGACGACTTCTTCTTTTTCTTCTTGTCGTCATCTTCATCGAGATCTTCCACTGTGACAACTTTCTCTTCCGCTGGCTGTAACCATCAAAGTGTTTTTATCAACAGTTGCATTAACAGCTAACAGAATGAAATAAACATTCAGGAATGAGAATGAAATTGAGAAAAAAATATGGTAAATTTGGAGTCTAGATATTCAGTTTACTGTTAGCTTTTCATCAAACTACTAGAACAGAGTTTTTGGTGGAAAAAAATGTTCAGAATTGCAGAAAAATCCAAAGAACTTTCATCTAAACATTTTTTTTTAAATTTCAACAGTTTTACTCATATATTTTTACACTCGAGTTGCACTTTTTGTTACCATAACAAGAACATAATATTAAAAACCAAAAATATATATCTATTTTTAATAATAATGCATGTAGTTTTTAAAAAGTTGCTTCAGGCATCGAAATAAGCATAGCGTCTGATAACCAGTGTACATGTTACCATTAATACAGACCTGGGTCCCGTTCCATGAAGCAATCTTAGCACTAAGATCACCGTAAGTGTATAACTGCCGTATACACTTAAGGTGATTTTAGTGCTAAGATTGCTTCAAGGAATGGGCCTAGGAGCCTAACTCGATAACTCTCATAAATTTGCAATCTTGAAGTACAATGCAAAAAGATGTGGTGTAAGAAAGCTTTGTGAATTAGGCCCAGATAATACACAGCTTACAGAAAATGTATCGTTTACATTTAACTTTATTTTTAACTATTAAATCTCTTCACAGACACACCAATACATGACTGCATCCATTTTCTCTTGAATACATATTATTATTACCCTTCTGGTGAAGATATAGCGGTGTCGTACAAATTTCGTACGCACCACCAGGTGCGTATTACAAACTGTATTTTGATTTGTCAACAGGGAACAGAGTTAATTTCGATTGGTTGGACAGCGACCTTATTAGCATAACGGGACTATTTTTTTCATTCATAATTAATGTTAAGGTCAGTAACATCCACAACTTTTACTACAAATGTCATTCATTAAAAGTTGATGTAAACTGGACCGCGCGAGAAATATTTTTAAATAAAAAATAAAAATAAAAGAATGAATAGAACAATAATTAAACATATTCATTTTATTTATTATGTGGATTTTTGGTCTACAAATTGTTATTGTCAGTTGTGATTTGTGAATTCATCATTATTAAGGTCTACGACAGTCATTTTTTTGGACCCTTGTTTTGGCTTCGTACACAATAAATGAAACATATCCAACGTTAATTTTTTTCATATGATATGGTAGATTTTTATTTTTTTAAACTTAATATTTTTTGTAGAATTATGAAAAAGTAAAATATACCGACCTGTAAACAGCGTTGTTTGCTTGTTGTAGAAATTTAACAGGGGTCAAGGTTAGTAGACCAGTTTTTATTTTAATGTGGCGATGCATTATAATAATATAGCTAATTTTGAATTTGAATGACGTCAGAATTCCAATGACGTCACTTTGCACCTCCTTACAATAACCACAAACTGGGTACATGACGTTTCCGTTTTAAGAATGCTGGAAAAAATCCAATGCAAAATTCCTGTTGATTTTTTTTTTTCGAACATTACTGAAGCACCTGAATGTTTTTGAAGAAAATTATGTGATTGAAAATTTTTACATTTTACGAAATATGGATTTCAAGTGAAATTACGGTAAGATATGCTATATTTATTGTGTACAAAGAAAGCCAAAACAAGGGAGCGAAAAGTGACTGTCGTCGACCTTAAAGTTATAACTTTAGTTTTCCCGTGAACTCAGCTGCTTTTGCAAGCTACACGTTTTTAACTGCAAAAACACTTGTTATTCTCTTATTGGTTGGATTTTTGGTCAACAAATTGTTATTGTCAGTTGTGATTTGTGAATTCATCATTATTAGCATAACCAGTGCCAGTGGGGTAACGGGAACATTTGTTTCTTGGGGGCGTTTTGTTAAAATATGGAATTATGCATTAGTTTTACCCATTTTTCACCCAATATAAAAATAAACATATATTGATGCATGTACCTTACAGCTTTCTTTAAATTAAAAAATGAAACCCAATGGAAATTTATGGGGAAGTACGTCTACACCACTCCCCTGAAAACATCACTGAGAAGTAGCGGAAGTACAACAAACTATTTCTCAATGCGGCGGTACGTAGTCATGCACCGGCTAGTTATGCAAATCAACATCCAGTCTTGAAATAGGCTACAAAATTTATTTATTTATCATAATTTGCGTGATTTAAAGGAGGGTAATAAATAAAATACCACACTCGTTTTCGCTAGATATCATTTTTACGAAACGAGTGAACTTCCCAAACGTATCTGACCTCACTTTCGTTCGGTCAGATACGTTTGGGAAGTTCACTCGTTTTGTAAAAATGATATCTAGCGAAAACTCGTATAGTATTCTATATATATCACTGTTTTGATACTTGCATGTGTATGTTATTTACCTGCAGGAAATATTTTAATATCTTAACTACTGATATTTTCACACTTACCTCCGGTATCTCAGTTTCTATGGCAACCGAGTCCACATCCTCTTCAGTTTTCTTTCCTTTCTTTTTCTTCTTTTTGTCCGATTTCTCAGTCGGTTTTTCCAGGGAGGCTAAAATAGCATCGATGTCCTCCTCTTCTGTCGTTTTCTTCTTTTCTTTCTCTTTGCTTTTCTTCTTCTCTTTCTGTGACTTGGGCATAACAGGTGCTGGAACAGGTTCGGTCACAGCATCCGTCACATCCTCGTTGCCACTGGAAACGTGTTCCTGAAAACATAATACATGTGCATTAAAATAAAATGGTGACCAGTGACCACCAGAAAAACGTGAACCATGATTTCTATCTCCCTTTTATGCTGCATTCAGTAGAAGTTGTGAATATTGTATTTCCCAGTTTTTACAAGTTGTGAAGAGTGTTCGTTTGGCAAATAACCCATGAAAAATAACTTTTGAACTGGGGTAGGATTTTCTATTTCAATCTTTACAACTCGTGGAAAAATTGGCAGAACCAACACAAATCATTTGTGCAATTACGAATTGGGGTGTATGAGATTGTCTATAGATTGCCTGAACACTCTCCATTTGGTGAAGTAGTGTTCACAACTTGGAACTTGTGAATCCATGAATCTGTTATTCAAGAGCACCAATGAATGCAGCACAAGATGCAGGGCTCACCCTGTTCCTTGCCAAAGTGGGACAGATGGACGGACAGACAGATGGAACAAGATGAAACCTATAGTCCCCTCCGGTTGAACCGGTAGACACAAATAAGAGCTGTGCGGGTTTGCGTGAAATCGGTTATCTGTAGTCATCTGGAGCATCGCCACGGGGTATTCGAGGGTGTAAACCACATTTATCTTCTATCATTTTTCCTTTTTAAACCTTATTCAGCTTGAAATAATTAAATATTACACATAAAATGTACAAGTTCATTAGAGAAATGAACTCAAAAAAAAAGAAGAAAAAAAAAAGAAAAAAAAGAAAGAAAAAAGGTCAAAATTACCATGTGCTTCATTGGCATTGTTCAGTATATATTACTATTAAAGTTGAAATTTATTTTGCTGAATGACGCCAATAGAGCACATTGATATATTAATCATCAGCTAATGGATGTTAAACATTTTGGTAATTTCACATATAGTCTTAGAGAAGAAACCCGCTAATTTTTCCATTAGTAGCAAGAGATCGTTTATATGCACCATCCTATAGACAGGATAGCACGTACTATGGCCTTGATATACCAGTTGTGGTGCACTGGCTGGAATGAGAAATAGCCCAATAGGCCTACCAACGGGGATCGATCCAAGACCGACAGCCTATCAAGCGAGCACTTTACTACTGGGCTACCTGCTGCCCTCTATTACTATTAATACATTGAATATGTTTACCTCATCTTCATCATCATCCATCATTAACATCTGGAAGGAAGCGACTGGCTTTTTAGACTTTTTGCCTTTCTCCGGTACAATGACTTCACCGTCAGCTTCATCCTCTTCCTCATCACTTTCTATCTTTTTCTTCTTCTTCTTTTCCTAAAACAAATTGAGTATTTTATGCACTTTAGCAAAGTTACAAAATAACATGCATCTCTAAAGTGAATGCATAAATGTTTAACAAAAAAGTATTTACAGTTTGTTATTACACATGGCTTCTAGAGTATGGTAGCCCCACTTCCATGGCTAGTGATATTCAATGTTGGGCGTAAATAACACCTGCCATGCCCGACGGCTAGTGAAAAAACAAGAAAAGAAGTCAAATCAATTTTGTAAATATGAATATCCTGCCCCCAACACAAGCCCCCAATGTTAGTGTTTTAAGCTCTATCTGCCTCCTTAGGTGACATATCTGATTATTACTATTATTTAGTAAAACTGAGCTAAGTTAAAGTAAAGTAGGGCTAGTGAAGTTTTAATCGTGACTAGTACATTTTCAAAATCACTGATCCCATGGCTAGAGAATTTTATAACAATTCTAGAAGCCCTGTATATCACAATTTTTATTCCTAATACTAACAATACCAAATTCAATCTTTTATTAGTATTTTATTCCTAATACTAACAATACCAAATTCAATCTTTTATTAGTATTTTATTCCTAATACTAACAATACCAAATTCAATCTTTTATTAGTATTTTATGTTTTGATGCCACCAACAAATACATGAGCATTTTGGAATTGGTAATGGCTGAGTAATCAAGTTAATGGCTGAGTAATCAAGTTAATGGCTGAGTAATCAATGACAAAAATTCCATGGAATTAAATATCTTGCCTACCATAAACTTATTTGATGACAGACAATGCCTACTATTGTGCTAAGGAGTGCTCCACAACTGATCATATGGGAGGGGATGTTAAATGCAATATTTCTCTTGCCTACCAGGTTATAAAATCTGGCAGCCCTCAGTAAAAATGGATATTCCCATAATTTTAATAAATATAAGAAAAAAAGAGAGAAAAAAGCAAAATCATTTATTTTTATTTAAAAATGTAGTTTTAGGTGTTTAAGAATCTTGTTGATTGCGGAGTAACTGGATGTACCAAAACAAATCTAGTAGCTCGGCGGACTACCATGTTTAGACATCTGGTAGCCTGAGTGAGAGATTGGTAGCCAAAACAGCCCAGGCTACTGCTAATGTCGAGCCCTGTTTCTGTATACCCAATGATAATCACAAAATACAACTTTATTGAAACCAGGTTTACATGGAGACAACATGGCAGTGGACCAGCCAGACCTGGAAAAGCCGTAATGAGCACATTGCATGCGGTTACCTTTTTCTTCGCTGGCTTGCTCTCCTCAATGTCATCTTCATTCTCGTTTGTCAAATCTGACTTCCCATCCAGGGCCAGGGCGGCAATCTCGGCTGCTACGTCATCTTCCCTGAAATCATTACAAAACAGACTTAAAGATGTTCTTCCACAATCTGACTAAACACTGAAACCAAGTATAACTTGACAGCATGACAAGTAGACAGCTATACAGTCTATGCTAGGAGAAGTGAGTCATCACTCCTGGTGTAGACACTGAATCCAAGTATAACTGTCAGCATGACAAGTAGACAGCTATACAGTCTACACCAGGAGAGGTGAGTCATCACTCCTGGTGTAGACACTGAATCCAAGTATAACATGACAAGTAGACAGCTATAGTCTACGCTAGGAGAGGTGAATCATCACTCCTGATGTAGACACTGGATCCAAGTATAACTGTCAGCATGACAAGTAGACAGCTATACAGTCTACGCCAGGAGAGGCGAGTCATCACTCCTGGTGTAGACACTGAATCCAAGTATAACTGTCAGCATGACAAGTAGACAGCTATACAGTCTACGCCAGGAGAGGCGAGTCATCACTCCTGGTGTAGACACTGAATCCAAGTATAACTGTCAGCATGACAAGTAGACAGCTATAGTCTACACTAGGAGAGGCGAGTCATCACTCCTGGTGTAGACACTGAATCCAAGTATAACTGTCAGCATGACAAGTAGACAGCTATAGTCTACGCCAGGAGAGGCGAGTCATCAAAATCCAGGTGGGGGGGGGGGGGGGGGGGGGGGGGTCACTACTTTTTATAAATAAATAGTTATTCTCAGGGCGTAACTGCCCCTTCCTGCCCCAGGGTACGGCCCTGATGTGTTTAAAATTCTCAATTGGCAAATTTGGTGAGTGCCAGAGGTAGCCCTGAAGTGTGTAACTGTAAGACTTAAATAAACAGTAATGGAAGCAGTAACATCCAGAAATCACTGCCTGCTGATAAACAAACCACTCTTACCAATCATCATTTTTTCCACGATTTTTCTTCTTCTCCTTTTTGGCAGCTTTTGATTTATTTGGAGCTGAACTGGTGTTATCATCGGCCATTTTTGAGGGCTGGTCAACAGAAACTTCCTCATCACTTCTGAAATACAAAATTGAATAACGCCAATATACATGTATGATTTTACTAAAACTATCTGAAAAAATAGAAATATGAATAATTATCATTTAATTTAATTTAGAAAAGAGAATCCTAATTTCAATTCAATCTAGATATTTTGGGATTCCTTCTCTTAATCACCCCCTTTATTTTACAAAGTGCAAAAGTTGTGTTAATGTTGTATTTGATTTGAAAAATAAACAACAAACAAAATTAAAAAGCAAAGGTCAGGGCTCACACTGGGTTAAAAATAACTGTAGCCAAAAAATTTGCCAAATGGGATTTTTATTAGCCATATTGAAAATGCTTTACGCAATACTGTATAGAGTATTTATATATGAATATGAAAATTTCACTTTTTCAGCTAATTGTGTACAAACTGTAATAAATCTGAATAACAAAACCATAGTACCTGATCAAAATCAAAGACAGCAATAGGGTGGGGGAGGGGGGGGGGGGGTAAGGGCAGTTGATATATTACTTTGATTTTTTAGGGTGTGTGTGTGTGTGTATGTAAATATGCAGACTTGGAAGCAAGTGCCCTCTGCAAACACCCACCCCAACTTCTAAGGCCTATGATATTAATAAACATTTGAAGCCAATATAGGCCTACTCTTCTTTTAAAAAAAAGAGCTCATTATTTCTTTATGTTGGTTTGAACTGCTTTTAATTTTAAGTAACCCATCAATTCCCCACCCCAATAATTTCTTAATTTGCACCATGTTGTTGATTTCCGCGTCGTGTTAAATGCTTGTTGTTGATTTCAGCCTTGTAAAATATGTAGCCTAAGAATGCCGACTTCACGTTATTACAATTATTCCATTTACGCCAAAAGTTTTTGATTAAAAAGATAATAATTAAATTTCCTTTGCATCTATACACATTACGGCAATCTGATTGGTCCAGAGGTGCTTACTTCTTTTCGTTCATATGTCAATGAACTGAACAATTTAAGCCAAGCCTACTATCCCCTCCCACCACTGGCTCACACTACTTTTGTACAACAAGCCGGATTATTCAGGCAACCATATTTTGATATTTTGAAGAAAATACACGTGAAGACTACAAAAGCAATAATAAAAAAAAGTATACAATAAATTGATGAAAAATGCTATAGCAGAGTAGACATGTAAATCTATACGCATTGATTTAATAAAAACAAACAAACAAACAAACAAAAAACTCTTTGCTAACCATGACATAAGACTAGACCATGTAGGAAACTTCACGTCTGTAACTTACTTGTAAGTGATGTTCTACAGCTGTTGGCGAAAATTAAACAGTCCCACCGACAGCATAAATGTTACACGTTCCCTTCATTCACTTTCATAAAATATAAACTAAACACGAATAGGACAATTCCTTCCAATATAACGAAATGATACGTAAAAATGCACAGCAGCTAGATGAAATAGCGTCGCTTATCAAAATTACGCCATTTAAAAAAATCACTAAAATAAGCAAACATTATTATGCTGTATTCTGGATGACACTGTCTCTCAATACCGGTCGCGAGATCGCTATTAGGCTAATTGAGTATTTGGTATTTTTTGTAAAAATTAGCCAATGGCTAATTTGGCTACCGACAGCGCGAGCCCTGAAAGGTTGGAGATTGTTAGCAATTTGTGGTAATCAACAAGAGTAAAGAATTCATATTTACTGGTGATTATTTGCACATATTTGTAATCTGTGTATTCACAAACAAAATTTATGTAGTATGTATATAAAATATCTGCATTTAATAAAGATAAAAGTTAAAGGGACATTCCTGAGTTTGCTGCATTGTAAGCTATTTTCAACTAATAAAATATTTCTACGATTAAACTTACATATTAAATATATTTTCTCGTTCAGAATATTAGTGTCTGTAATTTCAATCTGTTTCTGGTCGTTTTAATATTTGTAAAAATCTCAAATTGGATTTTGTCTTAAATAAATTTCGTATATACGAAAAAATTATATTTTAGGAAATAAAATGAAATTTAACCTAATACAAATTAGATGTGTGCAGTATTACCGGTTAACCAGTATTTTTTTCAGTCGTGGTACGTACCGGTACGTTTTTTACTGTACCGGTATACTTTGGGACTTTCCGTGGACGATGACTTTACGGACATTTCCGAGAAATAAATTATCAGTGTCATGATCCAAAATACATAATTTTGAGAAATTATTTAAAAAGCATCCAATGTTAATGATTGTTTTTGTTCCATTAACAAATCTTTGAAAAACTAACAGAATTTCCCAAAGAATTTAGAATCCCAAAACGTTGTCACTAACAAAAACATGGTAAATGACGAGTTTGTTGTTCGCAACACATGTGCGATATTGGTTATTTGCAGGGCTCGCCCTGTTGTTCGTCAAAATCGCAAATTACGAAAAATAATAAAAATTGGCAAAAGAATTTTCGACTTGGCGAAAAAAAATTAAGAAAGTTTTTTAATGTCGATTTTTAGTCACCAAACATTCTTTCAACCAATTTTGTTCGACAGATATGCCTCGCGGTATGCATAAGCACCATTTGCATGTCCAGGTGACAGTCTACTAGTGAACTGCTTCTCGTAAAGCTACAAAATGCGATCAAATAATATGAAATACTGTTCAAAACATGTTGCATTGTTGATACTGAATGTTTCATTACTAGCTACAACAAGGTTCACTTTTTATTTGTCACGTTTTTAGCGTGGTGTCGTATCAGATAATGTTGTAAAATCTAGGTCACATGGTTGAGTTCATTTTACTGAAGTGGGTGTGTTGATGAGGATTACATATTTTTTCTCACATATACACAATCATTATTAGTTGAAATTTTCAAAGTTTACAGATTTAATTTTAAACATATTCAGTGGGGAAATTACAATTTATTGATGCTATGTCTACTTATATAATATTAGCACAGGCATGATACATCCTTCTGCCCCATGTAGATAAACATACAAAAGTCTCGGATCACATTGCAATGAATTTATGAAACTGAAAAAGTTTTTTTTCCAGTTGTGAAAGTCTGAAAGACTGTCACACGCCAGTGTTTTGAGAACAATAACATATAATGACGTTTTCTTCATCTGTGTTTTGGGTAACTGGCTATACTCTTGAGTTGGATACGAAAACAATTATAAACAGTATTCAGTTTAAAACATACATATAAGTTAGGAGGAGAGTAGTTACGTACTTTAAAAAAAACCCACGAAAGCCTATTTCATTTGCATTCATAAAATAAAATACTGCCAGTGTGGCTATTTTGTTTCTAAATTGTTTTTCTTCTTTAAACATGAATTCATTATCAAAGAGATTAAAGATACAGGCCCATAGCACATAGCTTATATATATGGCCCATTGGGCCTGTGGAATTGGCACGATATCTGGAGGGTTGGGGACGTATGCAGAGCTTCTAGTGGGGTGGCACAGGTTACATTTTTTATCTTTATATAGAGCAGAACAAAAACATTGGCTACTGAATGTCAAACTTTTGGTAATTTTGATATATAGTCTTAGAGAGGAAACCCACTACATTTTCTCATTCATTAGTAGCACATACCACGACCTTTGCTATACCAGTTGTGGTGCACATACATAAATGAGAAATAGCCCACCGACTTGGATCGATCCTAGACCTACCATGCGTCCAACCGAGTGTTTTACCACTGGGCTACAGCCCTGCTTAGACATCAAGGGCCATTCAAATATTACGTAACTTTGTCATTTTCATTATTTTCCAGTTTAACTGAAATGATATGTTTATTTCATTTACATTATAAGGTCTTAAAATACAAGGCTCTACAACTATGTTCTACCTGTAAGTATTGGCTATTCTATTAATGAGAGTTTTAGTCCTGCTTAATGCTTACTCAACTTTAGAGGAAATAGAGTGTAAACTGAATCAGTCAAAATCTTTACTGGTAGGTATATCATTGTAGTACAGTGTTCTAGCTAGCAATAAATAGAGGGGCGCTGCGCCCTGCCCGCGTTTTGTGCCGCCCTGTCGTATTTGTATCCGCACCGCCCCTGATTATCGCCGCCCTGCCCTAATTCATTGTCAAATAAAAATACAAAATCTTGTTTCCTGTCAAAGCGTGTACAGTGTTGTTACGAGTCTGAATTCCCATTGACGAGCGGACAGACAGTCTTACAAAGCTTGAATGCGAAGTAATCCTCACACCGTCACGCACATTATTACACACCACCTATAGCAAACACCTAGCTAAAAGTAGGCCATCATGATAAACTTTGACAGAACGTCAAATGCGAAATTTTTTAAATAATTTTTGCCGTTGCAAATACCCAGACCAAGATACATATAGTTTTAACTGGTGTCAGTAGTCCTTATCAATGACACATTGATTGCATCTTTATAATATGGCACAGAGTAAACTAGCAATACTGGTTATTTGGTCTATGTGGGTATAACTGTGTTTTGTTAAAAGCATGCCTGCTATTTAATGAAATCTAGCTAGACCTTGACATGCAATAATAGCCGTTTTTAAATGCAGTGAGCAACTTGTTACAAATATATCTTTATGTCAATGTTTTAAATTTGTTTGTTCTTTTATTTCTTTTTATTTATTTCTAATCATTCTCTTTTCTTCTTTTTTTTCATTTCTTGATTAGGTGATCCAACCTTTTGTAAAACATTTTAATAGTTAAAGTTTGATTTTATTTAACGACACCACTAGAGCATTTTAATTTATTAATAATCGGCTATTGGATGTCAAACATTTGGTAATTTTGAAATTTAGTCTTAGAGAAAAACCCGCTATTTTTTTCCTTTAGTAGCAAGGGATCGTTTATATACACCATCCCACAGACAGGATAGCACATACCACGACACATACCAGTCGTGTTGCACTGGCTGGAACGAGATTTTTTTTAATAGTGTCTATATTTAATATATTAGTACAATAATATTGCATTCGGCGATGAATGTACTGTTTCATCAAACATCCAAATTTAAGAACAATAAATTTGGGTTTAGAAATTGATTGCCCCCCTCCCTCCAAAAACGTTTTGTACATTAAAACCAGCATAGATATTTCTACATATCCATGTATGATATTTATGAATGTAAAATATTCGATCCTATCCAGCACTTGCCTCAAAAATAAGATTTTTGCGTTAAAAATGCCCTACAATTAAATTAGCGCCCTGCCCCATCAAAATCATAGCTAGAACACTGTAGTATGTCATATGTGTTTGACCCCTAAGTTCAAAGGCACATAAATGACATTGTGTGTTGAGCAATTATTGCATCACTGAATTGCAGTGATTAGTATGCTGTCATTACTGTGGTACATTACAAAAAAACCGCGGTACCCAACCATAATACAAATATTGGAACGATCAGAAACACGTTTAATATACAGCCACTAATATTTTATGCAGAAAAATATATTTGATAATTACAATCGTTAAAAAGTCTTTGTTAGTCGATAACATCTTAAAAATTGCAGCAAACTCAGGAATGTCCCTTTAAAGTTTGTTTTATTTTATGACACTACTAGAGCAACATATATACATTCAGGTTTTGGGTTTTTTTTTTTTGGGGTTTTTTTTCAATCGATTCACTAGCCAAACACTTAAATGGAACAGGTATGGAATCATTAATAAACAAAAATACACGATGCACAGAAGGGCCGAACTTCGACGAGCCAAGATGTTCCAATTGTCATACTACGAAGTGGGAATTGTCTGAATACCACAACAAAGAATTTCTTAGTCTCGATCCTCATAAACGTTTATTTACCGAGAGTTCATGAGGATGCTTAGAAGTGAAACTACAAAACTGATGAACATCGAGTTCTAAAATTGGTTATATTTCCAACAGAATTACAAACTTTAGAAAACTATCATATTATACTTATAGTCCATCCCATCATTCTATAAAACTGTTAAGATTGGTTTGAAATGAGAAGAAAAGTAAAAGAGTTTTGGAAATAACACCAAAATGCTATTTTTGTGTGCAACTTACAAATAAATTGGCTCAGAAATAAATAATTTGTAATAAATTCAATAGCATGAAAGAAGGCTTTTTCTGTGGGATGGACTACAGATTTGTACAATTCTGACCCAAAATCCGGAATCCCATTAATGTGCAGCCTGGTATATTTTTTTAAACCTCAGCATTTAAAAAAAGTAATATCTAAGAAAGTTATAGCATAAATAATAATACTAACAAAATAAAGAAACTTCAACTTTGAATGACAGTTCACATATAAAGATACTTGCAAGAATTGTCCTTATAATTCTTCTTAAAATTATTACTCAAATAGAATGACACAGAACTAGAAAACATTTGTATAGCACCCAGCTCAGGCAGCTGTTAGTGTTACATGTATGTCTGCCTATAATAGTATAAGTATAATGCCATGTTTCATCATAGCTACAACAGCCTGCCAATCATAAATATGTATTCAATTATTGCACAACTTCCTGATGTTAATTTAACAAGTAATTTCGTACGTAACTTTCTAAAAAAAAAAATTGTTCAGAGGGCACCATATGATGGTCATGTGATACATGGACTTATTAATTATGCCTACATGACTAGAAACATAAACAGCTGAACACAAACGTTGGCATTACACAACTTCAACGGGTCACATCAGTTCGACACTTGCGAACGATCTCCGTCATTCACATTTCTAAAGAACTTACATATCATTACTGTCTCCTTTCTGACCCTTTTTAGGTTTGCCCATACTTTGGCGTTGACTACTAAATTACAACAAACACAATTCAAAACAAACAACTTAGAAACAATTAAATCGCTACAATATTGCGCTTCTTCGTTCATTGAACTTGTAAGCATGGAACTTTTATTTCCGGTTATTGGAATTGTGGGAAGCACATGTAAAAATCTGACTCGGACTGAGATTTATGGATCTTTGTGTATCTTTCTCTAGTGGTAAAACTCTCACCTGCTGCGCGGTCAATCCAGGATCGATCCCCGTCGGTGGACCCATTGGAAAAATTTTCCTTCCAGCCAGTGCACCATGACTGGTATCTACCAAAGGCCGTGGTATGTGTAATCCTGTCTTTGGGATGTGCATATAAAATATCCCTTACTACCAATGCCTAATAAAATAATATTGCAGGCTTCCTTCCTAAAATTATAATAATGTCAAAATTACCAAATGTTTGACATCTACTAGATTTTTAGCCCACCATTAATAAATCAATGTGCTTTAGTGATGTTTTTAAACCAAAGAAACTCTACTTATATACATTTGAAGTATTGCTTGACATGGAGAATAATGGTTCAAAAATAAATATATATATATATTTAAAATTATTATTTTAAAAAGATTAATATAGGCCTACATACACCAAGTATGATTTCTTTAAATAGGGCACCCGTAACATTATTGTAATGTAGTTTGGTGTTGTTTGGTGGCATTGATATATTTATATAAAAAAAAGAGTGTGTTTTGTTTAACGACACCACTGGAGCATATCAATTAATTAATCATCGGCTATTGGATGTAAAACATTTGGTCATCAGAGGAAACCTGCTACATTTTTTCTAATGCAGCAATAGTTCGTTTATATGCACTTTCCCACAGACAGGAAAACACATACCACAGCCTTTGTCCAGTTGTGGTGCACTGGTTGGAACATGAAAACCTACAGTCAGCTGAATGGATCCACAGAGGTGGTTCGATTCTGCGATGCAAGCACCTCAACAGACATGATATACTTGTATTTATAACTCATTACCTCATGCAAATGTTAATCAGAAATAGGGGATGGGGTGTCACAACCAACAGCCTAACTGGGTAACTGTAGGGGAGGGTCACGATGACCAGCCTAACTGGGTAACTGTAGTTCAGTTGTCACCTAATCCTAACCTACTTTAACAAATTTTGTTTAATGACACCACTAGAGTACACATTTTTATTAATTATCAGCTATTGGATGTCAAACAGGTGGTAATTTTTACATCCATTTCATCTCAAGAGGAAAGGAAAGGAAACGGTTTATTTGACGATGCACTCAACACATTTTATTTACGGTTATATGGCCAAGGACCACAGATATTGAGGGAGGAAACCAACTGTCGCCACTTCATGGCCTACTCTTTTCGATCAGCAGCAAGGGATCTTTTATATGCACCATCCCATAGACAGGATAGCACATACCACAGCCTTTGATGTACCAGTTGTGGTGCACTGGCTGGAGTGAAAAATAGCCCAATGGGCCCACCGACAGGGATTGATCCAAAATCGACCACGCATCAAGTGAGCACTTTACCATTGGGCTACATCTCGTCCCCTCATCTTAAAGAGGAAACCTGCTACATTTTTCGATTATTAGCAAGGCACTGGTATACCATGGCCTTTGATATACCAGCTGTGGGAGGGGAGGGGGGAGAGGAGATAGGATAGAAAGAAAAGATAAAATGCAGCAATAAAAATATCATATACACTTCCCCACGTCAGTATATCACACCCTTTGATGTGGAGCACTAGTTAGGATAGGCAACAACCGAGTCCATCAGAGCAATCAATTCTGAGACCCACTGCTCTCCAGGCAAGTGCTCTACCATTGAGCTACACCCCACCCTCAAGGAACATACAGACAAGACAACAAATTTCAACAACCTTTTATTCAAATAACAATACCAAATAAAGGAATAAATAAAATGCTACATCATTCCATTATTTATTTATTTATTTTTAACATTTATCATTTTCCTTCAAAAAACAATATACGGTACATATATAAACAAATGGAAGAAACAATGTGACAGAAAATATTTCTAAAATAGTAATTTCTGAAATACCCCCTACATGTACCCTATGGTTTGTTTTTTTACTTTTATGGCTAATCACATTTTCATTTGATTTTAATAAGTTTTTTATTTAATAAAAAATAAAACATTTAAAAGCACCAATTTTTTTCCTTCATTTTATTCAATTGAAAATGATTTTTTTAAAAGATATTATTTTAGAATAAATTTATTAAAAACAAGTTCATTCTAAACTGTCATCACAATAATTACTCTGGTTAAAAGAAAAAACAATTAATTTGTAATATTTCACTAAACTGCTCAAAATTACTAGCAGATACCTTAGAGTATATTGCATGAGCATACCAAATATTGGTTCAGAATACTAAATCAAAATGACAGTACTAATTATTAAACATTTAAAATGTATTTTATATACTAGACATTGCTTTATAAAGTTAGTTAAATTTGCCATTATCTGCCAGTAATAAAAAGAGCTACCTCTCATTTTGTATAATTTAGAAATATCAAGATGACAGACTTGTATTCTCTGAGCAGAGTCAATGAATACAGAAACCAAGAGTTACAAATGATCTAGTGCATACTGACAACAGGACTGCTAAAGAACAGTTATAAAATGGTTATAAATGACATGTAACTGTAAATGCTAACAATACTGCACAGCGAGTAAAACATGTTAATGGTACTCCTATGCAATAAATAAACAGCATCACTTAAATAACTGAAGAGACTAATTAATGTTATAGCCAAACAGAGGTATTATGAGTTCTTATTAAGGGCAATGTTCATTATGCAGGTTGTAATGAGCACCTGCTGATATTGTTACTACTAGTTTAATGTCAAGTGCACAAACCAGACCAGCGAGTTTCTTAATGTTCATGTTGGTTATCAGGAGAATTAATGTGCGACTGAAAAGCATTCCCTAGAAATTGTTACCTTCAATATGTTAAACCGGACATATCAAACTGGACCTCATAAATATCAACCGACCTCTACAGTTCATAGTGACACAAAATTTAACTTCAACCTCTGTACTTACAAACATATCTTAATTCACTGCGCAAACACCGGATTTAACTCACTTCAGTTACAATTCCACAAGAAAACACAAGACACCATCTGCAGTGCACAAACTTGTAAATGTTTCAGCCAAGGACAACCTAACATTATTAACCTCTGTTAAGCTACTACATTGTGACCTTAGGCGTGCTAAAAAATATATACCTTTAAACATGTGTGTATTTTAGTTGTGTACCAGTCTTATTACATGAAGTACAGACCAGCCACCATACAAATATATATGGAATCTCATTACTAATTTAAAAGAGAGAGAGAAAATAAGGGTAATAATGACTTATCCATGTTTAAGTAAAAGAATGTTTTTTTTAAAAAGCATGATCTATTATTGAAAACAATGTTTTTTAAAAATCGTCTTTTCCCCCTATCTATTAGAAATTTGAAAACCTTACTATACTACATATCCTACCACACCATAGGAATAAATTAATAAAATAAATGATGCCATTTTCGTTCCAATGTATTTGTTTACATCTTTAATTTCGGCACATGTAACTGATTAATTCAGCATCCACCCTCCGTTCAAGCCAACAACACATTTACTAACAATTAAAATGAACACAACAAGAGTATTGTAATTATTCACCAAACAGACACTAGCAACAATACAATCATCTGATCAAAAATACACAATATTTATTAATGTACAATAATGCACGATAGTAAAACTGAATTAAACAAATTTTAAAATTGATTTCTTAAATCAATAAAAGCATCAAAATACCAATTTACAAAGCACAAGTGTACATGGATATTTTCCATACTATATTTAGTAATTTCATATTTCTTAAGATGGACACTTTCCAAATACAGAACTACATATATATTTTTTTTTTTTTAAACCCAGAAAAAGAAGACAGGGTACAAATTATGATAGTTGAGAAGTGTGAATATGCAAGCCTGAATGTGTCCTACCAATAGTGACCGTCAAAACCCTGCCAAGCCTCCTTGATTCACCATCCATGCTAGTTATTAACTTCCCAACAACTAGAGGCCAAACATGGAAACAAATGACCCACCTTAAACCTCTTGCATTGCTTAACAATGCACATTTGATGTCAGAGGATGTGCCCACGACAGGCCTGCTTGAACATTTATCTGATAAAAGCAGGCCAAAAATTACCCACACCCACATTACATGCTTTTTTTCCCACAGCACTGTAGATGGAAATTTATATTAAGATAATAAAAAGTGTCTCCTCTGAAATTTCAAAAATGGCATATTCTTTTTCTTCATACCTGAAAATACCACCACTACACAAATTAGCTCTGAGCCCGAGAGTGAACTCTAAAAATGTAATGTAGGCCCAGACACTCAGTCTAAAGTTTGCAAAGATTAATTCAATTATTAAGTTTTTGTCGCCAGAATATAATCCATGAAAATTAACACCATAGATAAAACTACATGGCAAAAACACAAAACCAAAATTAGTTCAACTATTACAAATCAAATTGGTCAAAAACTCATCTACAAAAAAAAGTGTGATGTATAGTAAGAGCAAAGATAGTAAGGATATAAAAATGTTATCAAGTATAATTTATGTTAGAAAACATATTCCCGCATAAATCACCTTAGGATTGGCATCCCACAATATTTTAAAGAGAAAAATTTATACTATAAACCTGTATTCAATACCACATAATTTGTTCATATAAAATATGCACTTGTGCCCCAAAAACAAACTTGCTAAAATTACACATTATGATTAATCAAGACAAAAAATCTCCTTCCATTAATTACAAATTTAACATAAGATATCTACATTTGAAAATCACTACATTTTACACAAGTGCAGCCATGACAAGCAAAATGAGCATAAACCATCATCTACTGGTGTATTTACATAATCGCTGTAGTGGAATAGGGGTTCTCTCTATATGGGGTGATACTGTCGCAGCCGAACCTTGAAAACATAATCGCTGTAGTGGAATAGGGGTTCTCTCTATATGAGGTGATACTGTCGCAGTTGAACCTTGAAACGGTTCCACTCGTACTTCACTCGTACATACTGGACTGAACCTCGGATGAAGAGCATAAAGCCTGTGCAGAAATGAAAATAATTTATAAATAACATCTTACAGGCAAGTTAGAAACAAAGTATACTGATTGAAAGAAAGAAGGGAACATATGGTTTAAGGAAGGAAGGAAATGTTTTATTTAACGATGCACTCAACACATTTTATTTACGGTTATATGGCATCACACAGATATTGAAGGAGGAAACCTGCTGTCGCCACTTCATGGGCTACTTTTTTCAATTGGCAGTAAGGGATCTTTTATATTTACCATCCCATACCATGGCCTTTGATGTACCAGTTGTGGTGCACTGGCTGGAACATAAGGTATATGAGACAAAATGTAATTCATCACTAGAGTAGTGAAGTCTGTATAAAATACAGAGATGTGCTGTGGGACTGATTATCAGTATTGTAAAATCGACCGACAGTAACACAGTTAACTTCCGACACTGTGGGCAAGGGTTTTGGTTGCTACTGTTTATTTATTCCTTTATTTATTTCCATCAGTATAGTATCATAGTGAATGACAATACAACACACATGAATAACAATAACGTTATTACAAAATCAAACTTTTGGCTAATTCATTTATCATAGATGAGAATGTCCCTTCCAAAAAACATCTTAAAATTATTTCGATTTCCAAAGTTAAGTAAAATTAATAAGTCTGCACATGTGAATTGTATAAACAAAATAAAAATGAAGGAAAAGGGCAGAAATACAGGGCACAATATTTCGAAATCTGAGGTAACCGGAAGTCGGTTCACGTGGTTTTTACCCAGGTAACCAATTGTTCGGTTACGTGAAATATATTTGAGTAACCTGTGGATTATCTGATCGGTTACCTCAAAGTTACGTTGAAATTATATTTTATATATACAATTTTTAGGTCAAATAAAGTTAAAACAAAATACTAAAGAAAACGTTTTATAAAACAGTTTCTTTAATGCTTGCAAATCGAAAGAAGTGACTTGTAGATGTTTCTTTTGTTTTCGTATGATCGTAGCGTTGTAGATTTATTATTACTATTATTATTATTATTATTCACCACTTGCTATCGAGATCGCAAAAAGTAATTTTTAGCTGCCCGAATCTAAAAACCACTGTCCTTGGGCATCGGGCCACCGTATTCAAGAATGTCTGTGCAGCTTGCGGAAGTTAACACTATTGTAAAAGGACTAAATATCAGCCCAGTACTAAAACAAAATAGAAACATTTGTAGGAAAAATGCCCATTCCCTGGTGAATGATTAGACTAATAATTTTCTTTTATAAATAACAAATAAAGGCTACCATTTGTCACTGATATGTAAAATTTAGTATACAGCAGATTAAAAACCCTCCACCAAAAACCCAAACAACAAATGTCCAGTTCCTCTGAACTATAAAACAGGCTACTCATTGGTACATGATTAGATTAATAAAAATAAATCTTATAATAACATAAAAAGAAAGACCACAATTTGATATTTTGCAGTGGCGATGCAACTTTCACTTTATCGATGGTACTTCTATACTACAGTGACGTCCCAGATGTTTGTTATTTAAAGCTCATTATGCGATGTTAGTATTTTTCAGCTTTTGTGACATTTTTGCATTTTTGTTTACGTTAAAACAATTTTCAACCTGTGTAAAATCATAGGCAATCCAATAGTATGTCTACATATATTCCGTTAGTACGGAAGCATATTAGTGCCACCAAACGCAATAGAACAGCAGCAGATAATGTAGGCGCCTTAGCGGTCCATGCACATTTCTTTAAAACTTTTGGCTCGACTCTATACTGAGCCTTTGGTCGTAAGTCACAACCGTTGCAATATACCGTTGTCTACTGGTTTGCCGCGCATCAAGTATCTGAAAATCAGTCTAAAACATTTGTCAGAATACTAGTAGTATGTCTGCATGAATAAACTTCCTGTAATCGTGAAGTCTGCAAGTTTTAATTTCTGAACGTCTAAAGATCACGACGTAACCGATTTGCGGTTCGTGTAAATTTAATTTTGCGTAACCGACACGCGAACAGAATGGTGGTTCGCGTGAAATATTGTGCCCTGAAATATGTATAAATAAAGATTATCAGTTATGATTTGTGAACATATTTGCATAATTCAACTGCTATTTGTATCAGATGATTTAGTAATTGGCAAATAACACTGAGGCTCAGTTTAGGTAGCAGTATATCGCTTTGGATTTCACTCATCTGGGCACAACAGGGACGTTCGTCTTTTCTGAGCACAGGAAGGTCGTTTTAGTATAGTAGTCATTAACAGCTGCTGGAGATTTAACAATACTCTGAAATGCTTTTAAAGTTATTTTAATGTAATTAAATTTAACATTTCAGTGGTTTTGTACTTAATTTGGGTGTGATTATTTTGGGCATGTATTTTGGGCACAATGTTTATTGTGTCGACTTTGGTGCAATCTAAAGCCCTGCATGTCAAATTGAAGTTTTTTTTTATAGACATGTTGTTTTCCTATGCCAATGACAAAACAAAGTTCATAGTATTATATCATGCCCTGAAAGAGATCGTCCTACGGTTGCTGCCATTGTTAACAGATTTTTGACTTAAAAAAAGGCTTCTAATAATTGAAAATTTCAGGTAATCATCTGCATAACCATTTAATGAGTAACATGTCTGAAATTTATTGCATAAACAAAAAATAGGTTACATGAAAAACAACTTTTTAAAGCAATGTGGCCTGTAAAATTACGTATTAAATACATTTTGTTGTTTTTGTCCATACATTCAGTGTTTTTCTCTTTGTCCTGGCATTTGTAGGAGCTCAAACTGGATTATACCTCCCAATAACTTTCTACATATGAAAAAATATATATCAGGAAATACATATGAGTTACCATAAATATGTGAAATGTTCAAATTAATAATTTAAATACAACAAACAACAACTGTGAACATATAGTAATAAAATGAGAATAACAAAATGGTTACCACAAATGACTAGAATCCACCAGACCCAGGAATCTCCAGATGCGAAGTCCTTGGCCCAGTTGTTGTGCTGCAATACACAAAGAAAACATTGGCATAAACCACGTTGCTGCAAAGTAATAAATCATTTTATTTACCATTATGTACAATCATGTTTATTCATTGCCAAGACAGTTCAGTAAAGATCTCAAACCGCCCCCTTGCCCCTTCCCACCCATCCCTGATATTACTAATGTATGTTCTCTAGTGTAATAAAGAGAGAATAAACATTTGCTAGTAGTGTCTTTAAAAATGGATTGTACTGACCTTGACGATGGCCACCCACTTGACGATGGACAGACCTAGCCCGGCCAGCGCACCACATCGTCCGGCGACCGTGTTCGAGATACACAGAGACAGCAAGAATCCAATCCAGTTGAAGAGGAATGCAACTAAACAGAGCAACTCTCACATGTCACACAAACAGATATTTAACACAGAAACATGTACATTCACACAAAAGAGGAGAAAATAATAAAATACGTCATAATTATAGGATACTAAACAAAGATTCCATTTCGTATCATGTTTATGTCGCGAGCTTTAGCGAGAGACAATGAAAATTATTTTACGAGGGACATAAACAGGACAGGAAATGGTAGCAAGTTTAATATCTTATTTATTACCCATAATCAATTTTAATTTATATCACTTAACTCATTTGATTAACATTCCAGCATGGTTGTACTGCACCAATCATATGATGTCGAAGTGTTATGTCTTACTTTACATTGTAGTGGGACACAACATTTTGATGTGAACCAAGATATTTTTAACCATTTGGGTAATAAAGTGATTTACTTTATAAAAATGTACATTGTTAATGAGAAGTATTCAAGATTGACAACATAGAAATTTGAGCCATTTATTTTTTATAAGCTCTTTAAATTTACGGGGAAAATCAGCAAGAAGGAAGCAAGGACTCGACACATTTTATTTACAGTTATATGGTGTCAGACATATGGTTAAGGACCACACATATATTGAGTGAGGAAACCCGCTGTCGCCACTTCATGGGCTACTCTTTTTGATTAGCAGCAAGGGATCTTTATATGTACCATCTCACAGACAGGGTAGTACATACCACATCCTTTTATATACCAGTCATGGCACACTGGCTGGAACGAGAAATAGCCCAATGGGCCCACTGACGGGGATCTTAATAATTATTTGGTATTTACTTTGTTACTACTGTACTAAATTACCACTGAATAATTTTAAGTGTTATTATTTAACCACTAAAATACAATGGAAAATTATGCTGCCTACTGAATATATAACAAATGAAAACCACCTTATGGATGTTCAGTTACCAAGTGTTTTTTCTCCTCTAACTGGAATCCATCCTTTACAAAAAATGGTTTCCTGTATGTAGTGGGATACTTGATAGGCAATTTACTATCATTTTAATAATTATTCTTTAATACTGTACTGATAAAAAACACACCAAAAAAACAAGGTCAGAAAGAAGGAACAGTTGACTCAAGTCAAGAATTTGCAGCAAACAAACTGCTTCAACAGCTGGTTTTTCCAAACTACAAAACAGTGAATAGTGAAAGCATGTACTATGAAGAGTGAACTTACTGACAAATGTGCAAATAAACATGCCGTCTGTGCCGATTGACATTTCAGTCAAGTGTTCTGTGGCTGGTGACTGGCAAAATAAAATACAATATTCATTTAATCTTAGACACAGAAAATCTTCCAAGTGACTGTGAATATAAACTGCAATATTCATTTAATTTTGGACAAGGGGAAATCTTCCAAGTGCCTGGCAAAATAAACTGCAATATTTATATAACCTTCAGCGAACGTCTTCCAGGTGCCTGAAAAAACAAAATGCAATAAGCATACAATCGTAGGTCTCACTACACAGTTCACTTCCGGGTGAGAGTTCATTCATCACGGTCCACTACAGTTCCTAATTGTGACACATGTTATGGTTCACATATTCACTCCTAGGAAATGGAGAATTAAAACAATATGTATGTTCTGGCTGTATTTTGCCCATGTTATTTTGCAATATTGTGCATATACCTTTTGGATATGGGTGTATAGAGCAAGAGAGAGTCTGAGTGAATAGGATAATGAACCACCTGTTCAGACCGGAACTACAGCCAGATGCTGTCATATAGCAAAAATCTGAGACGAAAATGTTCTCTATTCTGGAGTGAAAATAAATGCATATAAGTTATATAATGTATGTTCGCAATGTATGTTGCTAGTGCCAATGAAAACCCGTTCTATTGGCAATCTTCATTTGAAGTTGGACAATTTAACATGGATTTCAATGGTAAATGACATGTGTAGTGAGACTTTAGACAAAGGATATCTTTCAGGTGCCTGGAAAGTAAAACTAAATGTTTTGATATTACAGTGACTTTAGCCAGTGGTGTCTGATCAATGTTAGTTAAAAGTAAAATATTACTGTAACTTTAGACAGTGGTATGTTGATCGATGTTAGTTAAAAGTAAAATATTACTGTGACTTTAGATAGTGATGTACTGATCAATGTTAGTTAAAAATAAAATATTACTGTGACTTTAGACAGTGATGTACTGATCAATGTTAGTTAAAAATAAAATATTACTGTGACTTTAGACAGTGGTATGTTGATCAATGTTAGTTAAAAGTAAAATATTACAGTGACTTTAGCCAGTGGTGTCTGATCAGTGTTAGTTAAAAATAAAATATTACTGTGACTTTAGACAGTGATGTACTGATCAATGTTAGTTAAAAATAAAATATTACTGTGACTTTAGACAGTGGTATGTTGATCAATGTTAGTTAAAAGTAAAATATTACCGTGACTTCAGACAGTGGTGTCCTGATCGACTTTAGTTAAAAGTAAAATATAATTACCATGACCTCTGACATACAGTGATATGTACATAAAATATAAGTCAAAAGTGAAAAAAACGGCACCTACTTTGAGTCTGTCAGACATACATAGATCAACAAAAGACATACCGTGGTTAGGTCAACAAGTAACATAACGTGGTTAGGTCAACAAGTAACATACCGTGGTGAGATCAACAAGTAACATACCGTGGTGAGATCAACAAGTGACATACCGTGGTTAGGTCAACAAGTAACATACCGTGGTTAGGTCAACAAGAGACATACAGTGGTTAGATCAACAACAAGAGGACATACAGTGGTTAGATCAACAAAAGACATACCGTGGTTAGATCAACAAGAGACATACCGTGGTTAGATCAACAAGTAACATACCATGGTGATATCAACAAGAGACATACCATGGTTAGGTCAACAAGTGTCATACCGTGGTTAGGTCAACAAGTAACATACCGTGGTGAGATCAACAAGTGACATACCGTGGTTAGGTCAACAAGTAACATACCATGGTTAGGTCAACAAGAGACACACAGTAGTTAGATCAACAAGAGACATACCGTGGTTAGATCAACAAGTAACATACCATGGTGATATCAACAAGAGACATACCGTGGTTAGGTCAACAAGTGCCATACCGTGGTTAGGTAAACAAGACATACCATGGGTAGGTCAACAAGTGCCATACCGTGGTTAGGTCAACAAGAGACATACCGTGGTTTGATCAACAAGAGACATACTGTGGTTTGGTCAACAAGAGACATACCATGGTTAGGTCAACAAGAGACATACCGGGGTTAGGTCAACAAGTGACATACCATGATTAGGTCAACAAGAGACATACCGTGGTGAGATCAACAAGTGACATACCATGGTTAGGTCAACAAGTGACATACCGTGGTTAGGTCAACAAGTAACATACCATGGTTAGGTCAAAAAGTGACATACCATGGTTAGATCAACAAGTAACATACCATGGTGATATCAACAAGTGACATACCATGGTGATATCAACAAGAGACATACTGTGGTTAGGTCAACAAGTGCCATACCGTGGTTAGGTCAACAAGTGCCATACCGTGGTTAGGTAAACAAGACATACCATGGGTAGGTCAACAAGTGCCATACCGTGGTTAGGTCAAAAAGAGATATTCCGTGGTTAGGTCAACAAGAGACATACCGGGGTTAGGTCAACAAGTGCAATACCGTGATTAGGTCAACAAGAGACATACCGTGGCGAGATCAAGAAGTGACATACTGTGGTTAGGTCAACAAGTAACATACCGTGGTTAGGTCAACAAGTAACATACCGTGGTGAGATCAACAAGTAACATACCGTGGTGAGATCAACAAGTGACATACCGTGGTTAGGTCAACAAGTAACATACCGTGGTTAGGTCAACAAGAGACATACAGTGGTTAGATCAACAAAAGACATACCGTGGTTAGATCAACAAGAGACATACCGTGGTTAGATCAACAAGTAACATACCATGGTGATATCAACAAGAGACATACCGTGGTTAGGTCAACAAGTGCCATACCGTGGTTAGGTCAACAAGTAACATACCGTGGTGAGATCAACAAGTGACATACCGTGGTTAGGTCAACAAGTGACATACCGTGGTTAGGTCAACAAGTAACATACCGTGGTTAGGTCAACAAGAGACATACAGTGGTTAGATCAGCAAGAGACATACCGTGGTTAGATCAACAAGAGACATACCGTGGTTAGATCAACAAGTAACATACCATGGTGATATCAACAAGAGACATACCGTGGTTAGGTCAACAAGTGCCATACCATGGTTAGGTAAACAAGACATACCATGGGTAGGTCAACAAGTGCCATACCGTGGTTAGGTCAACAAGAGACATATCGTGGTTTGATCAACAAGAGACATACTGTGGTTTGGTCAGCAAGAGACATACCATGGTTAGGTCAACAAGAGACATACCGGGGTTAGGTCAACAAGTGACATACCATGATTAGGTCAACAAGAGACATACCGTGGTGAGATCAACAAGTAACATACCATGGTTAGGTCAAAAAGTGACATACCATGGTTAGATCAACAAGTAACATACCATGGTGATATCAACAAGTGACATACCATGGTGATATCAACAAGAGACATACCGTGGTTAGGTCAACAAGAGACATACCGTGGTTAGATCAACAAGTAACATACCATGGTGATATCAACAAGTGACATACCATGGTGATATCAAGAAGAGACATACTGTGGTTAGATCAACAAGTAACATACCATGGTGATATCAACAAGTGACATACCATGGTGATATCAACAAGAGACATATCGTGGTTAGGTCAACAAGAGACATACCGTGGTTAGATCAACAAGTAACATACCATGGTGATATCAACAAGAGACATACTGTGGTTAGATCAACAAGTGACATACCATGGTGATATCAACAAGTGACATACCATGGTGATATCAACAAGTGACATACCATGGTGATATCAACAAGAGACATACTGTGGTTAGGTCAACAAGTGACATACCATGGTGATATCAATAAGAGACATACCATGGTGATATCAACAAGTGACATACCATGGTGATATCAACAAGTGACATACCATGGTGATATCAACAAGAGACATACTGTGGTTAGGTCAACAAGTGACATACCATGGTGATATCAATAAGAGACATACCGTGGTTAGATCAACAAGTGACATACCGTGGTTAGGTCAACAAGAGACATACCCTAGTTAGGTCAACAAGTGACATACTGTGGCTAGGTCAATAAGTGACATACCATGGTTAGGTCAACAAGAGACATACCGTGGTTTGTTGCTCTACTTCAGCTTCTTCCTCCCTCAACCGCTCCATCTCCAACTTCGTCCTCTCCGCCTCCTCATACGATGGCAGGTTGGTCGCATCAGTGTAAGATGGCAGTTTGGTGTCTCCATAGTTTGTATATTCTAAAATGTGAAAGAAAATAGATGCTGCCAGTGACATCGAATGGAAAATACATCATAATTACAAAAGGTGATATACATGTGTAAAAAACAAAACTGTGTCATTAACATTAATGTGCCAGCTATTAATGAGGCTGGACATCAAGTACAAAGGAATTTTGCTCAGTCTTAAAATGGATTTTCATATCAAAAACATTTTCTGCAATATAGTTGATTTATTTTATAATGTAATATTTTAACCATCATAGAGGCAGCTCAGTGGGTTGTCAGACTGATTGGCCAGTTCCATGATCAAACACAAAATAATCATAGTTTAAAATGTTTTAGGGTGTGATTAAACAAACATTCTTTCCTCTTCTACAACAGCTCTTTAAATTCTGTACTCAAATGGACATCCAAGAACTAGCTAGAATGTATGTGTAAGTGGTATGTAGAAGAATAACATACTTTATTATCCACATAGTTCAAGATATTCTAGGAAATATATAACCAGTATGATCCACGTGTGTCATAATGATTTCACGTGCACAACAAATGATGTAATTTTGTGAAGCGATGTCATAACTTAATGCAGCTTCCTTAGTGTAAATGCTTATCAAAATGAAGGAAATGTTTTATTTAATGACGCACTCAACACATTTGATTTACGGTTATATGGCATCAGACATATGGTTACAGACCACACAGATATTGAGAGAGGAAACCCGCTGTCGCCACTTCATGGGCTACTCTTTTCGATTAGCAGCAAAGGATCTTTTATATGCACTATCCCACAGACAGGATAGTACATACCACAGTCTTTGTTACACCAGTTGTGGAGCACTGGCTGGAGCTTATCAAAATAACATAATTTCAGAAAATGACGTCGTTTTGTTTTAGTTATGTTTGAAACACTCTGACATGGTCCAAGCTTGGTATTCACGAAAATATTTTGGATAATGTGGATAATAAAGAAATTATTACACTCGCATGTGAATTGCAATGATTTTACGAAACTTGTTTCATAAACTCAGTACAACACTCAAGCCTGTATAATAATCTCTATTTATTATCCACGTGGTTCAACATAACCGAGTTAATAATAATCATACGAAGCACATGTGTAATAACGAGTGTAATGATGTAATTTTGTGAAGCGACATCACAACATGATGTTGCTTCTCCAGTCCTAGCTCAGACTGAGCAGTTGAAATATGACATCATTTCGTCGTCTCCTTCTAGTTGTGGCTGAAACATTTTGAGTTCAGTCTTGTTATTCATAATGAAAACAACAATAATAATATGGATAATAAAGAAATTATTACACTTGCATGTGAGTCATACTGATTTTACAAAAATCCTGACACTCGTTTCGTAAAATGAGTATGACTCACGCGCTCATTTAATAATCTCTATATATGCTAGATACAAGAGAATGAAATTATAAGCTAAAAGAGACCTGTCTGTTGCATCTGTTCCTCATTGTAAGCAGGTGGAGGCATTACCACTGCCATGGCAACCGGTTCTGCTGGCTGCTGCTCTTCTTCTCCTTGAAGCTGTAATCAAACATGTTGGAATTTTTTTTTTTTTTTATTAAATTAAATTTTATATATATATATATATATATATATACACACACACACACAGTCAAACCTGTCTTAAGCGGTCACACAGGGGAGTAGATAAAAGTGGCTGCTTAAGACAGGTGGCCACTGAATACAGGTTGTGACATATAGTCTTTAAAACATTTGTTGTTTCTTGTTTTAGCGTCTGTACTGCTAATTAACGGATGTGTGCTTCAGTTTACTATATATATAAACTTTTGACATGTCGCCTCCTTCAGGAAAAACTGCAACTGGAATGTATTAAATTAACTGTTCTTAACAAGTTTGTTTTCTTTTCCCATGTAATTATTTAATTTCTACTTCATGCGGTGTATTGTCATTGTAAGTGAATCTACAAATGTCATGGTAATTAGATGCATTCCATAGTCATACTTTCTTAATTGATACACAGTAGAGATGTCGGGACTGAGTGGGTACTAGTATTCCTGAAGGTGTGAAGATTTGTTATTTTCTGCACCTTATCGCTGTTGTTAAATATCACTTTTATATAACAGTAAACATTTACTGCGGCCGCATAATACAGGTATTTAGCGATTTGGGATCCGATTTAGGTGGCTGCTGGCCGCATTAGACAGGTGACCGCTTATTACAGGTGCATTTATGTTATAAATCGTTTGGGAGGAAAAAAGGTGGCCGCTGAAGGCAGGTAACTGCTGAATACAGGTGGCCACTAGGACAGGTTTGACTATCTATATATATATATATATATATATATATATATATATATATATATATATATATATCATGGGTGGGGAAAAGCCCTTTGCTCCCAGTCTGGGACCGATTCTCGATCTCTGAGACCGAAATTATTTTTTAAAAACGTGTGTTTGCCGGTCCCACGTTTGTCATTCTTGTCGGTCTGAAGCACCTGTCCATTTCTATTATTGGATCAAATTTTTATCCGTCAAGTGGACCAGCCTGCCCAGACATCGGTATCTCATGCATGATTTAAAATAATAAATAAATAGTGGTCAATATGGCTTGTGTTTCAGACGTCTGTGATTTTAAAGTCTGCCTAAGTATATATCGTCAGTCACTGAAGTCAGACCTACAGTAGTGTCAATCCACAGCCACTAGGCTAGATGATGATGATAACTAGTTTAACGTGCCCATATATACCACTAGGGTTTCAAACACGCCCATCCCGAGTCTGACCTAGGAACAATTAGGAACAAACATGCATCCGACATCTGAAAACACCTGTTTACAACATTACATATTCACAGATACTGTAGCTCGTTGGCAGTACACACACAGCCACTTAGAATCCTTGATTTCGCAGTGAGCCAACATGCTGTCCGAACTACTGATGTCTGCGAAATCTGTAGACATGTATTGCTTTTGCAAATAAGCCTTTAGTTAACCAATTAAAAGATTAACTTGGAACAATAAAATCTTCTATTTTCATGATATTTTGTAAATGAAACAGGTACCAATCGTAGATGTCTTGATTAGACTGACGGTGAATGCACCTTGTTTAATATATTTAATGATGGTTTTTTTTAAAACATATTTAATGTATGTACGTGTATTTGTTGCTTTTAATAACAATTGCAATGCTTTAATTATTTAAATATTATTCAGTCATCAGTAAATATTAATTAGTATTTTTTGTTACGTTATTTTGGCAATGGAGATAACTCATGACAATTCGATACACCGGCAATTTCGATATAATGACAAAGTGACCCAGGGACGAACATGGTCGTTTAAGTGAGGTCTGACTGTGTGTGTGTATCTATATACACACACACACACACACACACATACACACACACACAAAAGGATTGGGCACAAGTTATCCAACTTACGAGGCCCTCTCCTTAACCTTCTGACTACTGCAGGTGAGATATCTCGCCTGACGTCATGCCAGTTGACATATTGTACACTGTATACAGTGCATTCCCCAATTCATATTTTCCTCCGTTTTGCACACAACACTCATCGGAAACCTATTAACAGGAAACTGAAGACAATTCAGCTTCCTGTGTCTTTAAAAAAAAAAAAAAATTCACTGGAAAATACTTTGGAATTTTTAGATGAAAAAATGGTTTTCGGCAAGTATTTTCACTTAAAAATGGTGGCACATCACGGCCATTTTCATGGATCGATAGCTGATTGTGTCAATTTGTGACAGATATTTTTATAATAAATTTGATCGTTTTACCAACAACAAAAATCACCAAATACAGAAAGCCACTCTTATTGGGGATAATGGGACATAAATACTGGACAACTGGCCACAAATGCCCGTAAGTAAACACGACTTTTTCAATTTTTTGCCTAATTTTAATCAACAAAAAAAAAGAAATGTTTTATTTAACGACGCACTCAACACATTTTATTTACGGTTATATGGCATCAGACATATGGTTAAGGACCACACAGATTTTGAGAGGAAACCTGCTGTCGAAACTTCATGGGCTACTCTTTCCGATTAGCACAGACAGGGTAGTACATACCATGGCTTTTGACATACCAGTCATGGTGCACTGGCTGGAACGAGAAATAGCCCAATGGGCCCACCAACTGGGATCGATCCCACACCAACTGTGCATTAAGCAAGCACTGTACCACTGGGCGACTACCTGCCCTCAGCCCTGTTTACTGTAGCCCGAGTACTCTGACTGTAAGAAAGCTAGACGGACATTTGGACATAAATACGCTCTCATTACAGTCAGAGACCAAGCTATGTATATTTTTGGCAATTCCTGACTACCAAACGGTAGGCAAAGATTCCCGCTCTAATACCACAACAATCCTATGTTTGACGTCAAATACCTTTACATCAATCATTTTCGAGTTAACTGATACAAAAAAAATCCACATATTAATCACTAATACACATACTACAGAAAGAAACCCGACAGCACCCACATTCAGCTATGCTTCGTGACACTCCGTCGCAACAATTACAAAGCTCGGCAATCTATTTCGAGACTGGGCGATTCCGCCTTGTGCAGCAGTTACAGGGGCCGTCTCATAAGAGGAGGCAGTACATAGCACATACTTTTGCTGTATCCTGTCGATAACACCCCAAATGTATCCATCAAATTCAAAATGGAATCAATAGTGTGTAACTGTTTTGGTTTAATGACGTAATTAAATCCAAATTCATCCAAAACGGCATTAGCCAACTCTTCCATGTTGTAACGTCGCTTGGTATGAGACGGCCCCTGTAACTGCTGCACAAGGCGGAATCGCCCAGTGGCGATCACGTGATCTACATCTCGAAATAGATCGCTGAGCGTTGTAATTGTTGTGACGGAGTGTCACAAAGCGTAGCTGAATGTGGGTGCTGTCGAGTTTCTTTCTGTAGTATGTGTATTAGTGATTAATATGTGGATTTTTTTGTATCAGTTAACTCGAAAATGATCGATGTAAAGGTATTTGTTGTTGTATTAGAGCAGGAATCTTTGCCTACCGTTTGGTAGTCAGGAATTGCCAAAAATATACATAGGTTGGTCTCTTGACTGTAATGAGAGCATATTTATGTCCAAATGTCCGTCTAGCTCTCTTACAGTCAGAGTACTCGGCTATGTTTACTGTAGCCCGAGTACTCTGACTGTAAGAGAGCTAGACGGACATTTGGACATAAACACGCTCTCATTACAGTCAGAGACCAACCTATGTCTTTTTTTGGCAATTCCTGACTACCAAACGGTAGGCAACGAGTCCCGCTCTAATACCACAACAATCCTATGTTTGACGTCAAATACCTTTACATCAATCATTTTCGAGTTAATTGATACAAAAAAATCCACATATTAATCACCAATACACTTACTACAGAAAGAAACCCGACAGCACCCACATTTAGCTACGCTTCGTGACACTCCGTCGCAACAATTGCAAAGCTCGGCGATCTATTTCGAGAGGTAGACCACGTGATCGCGCACTGGGCGATTCCGCCTTGTGCAGCAGTTACAGGGGCCGTCTCATATCAAGCGAAGTTACAACATGGAAGAGTTGGCTAATGCCGTTTTGGATGAATTTGGATTTCATTACGTCATTAAACTAAAACAATTACACATTATTGATTCCATTTTGAATTTGAAGGATACATTTGGGGTGTTATCGACAGGATACGGCAAAAGTATGTGCTACGTACTGCCTCCTCTTATGAGACGACCCCTGTAACTGCTGCACAAGGCGGAATCGCCCAGTCTCGAAATAGATCGCCGAGCTTTTTAATTGTTGCGACGGAGTGTCACGAAGCGTAGCTGAATGTGGGTGCTGTCGGGTTTCTTTCTGTAGTATGTGTATTAGTGATTAATATGTGGATTTTTTTGTAACTCTTAACTCGAAAATGATTGATGTAAAGGTATTTGGCGTCAAACATAGGATTGTTGTGGTATTAGAGCGGGACTCGTTGCCTACCGTTTGGTAGTCAGGAATTGCCAAAAAAAGACATAGGCTGGTCTCTGACTGTAATGAGAGCGTGTTTATGTCCAAATGTCCGTCTAGCTCTCTTACAGTCAGAGTACTAGTTCACCAAGGTAAACATCTACGGTCCGTTTTTTAACATTTTGACATTTATTGGACCCGATGTTTACAACTTGAACAGCAAAAACAAGCGTGCAGTTTCCGCCCAGATTTCAGGCGGAATCGATACAACCATGGAATTAATTATTTCGTGGCGAAATATGAGATGTACCAATAAATATAAACACTTACTGTATAAAGAAAACTTCCCGAGTCACGTTTTACGCATAAATAGACAGTTTGTCCAAATAGTAATCCTGCATTAATCCAATTTTCAGTTACGAACAAAATCTCGAATATTCCCGCCGGCCATTGTGAGCATATTTAAAATGTGATTGAAAAACTGTTGGTGGAATCGGATTATTTTTATTATTATTCGTCTCGGGTTCACGAGTTTATTCCACGATATTTAATGGAATATCACGTTTTATAATAATAAATAAAATAAACTTAATTAATGAATAATATTGTTTAAAAATCAATTAATTGATAATAAATTAATAATAACAATTAAATTTAACTGAATAAAACTCCTAAAATAACTAATGACCAGTAATTATAGCTAAAAAAAAGAAATGAAATTAAAACAAAAAAGAAGAGAAAAAAAGAAGAAAAAAACCTTTGAAACACATGTAAGCAATGGCCTGTAATAATAATATTTAAAAACAATTACTAAAGGAAATAATAATTTTGGAAAAAGTAAATAAATGAAGGCCTTAAAATAAGTAATGACCTGTACTAACAATCATTATTTTTTTAATAATAATAAAAAATAATAATACACCCCAAAACTTTAATGTGATAATATTATTAACAATGCTTATAATGCAACCCACACAAAGCACATATGTAGAAACAAAAATAACAAAATAAATAAATTTAATAATCAATTCCATTCAGTTCCGCAATATTTCTTTTTACGTAAAATGCTTGATACGAATAATTCTCGTTCCGCAAAATTTTCATTCCGCATTTTCGATGTGCCAGGATAAAAATAGTTTTCAAATGTTTAAATGTGTCATCTTCAAACATCTAATCCTGGAAAGGTTACCAAAGGTATTGTACTTAATATTTTTGTCTAAAATTTATTAAAATATGTTGTTGTACGTGTTGAGGCTCTTAAATAAAGCACATATGCCTGATTTTATTAAATCGTGATTGCAAATGGAAAATTCGATCCAATGGATAAACGTTACGGCACAGCAATAAACATCACAATAATAAATATCGTGCCGGAGACGTTTATCTTGATGAACTATCAGAGTACTAGCCCGAGTACTCTGACTGTAAGAGAGCTAGACGGACATTTGGACATAAACACGCTCTCATTACAGTCAGAGACCAGCCTATGTCTTTTTTTGGCAATTCCTGACTACCAAACGGTAGGCAACGAGTCCCGCTCTAATACCACAACAATCCTATGTTTGACGTCAAATACCTTTACATCAATCATTTATTAGAGCGGGACTCGTTGCCTACCGTTTGGTAGTCAGGAATTGCCAAAAAAAGACATAGGCTGGTCTCTGACTGTAATGAGAGCGTGTTTATGTCCAAATGTCCGTCTAGCTCTCTTACAGTCAGAGTACTCGGGCTATCAGAGTACTTGGGCTATGTTTACTGGTGTGCAACATTTTTAAAATTAAACTTACAGCCATAATTTTCAGCCACTCAGCTATTACTACATGCATAGAAAGGTCTTAATATAGAAAAACCGTGTTGTCAACGCTTAGCATATTATTAATTTGTTATATATATTATTATATACATCTGCATGTAGCTGTCAAGTCATTGCTAACGTTCATGTAGAGTATTCTCCCTTGCGATTGTCTAAAACATTTTAGCCTTCGTGACGTTCGTCTGATTTCGTAATATTCACACTTAAATAGAAGATTGCTGGGCTGGTGACGTTCTCTAATACATTATGTCTTAACTGCTATCGAACAAGATAGAATACAGCACCACAAAACGCAAATTTTACTTACAACTTCATACCGAATACCTCTATCCATTTCGTTCTAATATGGCGATAGACATTAATAATGCTCGGCAATCTTCGACTTTCTCCGTAAATATTAAAAGCTTATATTTAACGTAGCTATTTTCAATACAAAACGGATTATATTTGTTTATTTGTTTAAGTTATGCATATTTGTTTAAATCAAGCTGACAATTTCTTGGCGACCTAATAGCAATGAAATTTAAAACCATTTTGTCTTGCACTGATTTGATTATTTTTGTACGCTAGAATCATACTGACCAGCATTGGAAATGCATTTTCCCCTTCTCAGGCTTCTGTTTGCGCTTACACAATATTTTCTTTATATTATTATCATTATGTAGGCCCGTAGGAAACGGAGGTGGGGGTGGGAGTGCTGGGTGTGTGGGCAGGCGCAGATTCAGGCGGGGTCCTAGGGGCCCGACCCCCCTATTTTATACAATATACATGTATATTACAGAATACACAAAAATGCAAAGTTATCCCGTCCACCTGTCAAGGATCTTTAAATTCTATTTTCAAAAACTACAACGGGTTTTGGGTCCCCTCTATTAAAATATCCTGAATCCGCGCCTGATGGGGGCTCGAGGACCAAAACAAAAAAAATTAATAATAATAACAATAATAATACGTTTTTATGGCCTACGTTATAAATAAAGATAAAACTCCCCCCCTCCAACCCCCCCCCCCCACACACACACACACTTCATCCACTAGCGCTTGTTCCCTCTCCATATATCGTTCCTACGGGCCTGTTATGTCAGAGGCAATAGTTTTATATATAAACTCGTCTAAAGGTTTGAATAGATCTCGAGTATTTCTCCTTGGCAGAATATAGATCTGACGTCAGACATATAATTTTATGGGATTACTTATAAATTCCCTACAATTATGGAATCACTTATAAATTCCCTACACTTATGGAATTACTTATAAATTCATTCTGTGCGTGTATTCACCGTTATCAAAGGCATGTCGTTTTGTATACTTTATGTAGTCGATGACCGATGCGAACACGACAGACGACCACTTTATCCTTCCTGCACCATCTATATGAGAAATTCCACTCTCTCAGGAATGGTTTAACAAAATGGAGCGTCTTCGTAAATGCACCGTTCCAATCATCTTGTCAAGTCCAAAATATATATTGGTATGTCATAATAAAAATTGTTGTAGGGAACACCGGCCTTGAACTTGGAAAAATCTGAAGCTGACTTGGCAGCTGAATCTGCCTTTTCATTGCCCCTGGTGCCAACAGGGGGCAAAAAATAATGTCATTATTGCCAATAGATAAAAGGACGCACTTTCGTATCACAATTCCTATGACATATTATGTAAAACTTGAAGAAACGAAAGTGAATCTGTGAATTTGTTTTAAATGCAACAGAATCTTTTATTTCTTCCAAGGTTTTAATTATTACCCACATTTCGGCAGTAACTATGGATGCCAAATTGGGCCAAATAACGAAATTATTTTGCTTAATGGAAAAACTAGTAGAAACCACATAATTCCCATCCCTTGATCCGTCCGTATAAACATTCATGTAATCAGGGTACCTGTCTTGAATTTATAGAGGCGAAAGATCAAACACAATTTTATATGGTTTATTAAACCAATGTGGTAAAAGAAAATATGAAGGAGTGTCTAAAGCATCTGTTACATCAATGTTGAAACGGATAAAAACCGCTTAACGCGAAGACTATATGTTAGGGTATATTTGTTATCAAACACCTCATTATGTGTTGGATGCTTCGGTAATAATTTAAGCTTGGTGGCATACTACAGAGAAAGCCTAGCACCCAAACTAAGTTTGTGTACATCAATGTACAAGCTCTCTGCAGGAGATGTTCCAAAAGCACCAAGACAAAGTCCAAGTCCCATTATCATATGTTGGATCTGGCATTTGCGTGCTAATCCATACACAATGCACCCATAGTTTTGACCTCATAAGTTTGTTTGTTTGTTTGTTTGTTTAACACCATCACTAGAGAACATTGATTAATTAATCATCGGCTATTGGATGTGAGGAAACTCGCTACGTTTTTTTTAATGTAGCAAGAGATCTTTTATATGCACTTTCCCACAGACAGGAAAGCACACTCCATCGCCTTTGTCCAGTTGTGGACCAGTTGGAACGATAAAAAACCACAACGCAATCAGTTGAATGGATCCACCGAGAAGATTCGATTCTGCGACGCAAGCACCTCAAGCGAACACTCGACCGACTGTGTTCAGCCAGTGCACCGCGACTGGCATATCAAAGGCCGTGGTATGTACTACCATGTCTGTGGGATGGTGCATATAAAAGACCCCTTGCTGCTAATCGAAAAAGAGTAGCCCATGAAGTGGCGACAGCGGGTTTCCTTTCTCAATATCTGTGTGGTCCTTAACCATATGTCTGACGCCATACAACCGTAAATAAAATGTGTTGAGTGCGTCGTTAAATAAAACATTTCTTTCTTTCTTACAACAGACTGTGCTAATTCCCGCCCCAGAGATTTATACAGACAGAGCACAACCTTTCGGTCTGCTCACCATTTCGTGTTACCAATAACTTTGAAAATATTGAGGGCCTTATTCATGATATTGACAAAGTAATGATTAAAAGTTTGTGTTTTAATGGATACGCAATGAAGATGTATGTAATTTATATTTTATAACCAAAGATTCTTGATAAAACCACTGTTTACGCCGAGTAGCAACACATTACAATTTTTATATTCTTGAGTTTAAATATGCAAAGATTATATGTGTGGTACATTAATTAGTAGTTATTTATCACAAATATGTGTAAAAATAGCGAAATACGACACTTGCAACTGTGTAAATGCACCTTTAACTGAAGAAGTTAGAAACAATATTTGAAAGATGAAATAAAATATATTATATGCCCAGTACCGTTAATATTTTATTGTACTGTCACGAATACTCAGTTTTACCATGCAGTGATGTGAGTAAACGATTAATAAATCTCCAATGTGACTATATTAACTCACATACCCACTAAGCTATGTTTTCTCCAAGTGTCGCAGTATATTTATGGTAAACATCGAAGTGTATACATGCAGGTGTATTCGAGAAACATCGGGAGCATTGCCAGAAAGACTGCGAATATATCCGAGAATTGCCGAATTAAAATGTTGCAATTTGATTGGTTAGTGGCAATTTCGACAGAACGTGTTCACTGCGTGCAATGATAAAATGGTAGATATTTGACCTTAGCCTGCTTCCGCTAGTTTGTTGATGATTGGTTTGCACAGTTTTACATGAGCAACAGACGTGAAACAGAAAATAATGCACTGGGTAATTTGCAAAATTAGCAAACATATTTTACAGAATTTCTGTACGGTTCTGCATCATTCTTGCACAAGATCTGTGAACAGCGGTATAAATAATTTCGCAGATTAAGGATCATTGGATGTGTGTCACATGTACGGGTAATACTGGTACTGTTTAGTAGTACATTGTTATATAATATGTTATACATTTTTTAGCCGTTCATGAATGGAACATACGTAATTTTGAGTCCTGTCCCGGACGAAGGAGCCGACGTAAGCCGACAGCGGCGATCATGACAGGCATGCGCTACAACAGCTTGGTCTGAATGTGCACGTAAACCCCGATGTCATAACATGAGATATGTAATTTAATTTAGGAGGTATGTAGACCCCAACAACTTGAACAAGTCGTAAACCCCGATGTCATAACATGAGATATGTAATTTAATTTAGGAGGTATGTAGACCCCAACAACTTGAACAAGTCGTAAACCCGATGTCATAACATGAGATATGTAATTTAATTTAGGAGGTATGTAGACCCCAACAACTTGAACAAGTCGTAAACCCCGATGTCATAACATGAGATATGTAATTTAATTTAGGAGGTATGTAGACCCCAACAACTTGAACAAGTCGTAAACCCCGATGTCATAACATGAGATATGTAATTTAATTTAGGAGGTATGTAGACCCCAACAACTTGAACAAGTCGTAAACCCCGATGTCATAACATGAGATATGTAATTTAATTTAGGAGGTATGTAGACCCCAACAACTTGAACAAGTCGTAAACCCCGATGTCATAACATGAGATATGTAATTTAATTTAGGAGGTATGTAGACCCCAACAACTTGAACAAGTCGTAAACCCCGATGTCATAACATGAGATATGTAATTTAATTTAGGAGGTATGTAGACCCCAACAACTTGAACAAGTCGTAAACCCCGATGTCATAACATGAGATATGTAATTTAATTTAGGAGGTATGTAGACCCCAACAACTTGAACAAGTCGTAAACCCCGATGTCATAACATGAGATATGTAATTTAATTTAGGAGGTATGTAGACCCCAACAACTTGAACAAGTCGTAAACCCCGATGTCATAACATGAGATATGTAATTTAATTTAGGAGGTATGTAGACCCCAACAACTTGAACAAGTCGTAAACCCCGATGTCATAACATGAGATATGTAATTTAATTTAGGAGGTATGTAGACCCCAACAACTTGAACAAGTCGTAAACCCCGATGTCATAACATGAGATATGTAATTTAATTTAGGAGGTATGTAGACCCCAACAACTTGAACAAGTCGTAAACCCCGATGTCATAACATGAGATATGTAATTTAATTTAGGAGGTATGTAGACCCCAACAACTTGAACAAGTCGTAAACCCCGATGTCATAACATGAGATATGTAATTTAATTTAGGAGGTATGTAGACCCCAACAACTTGAACAAGTCGTAAACCCCGATGTCATAACATGAGATATGTAATTTAATTTAGGAGGTATGTAGACCCCAACAACTTGAACAAGTCGTAAACCCCGATGTCATAACATGAGATATGTAATTTAATTTAGGAGGTATGTAGACCCCAACAACTTGAACAAGTCGTAAACCCCGATGTCATAACATTATATGTAATGTTAATTTAGGAGGTATGTAGACCCCAACAACTTGAACAAGTCGTAAAACCCCGATGTCATAACATGAGATATGTAATTTAATTTAGGGGGTATGTAGACCCCAACAACTTGAACAAGTCGTAAACCCCGATGTCATAACATGAGATATGTAATTTTTTATGTATGTGCAAATAACTTGAACAAGTCGTAAACCCCGATGGCATCATGAGATATTTAACCTAATTAGGAGGTAATTTTGAAAGAACAATGTCGAGTCAAACATGATTTAATTTAATTTAGGAGGTATGTAGACCCCAACAACTTGAACCAGTCGTAAACCCCGATGTCATACAATGAGATATGTAATTTGTGTAGGGGTATGTAGACCCCAACAACTTGGGGGGGTCGTAAACCCGATGTCATAACATGAGATATGTAATTTAATATAGGAGGTAGTAGAACACTTGAACAATCGTAAAAACTATAACTATTTCGAAATTGCAAATAATTGGACGCATGCCATATATATTTTATATTTATATAGAGTAGAACAAAAAATAAACATACATTTTATTTGTTGGGGGTGCTGTGTGGTGAGGTGGGGTGGGGTGGGGTGGGGTGGGGTGGGGTGGGGTGGGGTGGGTGGGGTGGGGTGGGATGGAGCTGTGCCTCTCCGGTTCCTACAGGCTGGATGCTCACTAAAATCTTTGCTTGCCATAATTCTAGATCCCTTCTTTCTGCACACGCATCCTATTTATTAAAACTCTGGAGGCATCTTATATTTTTTAACCAAAAAATGTTCAGGGTCCTAGCTTCCACCTGAGATTACAAATATTTTTTGTTTAATTAAAATGTATGATGTAAATGCATGTATTCACAGCCAATAGCGTTTTATTCCATCACCAAAAAATCCCAAGCCAGGCCCCTGATTTTACTATATAACCATTCTTTTGCTCAACTTGCAAGACATCAGAATTGTTATATTTGTGTTCCAAAAATATAATTCATTAATACTTGTTGTCAAGGTCTCCATTTTGTAATTTGCCTTAGAACTATTTAAAAGCATTTTAATAAATTATTATATTTAGTTAAAAACATGTTTTGATAAATCATTGGTCAGTTTGATCTTGGACAGTTCTGGCTGTAAAGTGCACTGGTCACTAAATGTTTTTTCAGCCCACCCAAACGGGTGATGTAGATATACACAGTGTTTCCGCCAGAAAAGAAAATGTTGGGTATGGCGCTATGGAATTGAATGCAACCACAGTCAAAAGGGAGTGTGTGTGTGTGTGTGGGTGGGGGGGGGGGGGGGGGGGGGCGCACCCCAGAAAGAAAATGTGTTAAGTTTAGAGTTAGGGTTAAGAAAATCATACAGTAATGATAAGAGTAATTAACTTTGACAAAAGGTTAACTAAAACAATTTAAATCTGCAAATACATTTGGGTATGGTGTCATACCCATGTTACCCTCTGGCAGAAACCCTGATACAGTATATTGATGTTGGTGCATGCTACAGTTCTTGATGCCAGTGTGAGACTTTGCTACCTAGCAGCTGGTTTAAAATGCTCATTTGAAGTGTAGAAATACAGTGAAACTCCTTTAAACTGGAAACCCTCAGGACCAAGTAAAAAGTCTGGTTTTAAGAGGTATCTGGTTTAGAGAGGTTCTCTTCTGCACAGATATTTAAAAAGGGACCGTGAAAAATGTCCGGTTTTGAGGGAATTCCAGTTTACAGAGGGTCCGGTTTTGAGAGGTTTGACTGTAGTAATATAAATGTAGCTATTTGCATAACAACTGTTTGTTTATAAACATTGATATACTTCAGAACTAAATGTTTATGACTGAAAATGTCAACATATATCTAACATAATGATACATGTAGTGTGTGATGAATCTGTTCATTATTCCTTTCAGAAACTCCAAACAGTTGACTTGGGGATAATCAATGAATAATTGTGGTAGCAGAAGTATGGCATCTGAGAACTGCGAGCAACAGCTGAATGAAGTATACAAGTCCATCAAGAAAAATGACCTGGCATTGCTACAAGATCTGTTGGAGAGTCAGCCAGATGTGAACCACATATCTGAAGATGAATCTGTTCCCGCCCTCGCACTGGCTTGTTCCCTCGGCAATGTGGAAGCTGTCAGACTCCTCGTAAAGGCAGATGCTGATGTCAACCTGGCCGGTTCAGATGGAAAAACATCTCTACGTTACACGTGTGGGGAAGAGGATCATAAACCGGAATTGCTTGAGATTTTGGATATTTTAATTCAGAATGGTGCTGATATTAATGAGTCTGATAACATGGGCTGCACACCTCTGTACTACGCCTGTCTAGCAGACAACACCAAGATGGTGCACAAGCTCATTCACGAGGGATGTTCTGTTAATATAAAAACGGTCGAAGGAGATTCTCCTATGAAAGTGGCGTGCAGAAATGCTGAATATTGGTTCTTCTGGAAGGGCAGGGATACCCACGGAGCATGCACACCTGCTGATCCCAACGAGTTCGCTCCTGTTCAAATTATCAAACTTCTACTCCAAAATGGTTCCGATCCAGGGGAGGCAACTTGTCTGCCCACAGCTGTTCAGTTTGGTGCTATTAGCCTAGTCAAAGAACTTCTCAATTACAACATGAACGTGAACATGATGGATCAGTCTGAGAGATCTCCTCTTGGCTGTGCTTGCTCCACAGTGAAGGTCGATGCCAGCGTGGTCCAGATGCTCCTGCAATATGGAGCAGACGTCAACAAGGGAGGAGGGTGGAGGAAGCAGAAACCAGTCATCTTTGCATATGCTCACAACTCCGTGGAGAAGATTCGTCTGCTGCTGTCCTACGGTGCAGAAATAACAGATGAAGAAATGACCGACCTCGTTTCTCTCAGTCTGTCGAAGTCTGTTCTCGAGAACCCAGAAGTTATCTCCCCTTCCAGCAAAGAGCTGATCTCATGGCGTCTTCTGCTTGCTGCGGGTTTCCATCCGGTCATTGGAGGAAGTCTGCAAGGCAAAATCCACAAGCTGACCATCTGCAGCAGCTATGACAAGATATCATCATGGATACCGTCACTCTTGTCACCAGTTCACACACTCGCTGAGTGCTGCAGAATCTGCATTCGTCGCTGCATGCCGCTGAGTATTGATGAGAAAGTAGATACACTGCCCCTTCCTCCTAGATTGAAAATGTTTTTGCAGTTTAAAGAACCCAAATTTTCTTCAACGTAACTGATCTAACAAGATGGCTAGGAAGTACTTAGGAAGTTCTTCATCTGATCTGAAAGAAGTTGAATGCAAACAGATCTGATTATTGATGGCATTTGAATTTCTGAATTGTTATGTTTTGATAAGTAGTGGACAGTTTCTGAAATAATATTACCAAATGTTTAACATCCAATAACTGATCATTAATAAAACAATGTGCTCTAGCGATTAAACAAAACATACTTTTAGTTTAACTATGTTCCTGAAATAATGATATAGGATTTAGGTGGATAGGGACAACCTACCACTGACAGAATAAAAGTAAATAAACAACTGGACTTTACTTACATTATCATGCCTATATAGTGTTTCAATGTGTATGTATTCCAGAATATTTTCTCAAGTATTATTAACAAGTTGCCAAATACTAAATGTTGTAGTAACTTTTTATTAAAAAAAAAAATAGCAGTTGGCTAATTTGATTTTGGGCAGGGTGCACCCTGCTGTTTAGTTTTCCACTTGCCTTGTATAGTTATTTTGGAATCTTTAGGGATTAAGCTGTAAGTTGCTAAATATAATTTAAAGTTGAATTTGGTAAATATATTTTCTTATTAAATCACTAAAATTAATAGCTATCTTGAAACAAAAAATCATTTAAAAAGCCTTACTTTTGTTATGATTATTTGGCTCATTAAAACATGAAGTTGGCTGAATATTTTCTCTCCACATTGCTAATATTTTGGGGTTCTGCTTTAATCCTGATAGAACTTAATAATGAACTGTGATTGATATAATCAGTTTATGTCTTGGGTGAAGTTGGTGTTCACTATGTGTGACATCTGCTAGCATTTCATCATGTCTTGTGTTCATTTATCTACAGCGTTAAATTTAAACTGGTTAATCAAAAGTGGCCTGCCTGGTGATCTTAAATACATAATCATGTTAAATAGGTTGTTTTCTTTTGCTGTCCATCTCCATATCCCAGTCCTTGTCTCTGCAGCCATGACAGATGGAGGTTTCTTGTGGATGTATTTGCCACACATTTGTCATTTCATATCAACTTCCATTGGTTTAATATACATGTATTATGTTTAATTTTCTAACAGCTGACTAGCGTAGTGGACATTTTCTTTTTGATTTTACCTATAATATAAGTGTTATACAGTATAGAGAAATAAGAATATATAGGGGTAAAAGTGTTAGTGAAAAAACAGAAATAACTCAAATCATGATTCAGTGAATTTTTAAAGTTCTATATCTACAAAGAACATAATTATGGAAAATAACCCCATCCTGTTTGGCATCAGCCAACATGAGTTGTTTCCCCTTGGCCATCAAATTATGAAAAACAAAAATAAAGTAACATAACACTGGTTGTAATTTGATATTGACACTTGAAAATTAACCGGGCTCACTATTTTTGACAGCTTCTTTCTTAAAAATGGCATTTAAAATATTAAAATAAAATAAAGTAAACCTAATGACTGAAACATGCAAAAATGGTGAGATAATATGAAGCAAATACTCTTTTTTTTTTCTTTAACAAACTTCCTTGAATATGCTGGTTTAGTAACACCAAAGAACGAAAACTAGTCAGCCAGGTCTCACACAGAATATTAATTAATCCTTTTTATTTATAGTTATTATCATGTACATACCTATTTAATACTTCTTGATAGGTACAGTAAATATTAAGTTCTATTTGTGTTTTGTAATTTTCTGTAAATTGCAATATAGCTTGTGCAAATATTAAGAAGACGTTGTTACATATAACTGTGAAAATGATCTGAGATTACATTTATGGTTGAATGTTCCTCATAGTGCTATTTTCTTGTTATATGTCTGGTATGCATTTTACAGGAAATGTTAGTATCTAGTCTTGTTTCAAGAGCTAACAACCAAAACTGATTATCTCCACTTATTGCAAAAATTTAACATTTTATACATTACTTGTTGATTTTGTTTTTTAAATTAATATTTTTGATTTGTGTGGTGGGTCTGAAGTAGTATATGAATTATGTAAGACTGATGTAAAACTATACAATTTGAAACATTACATAAAACTATACAATTTGAAACATTACATAAAACTATACAATTTGAAACATTCGATTTTTCAGAATATTAGAGATAACACTTTGTTCTAGACTACTCCATCCAGTTAACAACAACAGTGCTAGCTCCGATTGATCAGAAAATTTGGCCAATTTATCTTAAAAATGCTAAACATATAGATGTTTTCCAGCAAAATATCAATTATTACACACATTGTTTTTGCAAATTATAATAAAATTTGACAATTGTTCTTAAAATTGGTGAATTTGATGAGTGCCACTGTGCCAGACCTAGCCCTTAGCACTTTTTTTTCTAACAGGACATGCCAGTTGCCTTCTATGTACATGTATCAATCATTACACACTGGTTGGGATAAAAAAAATCTAAGAAGGGACTGGGTCATCACACCTGTATCTGTGGTTCGTGCTCTCTTGGCTGTCTACAGCTTTTGTTTCTGGAAATACTCAAGACGAACTATTGAAGTATATTAATCCATCTTATAGTAGTATATTAACCCACCAGGTTATAGTATATTAATCCATCATGTAGTAGTATATTAATCCACCAGGTTACAGTATATTAAACCATCTTATAGTAGTATATTAACTCACCAGGTTACAGTATATTAAACCATCTTATAGTAGTATATTAATCCACCAGGTTACAGTATATTAAACCATCTTATAGTAGTATATTAATCCACCAGGTTACAGTATATTAATCCATCTTGTATGTCTATTTATGTCTGAATTGAAGAGCTCCATTTTGCATGCTTTGGAATTAATTATGAAAGTTTATGCAACTATATTGTAAGCAAGTATGTTACTTCACAGTGCAAAGATGTGTTTGAATTCGTGTTTGGAATGTAGTTCCTGTTAAAATTGTGTCGAAAATATCTCTTGGACTCTGTAATGTACATAGGACCGGCCTCGGTGGCGTCGTGGCAGGCCATCGGTCTACAGGCTGGTAGGTACTGGGTTCGGATCCCAGTCGAGGCATGGGATTTTTAATTCAGATACCGACTCCAAACCCTGAGTGAGTGCTCCGCAAGGCTCAATGGGTAGGTGTAAACCACTTACACTGACCAGTGATCCATAACTGGTTCAACAAAGGCCATGGTTTGTGCTATCCTGCCTGTGGGAAGCGCAAATAAAAGATCCCTTGCTGCCTGTCATAAAAGAGTAGCCTATGTGGCGACAGCAGGTTTCCTCTCCAAATCTGTGTGGTCCTTAACCATATGTCTGACGCCATATAACCGTAAATAAAATGTGTTGAGTGCGTCGTTAAATAAAACATTTCTTTCTTTTCTTTCTGTAATGTACATGTAATGAGGTGCAGGTACAATTTCAAATGTGATACTAGTAATAGTTCTTTCTGTGTTGTTACGATATTTTGATAACTGGTGTGTATGTCTGTGCTTTATTTATGTCATTAATTGAGTATTCAGGTAGTTTATATGTGTTTTATGTGGTGTTTAAAGGTGCATTTAATGTTGAATTCAGAATACTAATGTTTTATGTGTGAACTTTGATTCTGGTTCTATTGCGTAAGAGAATGCTGCTTTAACGATTGAGTTTGCTTTATTAAAGTGATAGTGTACGGTGCTCACATTCTTTATTCCATTAAGAAAGCTTTAATGTTTTTGTATCAACTTGGTGCTGTATTGTGATCAAAATATACTGGACAGCAAACGAAATGCGAATATTTTAATACATATTTTTTATGATATGCTGTCAAAATGGGTCTAAAATGTTACAAAGACATTGGTAATTTTAATAGACAAATGAGATTCCTACTGAATAATTTTAAATGAGTTAAAGAAAACTAAATTAATATTTGCGTTTGTTTTGCTGTCCAGTATACATTGCAATGGTTTTGACGATCTGTGATTATACTACTGGAAATAAACAAGTTTCATGTCATGTTAAAATGTGTTAAATATTGTGTTGCTATTAAAAATAAAAAGAGTATTTTTTCCGCTTCAGCAGATGTATTTTAAGGCTTGTATAAACTGGATCCGGCGTGCTTGCGGTCTTTCTAAACAAAAAGGGGCAGGACGTAGCCCAGTGGTAAACTGTCCACCTGTTGCACGGTTGGTTTGGGATCGATCCTCGTCAGTGGGCCCATTGGGCTATTTCTCGTTCCAGCCAGTGCACCACGACTGGTATATCAACATGGTATGTGCTATCCTGTTTGTGGGATACTGCATATAAAAGATCCCTTGCTACTAATGGAAAAATGTAGCAGATTTCCTCTCTAAGACTATTAAATGTGTGACATCCAATAGCCGATGATTAATAGATCAATGTGCTCTAGTGGTGTCGTTAAACAAAACAAACTACTTTCTAAACAAAAATAAATAAAAATACATGAGTTTTATTGAGAGGAAGGAAGGAAATGTTTTATTTAACGACGCACTCAACACATTATATTTACGGTTATATGGTGTCGGATATATGGTTAAGGACCACAGATATTGAGATACGAAACCCACTGTCGCCACTTCATGGGCTACTCTTTTCGATTAGCAGCAAGGGATCTTTTATATGCACCATCCCACAGACATACCACGGCCTTTGATATACCAGTCGTGATGCACTGGCTTGAACGAGAAATGACCGCGCGTCAAGCGAGCGCTTTACCACTGGGCTACGTCCCGCCCCTTTTATTGGGAGAGTCTAGACTGGATGTGTGCGTTTGTATAACGCACGCGGCCAGCCACAATGAAATAATCATATATACTCTTCAAAAGAAGAAACGCAAAACCACATTGTCGTAACATTTGGAGAATTGATTTAATTATTGAATGGCGAGTCCGATAATTACCAAATGTTGCAGGATTGTTCACAATTCACTCTAGTCCATTGTGAGTAAGTGATAGGACACACCACCAAGGTCAAGGTCATCTGGAGTCAATACCGGGTGTGGCCTCCGCGTGTGTTGACAACTGCCTGGCACCGCCTGCCCATTGAAGCAACCAGAGTACGGATGACATCCCGGGGGATGGTGGCCCACTCGGCCTGCAAGGCTGCTGCCAGCTCGGGCAGGGTCTGGGGCTGTGGTTGTCGCTGTCGGAGGTGTCGGTCCAACTCGTCCCATAGATGCTCAATTGGGTTCAAATCCGGTGATATCGATGGCCAAGGAAGAACATTAATGTTGTTGTTCTGTAGGAAAGACGTTGTGAGATGTGCTGTGTGAGGCCTGGCGTTGTCATGTTGGAACACTGCGTTGGCGTTGGCCATAACTGGAACGATGTGTGGCCGGAGGATCTGGTCAATGTAGCCCTGTGCATTCAGGTTGCCCTGCACGTGGACCAGGTCAGTTCTGCCAGTGTGTGAGATGGCTGCCCACACCATGACACTACCCCCGCCGAATCTGTCCACTTCCTGCACGCAGTTTGCCGCATAACGTTCACCACGACGCCTATACACGCGACATCTTCCATCATGACGTCGGAGCAGAAATCGGGACTCGTCACTGAACCACACCTGTCTCCATCGCAGTTGAGGCCATTGTCGATGAATCTGGCACCACTGCAGTCGGAGTCGACGGTGTTGTGGTGTTAAGATGACACCTCGAACTGGACGTCTGGCACGAATTCCTACCTCACGTAGGCGGTTCCGTACGGTCTGGTCGGATATCCTGCGCAAACCTGGTATTGCTGCGGCTGTGGAGGTGGCAGTAGTCAATCGTTCCCGAAGGTGGCGTACCCGGATGTAGCGGTCCTGCCCGGGGGTAGTGACCCGTGGTCGACCGGATCTAGGGAGGTCACGTGTTGATCCATGTTGCTGGTAACGGTCCCACAGTCTGGAGATGGTGCTTGGGGACACATGGAATGCCCTGGCAACGGCCGTTCTGGATTCGCCTGCGTCTAGTCGGCCGATGGCATTGTTTCTCTGCGGTTCACTGAGACGTGGCATGTCCTGGATTGTCAACTGTCGGCCAGATACAGAGGCCAGGCAAGCGAACACCCTGCACTTTTATACTGTCGGTGTTCATGTTGCACGTGCAGACAACGCACGTGCAGTGGTGACATGGTGTGCACGTGGCTGCGTTTTTGCGAATATTCACATTTTGGAACTTTATTGTACAGTAGCTGCGTTTTATCGAATGTAACCGTGGGAATGTGTTTGGGACATGCAATGACCTTATATTCACAAAGCATGAACCGGTAGGAAACATAAAATCGGAGTTATAACCCATTTGTACCCTTTTGCGTTTCTTTTTTTGAAGAGTATATATGATGTATATGTCCAAACTGCAAGTTGTTAACGCAACATTAGGACCACACTCACGCGCCGCATCCAGTCTATATGAACCTTAATGGTAAATATTAATAAACCAAAACCAAAATTTGATGATTTAACAGAAAAATAGGAGTTCTTTTATATACAGTATAATACCATTTAGGTGTGTGGACTTTCTTTTTTGAAATTTAGAATAATAAAAACAGCCAAATTCCGTAATTGTAATTTGCATACGAGCAAGACTTGACGTCCGAACGCAAATTTCGTTGTAACCTTTTGGACCTTTTAATTGACTATTCTCTTTCCAGCTCCTTGTTTCGTCAGCGGCTGATGTCGGGTCAATTAGAGGACTCTGAGGGAAGATTGCCATATGTATAATGCACGTACGTGTTCTTTTTAACCCGTCTGATGCGGTGTAAGTTCTGATACGGTGTAGGTTAGAAAATCATAGACCTAACATTAATGCAATTAAACTTTCGCATCATTTAATAATCACACGATAACAAAAGACAGAAACAAGAACAAAAGAAAAACGAAAATAAATTTCAAAAACAAAAATACGCGGTGTCCATTTAAATGAAATTCTAGAACTCGTGAAACCTATCCTGGACGGAGAAGCCGACGAAAGTTGACAGCTGCGCTCATGACGGACGTGTGCTACAACAACTTGGTCTGAATGTTCACGTTAGAACCTACTCTTCAGGGTCGTACCCTGAACAAAATCCTGGGGGGGGGGGGGGGGGGGGGGGACACGACTTTTTTTGCGGGGGGGGGGGGGGGTAACTGCCCCCCGGAGAGTACGGTCCTGTTCTTACACACCCGTTGGTGAGAACATTCGTTATTTTTGGTAACACATAATACTTGTTAACACATATACGTGCGATAACATTTTAAAGAAATACGACTGGCTGCTCCTAGGTGGTCACCAGTCGCCAATGCCATACCATGAAAAAACCCAGAACGGTCGAATCGATCACTGTGACGTACAAGATAACCTGAAATTGACTTGCCTGTCACACACAAGTTAACTATAAGCGCAAGGGCCGTAAATAGGTTTTCGTTAAAAAAACTTTTTTAAGGATATGTAAGAAATAGAATACAACATTAGTGTCCGTTAAATACCATATATCTCGCAACTCGTTTAAAAACGTATCCAACTCACTTTCGCTCGTTAGATACGTTTTAAAATAACTCGTTGTAATATCAGTGGTATCTAACGGCCACTCGTGTTGTATTCTCTATTTAGTCCATGGACCAGACCCTGAAACTTAACGAATTGGTATCACCTGGGCGGGCAGCTGTTTTTGAATAGCACCATGCCTGTAGTTAAAGCTGCAATGTCTGGAATATTTTTTATTATTTAAGCATTTAGAATAGATGATCCAGTTCTGTTTGGTACATAAAAGGCCCACCACATCGCTATAGTTTCTCAATGCTCGCTTATCTACATTATCTAGGTCAACTGCAAACCCAATGGCCAGCTTGTTTTTCTTCAATTAGCGGGACGCCAGCAGAACTGGGAATTTACGCGATTTGCGCAGGCGCTGAGCTTCTCACGTGATTTTGAACACATTTAACTGTCTTGATTGAGGGGTCGTCTCATACCTCCAAAATATATTTATATCCACAGAGGTATGGTACAATACCTTTCCAGGGGTCGGTGGGGGATTTGCCTTGAAATTTTGACAGTGACCAGCGATTGGCATACGCGTTACATGTAAGGGGGTGTTAATAATTACGCAACGCTCTAGGGGTAGAGGAAGAGGGCGGTATGTTCGATATACGTAACATTTCTGAAGACTATATGTTATTTCTATTCATTACTTAGACCTAAAAATGTGGGTTTTTTTTTTTTAAATGCGCGGTCGGTCTAGGATCGATCCCCATCGGCGGGATTGTTCCAGCCAGTGCGCCATTACTGGTATATAAAATGCCATGGTATGTGATATTCTGTCTGTGGGATGGTACATATAAATGATCCCTTGGTAAAAAAAAAATAATAATAATAAAAAAATATTTTTAAAATGTAGCGGGTTTCCAAGGCGCGTGTGCAGGGATTTCAGCAGGGTTAGGGGTTATAGACTGCGTTGAGCGAAGTTTATATGGGGCCATGTTACCCCACAAAATATATTTCATTTTTTTTTTTTATCTTGGTCGGGGAAGGGTTTTGACCCCCAATACCCTCCCCCTGCACATGCGCCCGTTTCCTCTCTTAGATTATATGTAAAAATTACCAAACGTTTGACATCCAAAAGCAGATAATTATTAAATCAATATGCTCTAACACTGATGCCGTTAAACAAAACAAACTAACTTTACCCTTTCCAAACGAAATAATATTTATCTGAATTTGTCGATTTTACCACACGTAAAATTAAAAAGTGAAAACGGTCATTTTCTACTTTAGTATATTTTATTAAAAATATATACATGATCAATGTGTTATACAAACTAAACTTTGAAAGTTCTACTAACACTTTATGAGATATTAATTCTTAAATAGGAAGGTACGATTGTCGATAGGACGTTGTCAAGATCAAAACCGGTTTTAACGAAAGAATAGTACGTATCCTCAACCGAACGTTCTTTGTACAGCGCAAGAATTCTCATTTAATTTTTTGAGACGTACCCTACAATTTCAAATCCGCAAAGGCAACTGTTAACTGAAATTGACAACAGGCTGCCGTTTGTGGTTTGCCGAGCAATGGCCGCACAGGTGACGAATCGAGCGTATACTTTTGACGTTCTCCGTTAATAGCGAACACACACGAGTTGAACTTGTATTTCATATTTGTGCATGATATTATTATATGGTAACCAGACATTGTAACTTTAATCAAATCAGTATGATAGACTTTTCTAAGGAGTAGCTTTTTGGTGAATATCACACCATAAACGTAGTGAGGCGAATAGAATAGAACAGGTGTTTAACGACATCCCAGCACGAAAAAGAGTGAGGCGATGACAAATTCTTCTGCACTATTTTGGGGTAGGGACAACAAAATGTATCGTACCTTTGCAACCAATGAACATAGCCACACAAAGTAGCGCGCAACGTGTTTATATTAAACCGCTCTACAAACTTATATGTGATATGTTATAATTAGGTCACCAAAGGTAAAACGGTCATGACATTTGGTTGATTTAAAAAATCCGACATATTAGCATTAAATCGTACTACTGCTTCATGCATAAGAGACTTATTTCATCTTAATTACCTGTGGGTAATTAAACCGATCATTGTAACATGTTTAGAAAAAAAATGTGCCTTCACAACAAACGACAGAATGAATGAATGAATATTTAACGACACCCCAGTACAAAATTACACATCGGCTATTGAGTGTCACAAATGGTAAGTATATGAACAAACGACAGAAAGTTCTATTTATAAAACTACAAAAGTGTAAAAATCCTATAATTACTTTGCGGGCAATAAACAGATCCTTATATAGTAATAAGTGAACTTTTTGTCCATTGTCTTAGTTTTCAACTTTTAATCGGAACCACTTGCACAAGATACATCATGTAAGCCATCTTGGATTTCCAAGATGGCCACCATACAAAAGGTATCTGTGTTAATATTAGAATCCTTGCCACCTAGACTCGCATTTGTTTGGTCTAACTTAGAATTTTGAGGTAATGAAATCGGTTACTAGTATATTGATCAAAATATCACTAAGTGGATTTTCATAAAAGTAACGAAATATACAGTTGAATTATTCAGGAAAAAAGGTGCGATGTCAAATTGTCTTACCATCGTTTTGCTTTGGTATCATTTTGTTCATGCAAGAAGTTTCTATTAAACAGATACAGTTTACAGTGCACTTCGATAACGTGACCTGACTCGTTAAAGAGACAAAACCTTGAAACACGATTATGCCTATTCAGGACAAACGATGGCGGTCGCTCGCTAGTCAGGTATTGGCGTCTAACGTTAGATGAATGTGATGCGATAGAAGACGACGGTACCAGTAAAACTGTTCGCGAGTGCTCGGGCTCCTGAACACGCCATCAAAGGATCTGGATACAGTACTGTAGACCATTATTTCAAGCGTGGCACTTACAGCTGTTCGTGAAATGGCCAAGAGGCACGATGGTCGTACAAGACTCACTTGACTAGCGGAGTGCGCAACACTCGACACATAATTGGAAAGGCGATCCACAGTCTTATTGGCGACTTCACTTTCTTCATTTCGAACATTTCCACAGGCTGTCTGCTTCCAGAATAAAACAAGAACCGTAATGTCTGTTCATTTTATTTCGGTGGTTTCTTTTTAATATTAGTGTTTCTTTCATCTGTCAATAAGTGTGGTGACCCATTTCAGCAGTTGTTTGAAAAATTCCCCTCATAAATGATCACGTATGCATGAAACAATGCACATGAATTCGATATTGTTCCAAATATTCAATTTAATCATTTACAGTGGTCTTCATCAGTTTTAGAGATCTATTATCTCCCCTTCACAATGAACATTAAAATTCATATATCTGGCAGTAGGGGGCGGGACTTAGCTCAGCCAGTTGAGCTCTCACCTTAGGTGTTTGCATCGCAGGATCGAATCACCTCGGTGGTTCCATTCAACTGATTGAGATTTTCTCGTTCCAACCAGTGCATCACAACTGGTCGAAGATCATGGTATGTGCTATCCGGTCAGTGGCAAAGTGCATATAAAAGATCATTTGCTGCTAATCATGGAAAACTATAGCGGGTTTCCTCTAATGACTACGAGTCAGAATTACGAAATGTGTGACATCCAACAGCCGATGATTAATTAATCAATGTGCTCTAGTGGTGTCGTTACGCAAAAGAAACCATGTGTCCAACGCTATATATCCGTAATTAAAATGTATTGTGCGTGTTTAACTAAACCACGGCTTTTTCACGTATACAGTTATACATGTTATACAATAAGAGGCGGCCTTGAAGTCTTGGTCTTGATGGATGATGCTATAAATGAATATATAGATTTATCAGGAAGTTGAAAATGTATCATTTAAAAATGAGTTATTATTTCAGGAATTCTTGGGAACATAAAGAGATTCATCAACTTTTAATCAATATTTCACTAACCACTGAGACATTTCAAGCAACTAAAATCGTGCATGACACCTTTTACTTTGGAAAAATTTATTTCTTTTGATTAACTTAAATAGATATATTTCGGAGCGAAAATAAAATCCGTTTGTCTGTGTTTGATACAAGAAAGACTACATCCTGTAATATATTTTACCTATCTTAAAGACAATCTTAATATACTCTTCCAAAAAAGAAACTTGACATTGATTTTCAGAGTTTAATTAAAACAACAACAACAACTGGTAGACATGATACAAGCAACCAAAGACGCCATGACAAGGGGATTACTCTGTACATGTCCGAAACAGTATCTCAGGGAATCCACTTGAAACATGTACACAGGCATATGTGTGACATAGGAGTGGGAAAAATGTCAGTGTCACGGGGATTCTATAATACCCGTAACTGAATAAAACACGATTATCAAAATATCTCTCCTAACTGTATATCTATTAGATCTCTCTGTAACAGGCAGTTCAAAACCGCTTTGGCTCGTCTCTAGGTATGATCAGAGATACGATCTTATATAAAGTATATATTATTATAGCACGTTTAGTTCACTAGAAAACACAACAAAAACACAATACACTTTGGAATCTGTATTAACCTACGCTGACAAATGTACAGCCGCAGTAGTTAATTAATAACAACAATAATAACAACCCAGAACTGATCACTTAATTAGTTAATCTCTATGTGTTTAGATTACACAATATGCTAATCACTTCACCGTGACACAACACCCACACGTGTGATAATTGAGAAACGCTTCTTGGGGAACTTAAATAATAAAGGAATTACAACACTATTCCTAACTGGTTAATTTTTAATTAACCCTAACTACTCGTTCTATAACGTGTGATAATTGAGAAACGCTGCCAGGAGAACTTAATTAATAAAGGAATTACAACACTATTCCTAACTGGTTAATATTTAATTAACCCTTAACTACTCATTCAGTAACCTTGTAACACAGAATTAATACTGGTACCTATCACAATAAAGACAATAACCTACAGTTTACCTAGGTCTTCTAGGATGACTGGCTAAGCTTTATATTACCAAATACTCGTATAATGTTAGAACAAAAAGTCTACGATTTACTTCGTCAGATGACTGAAGACACTGTCTAAAGAATATTGGTATAATACAGTATTAAAATATTTAAAGTCACATCAATCACATCAAGGTTATACACAGAGCAGAAAATATATAATTACCAAAGTCCCGTCTGAACTAATATAAATCGTTCAGTGGACGACGTCCGTGATCCCCTGGAGCCTTCCCAGTTCTCCTCATAACTCTAAAACACTAGCTATTTATTATAAATCGAAATATCGCCTGGGGGTAAATCGCGGCACCGAATCTTATCATCTGATATTCCACCTCTACCAGAGTCGGTATATTTCTCTCTGATCGTCAGTCTGGCTGTCGCCAATCCGCAACCAATCCCCTGGCCATAAACAGCACTACCGGAGATATTACGTAACTACTAGCCACATGGCCTCCACACCTGCTCTGGGTGTGTATTAGGCGTACCGATCGAGGACTGTCGCGCAGAAGTATTACGTAACAAGTTGCCCACCTGGCTAAGTGCAATGAACTGCACACGGCCCTCTAACACAATTAATATCGCCACAGGCGAAAAGAAATTAAGAGCATGTACCGTCACAGTCAGTATCGGTTATGACCACCACGAGCCCTGATGACAGCGGCGACGCATGGAAGCAATCAAACGTTGATCAACACGCTGTGGAATGTTCTGCCACCCATGCTGCAGTGCTGTAAGAAGTTGCGGAAGTGTCTGGGGTGGTGGATTCACCCGGCGCACACGCTTATCCAGTGCATCCCATAGATGTTCTATTGGGTTTACATCCAGCGAACGGGCAGGCCAAGATAATGTCTGGACGTGTGGCGCTGCAGAAACTCCTGACTAACACGTGCAACATGTGGTCTGGCATTGTCATGCTGAAACATTCCAACGTTGACGTTCATGTGCAAAATGACGTGATGCACATGCCACATGCACAAGAGCCGTCCTACCACCAAGATGGATTCCTGCCCACACCATAACACTGCCACCACCAAAACGGTCGACTTGGTGACACGTGATAGTAGAAAACGAGACTCATCTGAGAACAAAACAGTCCTCCACCTGGCACGTGCCCATCTCACCCTCTGCTGACACCGCTGCAGACGCTCCGCTAAGTGACGTGGGGTCAAAACGTTACGTCGCACTGGTCTTCTAGGGAAAATTCCTACCTCTCTCAGCCGATTACGTAACCAAGCTGCACTAGCCCTCAGCACAATGGACATAGCCACAGGCGAAAAGATAAGAGCATGTTCCGTCACACACCCCAACCTCAAAAAGGATATTTCCTCTACTCTAGGAATAGGGAAATATACTACATTTAAACAAAACAAGCGTGCGTTAACCGACGCATCCGGGCATTTATAGTAATAAGGTGACTACCAGTAATCACACTGAGTCTCTGAGTCCCTGATATACACTAGTATATATAAAAACAAAAACAGAAACCGAGAATGTCAACACATTATCACAACGTTCAACTTCGGGACAGGGCATCAGCGATTACATTGGATGTGCCCTTGATATGTTCAATGGTAATTGGGAATTCCTGCAGAGGAAGACTCCATCTCAAAACTCTTTGGTTGGTGGCTTTCATTCTGTGAATGAAAGTAAGCGGATTATGGTCCGTAAAGACAACCACTTGATGCAATGCCGATTTCACGTATATCTGAAAATGCTCCAGAGCTTGTACCATGCCAAAGCTTCCTTCTCTATAGTGGAATAGTTCACCTGGTGTTTGTCAAACGTTTTGGAGTAGAAACTTACAGGATGGTCCAGTCCATGTTCGTCTTCTTTGAACAGCACAGCTCCAACTCCCACGTCACTGGCATCCACAGCCAGCTTGAAAGGCATTCGGTAGTCTGGTGCTGCCATCACGGGAGCCGAGGAGAGCATCTGCTTGAGACGGTTGAATGCCTTCTCGCATTCATCTGGCCACTGGAACTTCGATTCCTTCTTTAGCAGCGGTGTGATGGGGGCAGATACCGTCGCAAATTTAGCACAGAAACGACGATAATAACCGGCCATACCAAGAAACCGGCGAACTTCACGACGGTTGGTCGGTGCAGGATACTGGCTGATGCTTAGTGTCTTGGCCTGCAGTGAGGCGACGCAACCATGTCCGACAGTATGACCTAAGTAGGTCACTGAAGCTTTCATGAATTCACAATTACCCAGGTTCACAGTCAAGTTAGCTTTCTGTAGGCGACTGAATATTTGTTGTAAACCGGTTAAATGTTCATCCCAAGTGTCGGTGGCTAACAACACATCGTCCAGATACACACTGACGTTTTCTAAGTCTGATAACACATCGTGGTTCATCATCCTTTGAAAGGCAGCAGGGGCAGTCTTCAAACCAAACGGCATCACACGAAATTGGAAGAGGCCGTCAGGTGTGATGATCACCAGAATGCCCTTAGCTTTCTCCGTTAACGGAATGGCACAAAAACCCTTCAATAGGTCCAATTTGGTGATGTATTGAGCATGTCCAACTCGGTTGATGCAGTCGTCAAGGCGGGGTACAGGGTAGGCATCTGCCTTGATGAGTTGATTCACACGACATAGGTCAGCACACACCCGAAAACTGTTACCTCCCTTTTGAATTAGTATAACAGGTGATGCCCACTGACTGTTTGAATGTTCCAGAATGTCGTGTTCCAACATGTAATCTATCTCCCTTTTCAGTGCTGCACGTTTTACAGGGTTTATTCGATAGGCATGCTGTCGAATCGGTGTAGCGTTGGGTTCCAAGCGCACATCCTGGATTAAGGTATTGGTAACCGTTGGAAAGTTGTATCAACGTAGTCAGCTCTGCTCGCTGGGGGCTGTCAAGATGCTGTAGATAAGAACTCAAGTCTGCAAGAATCCGGCTGTTGGTTAATTGGATCTCTGCAGTCCTGGCGTCATCACAGGAATTTGAGTGACTCTCAATCTGGACAGGTAACACTGGAACTATCGGCAGTCTGTCAACATAACCTTTTAGCAAACTGATGTGACAATACCTACTTTTCCTATCCCTATCAGGAGTGTTTATCAGATACCCTGTCTCATTAACCCGTTTGTGCACAACATAGGGACCGAAATACCTGTTCTGTAATGAACCCCGTTTAATGGGAAGGTACAGCAGCACCTTATCCCCTGGTTTAAATTCCCGACTCCTAGCCTTCCTATCAAACACTGATTTTATTTTGCTCTGAGCATAGCTCAGATGCTTCCTAGCTAGTTCGGTCGCCTGCCACAACCTATCTCTAACTCTCCCTACATAAATCAGCAGGTTTTCGGCATTATCCTTGTCTAACCAACTATCTTTTACCAATTTGAGAGGGCCTCGGGCTGAACGCCCATAGACCAACCCAAAGGGGGTGAATCCTAAAGATTCTTGCTTCGTATCCCATGCTGCGAACAACACGAAAGGGATTGACTGGTCCCAGTCAGTACCATTGTCAAAACAATGGCAGTGGAGCATACTTTTCATGCTCTGGTGGAAACGTTCTATTGCGCCTGTCTCTCAGGGTGGAATGCAGCAGAACGAATCTGTCGTATATCTAACATAGACAGTACTTGCTGGATCAACTTGCTCATGAAGTTCGTACCCCGGTCGCTTTGAATTTTCCCTGATAAACCCGTATACGTGAAGTATTTAAGCAGCGTACTAGCTACAACAGATGCAGTAACCTTCTTTAAGGGAATCACCTCTGGAAAACACGTAGTTAAGCACACAATTGTTAATAAGAATTGGTTGCCTGAACGCGTTTTCGGTAATGGCCCCATGACATCTATCAATACTTTTGAAAAGGCCATGGGAACCTTCTGCAGGGAATAGGGAGGAATTAGCTGATTTGGTTTCCCCACAACCTGACACACATGGCATGACATACAATGCTTACTGACATCTACAAACATTCCCTTCCAATAAAACTCTGAGGCAAGTTTACTATGAGTCTTATTCCGCCCTAAGTGGCCAGCAAACACGTCCTCATGTGCTAACAATAACAATGACGGACGGTACTTAGAGGGCACCACAATTCTACATCTTGTCAAACATTCCTCACTATCAGGCACAACCTTCTCCACACTCTTATTCATTAATATTTCCTTGTCCATATAATAACCTGACATCTGATCCTCCATCTCACCCTCAGTTAACAATGTAGTGCGAGCTGCCAGCAAGTTTGGATCAGCCCCCTGCTCTAGGACTAACTCTTGTCTATTACAAGGTAAGGCCCCTCTATCAAACACAACTGGTTCATTTCCCCTCTGCGGGAGGTCAACAGGTTCCACCCCATTTAGTTCCTCAGTTGACTTATCTACCATTTTACTGAAACCCTCATCCACTCCAATTTCATGGCTCACACACGTATCAGACAAATCACAATTTTCCTCTGGGTCACGTGCTACCCTTCTGGCCATAGCCCTAGTCATTACACACGCAGGATATCTAATCTCATCAACCTCACACTCTTCTATTGGTAAAGGGCTGTCTTCAATTAACAATTTGTCACCTTGCGGCTGGAAACACTGACTAGTCAAATCGTTACCCAACAAAACTCCTATGTTTTCAAAAGGCAAGCCCTTCACAACACCCATAACGACTGGTCCCGTCACAAACTTCGAACACAAGAAAACGTTATGTAACCGGACAACCATATTTCCCCCAGTAACCGAGGTGAAGGACAAACTACGTCCTGTATCTGAATTCTCAATACCAGCTAAACAATCTAACGTTATAAGAGACTGGCTACACCCTGTATCTCGATAGATTGATATTGCCTTAGGACTCAACTCTTGTTTCACATCACAAACCATACCAGTGGACACATACGGGTTTACTCTCTCTGCCATGGAACTAACCAATAACTCTCTCGCTAACGGAGCTGACCTCACTAAACCGACCACTTGCGTTTTATCGCGTTTCCTTTTAAAACAGTCCCCGACAAGATGGTTATCCTTTTTACAGTAACTGCAATGTGGACGAAAAGTTCGTGCATTGGCTGATAATGCAGGTTTATCTTTACTTTGCCCACCAGGTGCATTCCTTGCCTGACTAGCTGACCAACTAGATGACTCTCCCCGATAGTTACTTTCCCGGGAAAAACCTGGCTGAAATTTCTTCTTATCCCCCTGTTGTATCGAACTACCCTGTACTGCCTGAGCTTTATGTATGAACACGTAATCATCTGCCGCTATGCCTGCCTCCTCTATCTTTTTAATATCACGATCCTCTAAATGAATACGTAAGCTAACTGGTAATCCATTTTTAATGTCCTGTAAGATCAACAATTCCCGTAACTCGGTATATGACCCTACCTGATGAGAAACACCCATTTATCAAACATCCCTGCTTTCTTAGCAACGAACTCACTATAAGACTGACCCTGCCTTTTTTTCAACTCGCTATACCGTAAACGATAATCCTCAGGTCGTAACTCATAAGCCCTCAACACTGCAGACTTAACTAGGTCGTACTGACTTGCTCGCTCATCACTCATTGAATTATAAGCTACGCTAGCCTTCCTCTTAAACTTAGACACGGCTAACAATGTCCACTTAGACTGCGGCCAATTTAGCTGCTTAGCGGCCCGTTCAAAAAGTTGGAAGAACATATCTACCTCCTGGTCGTCAAATACAGGCACTGATCTATAAGCCTCCGACATGTTAAACCCATTTCCTGCCGCTCGTCTAACGTCTTCAGTATTCAACTTTAACTCATGTTCCACTTTTAATTTTGCTAACTGGAATTCTCTATCCCTATCTCTCTCTCTCTCTCTCTATCTCTCTCTTCTCTCTTCTCTCTTCTCTCTCTATCCCTATCTCTCTCTTCGTACTCAAGCTTTTTAAAAGCTAACTGTTGTTCCATACTCAACACATTTATCTCTATCTCTGGAACAATCTTACTTTCTTCCATGACAGGGCTATCACCAAAAACTTCCTGGATAATAATTGTCCTTATATCTCGCGATTTCAACTAATTCGGCCTTACGCGCCCGCTTTATCTCCACTACACTGAGCGTATCCAGCAAATTCTTATCCATGTTTAGATATGACGCACTTATATTTTTTTTCTAGTGAACAACGTTGCTACTTCTAGTGAATTTGTAAAAATTTTTTATAAAGCCCCCATTTACAAACCATACTTTTCAAATATGCATGTCCCGTTTCAGATCCGGGACGAGCACCCCAATTTTTATCCTGTCACGGGGATCCTGATAATACCCGTACTGAATAAAACATGATTATCCAAATATCTCTCCTAACTGTATATCTATTAGATCTCTCTGTATCGGGCAGGCTACCATCGGGCAATGTTTGCACTTATGAGCCTTTTTTGGTATTATTTTTTTATCACATTAATATTTGCCATTGTAACCAAAATCTGATATAGAGTTTGTACCATGATCCGTCAGTGCCCAGTTTTGATATTTTAATGCATTTGGCACACGCTTTCTACCAGCGACCAAACAAGCGGCGAGTAAAAGGATGGTGTATATGCAATCTGCAAAGCTTTAACCATATATGTAATTATTTTGTGATTACCTTTCACCGCCCCTGATTTTTTATTTGAAAAAGTAAGGTAACATTTGATACTGGCCTTATCTTGTGAGCAGTACACATTGGTCAACTAGTAACTTCGTCTTCTAATAATACATGTGTGAGTTCAGCCAGACAGATTTAAATGGTTTTGAGTTGAACTGGCCGTGTATCGTGTGACAACAAGTGACTATCGCCTCAAGTTACGCCAAGAACACCACAAAGGAAGAAAAACGCCAACGGCTGCAATCTGGAAACGGAAAGACAATGACAATATGTGCAGGGCTGATATCAACATGCAGATAATGGTTTCATCAAAACCGTTCGACAAGATGGTTTATATGATACAAACGTGTGCGGAAAAGACCAAAATAGTGAAATAAGAGTCTTTATCGTGCGAAGACCTGTGTTAATGGGGAATGAATGTCCAAAATCAATAGCTATTAATAACGTTTTTTTAAACTTCGAGATTAAAAACAGAAATTAAAGAGGATCAGTCGTATGATGAAACATTTGAAGACTATACTATTGTTCACGTGATATTTCAGTAAAATAAATCTACAATATAACAGTTTTCGATCGTTCTGATAATTTCCCTCTTTTCAACTGTTTTGACGACCGCCTTCTTTGTAGGCTACTTAACCGATGACGCATTTTGCAAGTATCTTTTTGCTCAGATTCAGTCTTACCGTACACACATTGTGCTAAATATTGCATACAAAGATGAATGCCATAAATACAACCGTAATGTAGGTCGCCATCGTTGCTACTTAACTCAGAAGTAGCTATATACACGGCGGCCGTGTATTTAGACTTGGTTAATGAGGGCTGGCGATCTACACGAGTCGTATTTTGGGAGAAAGACCGTATATGTCCACCACACTCCATCTAATAATATTTTCCGTACGTTTTACGGGTTACGTGTAGCAAGTAATAAATAAATAAATAAATAAATAAAAAAAAACAACTAAAAAACTAAAATAATAAATAAATAAAATAATAAAATAATAAATAAATAAATATATGCAACTGTTTTTCACCAAGTTAAATGAGAACATTAAATAGAAATCAGCACAAGGGACAAGTAATGTTCAGATTGAGCAACAAATATTTTCAAACGAATGCCACCTCAACTTTACGAAAATGAGTTTTGCCTAATATAGCTAAACATTCAATGGGAAACTCACAATTCAATATGGCGAACAAGATTGCCAACAAATATCAGTGTTTTGTGTACAAAATGTTTGCTCATCTTTCACTGAAAGGTAAAATAGAATTGGGTCAAGGGATGGGTTGGTTTGTATCAATTTAGTAATCTTCAGGAAAATAACGAATACGGCAAAAATTGTACGACAGGACTTGATCTCAATACATTTTAAAATCCTTTATAATTATATTTATCGTTTTCCCAATCTTCTGTTTTGTGCTAGTAAATCAAATTGTTTGACTGTTGTAATTTTATATCGACATGTAATTGAAAGTATAATGTTTACGTTTCAAAAGACTATTTCTAAATATTGTTTGCGGCAAGCCACACCAGTACACAGATTTGGTAAAACCACTTTAATTGTATAGCTGTTCTGTACAATAAACTTGGTATATACCCGCTTTGGTACATTCTATAATGTTATTTATAACTGTTGGCACTTTGGGGGCGGGACGTAGCCCAATTAAATGTTTTTACGTGCCTATATCCATTCAAATTTCAAACACTAGCCCAACGGTAAAGAGCGGTCGGTCTAGGATCGATAGCCATTGGTAGGCCCATATAGGGCTAGTTCTCATTCCAGCCAGTGCTGCACAAGCTACAAGGTATGTGTTATCCTGTCTGTGGGATGATACCTATTAAAGATCCCTTGCTTCCTTAAACTGTATTAACGTGCCTATATCCATTCAAGCTTTAGGCACGTCCATCCTGGGCCAAACCTCTAGATATGCCAGTGACTGAGTCCAGGGAAAAGATGGATGGTGTGGCGTGTGAGGTATAAGCATAAGCGTACGAGGCCGCGGGGGGGGGGGGGGGGGGAGTCAGTGAGGGGGCACCCCCCAATCCTGGAGAAAATCCTAAAATTCGGGCAAAAACAATAGAAAAATTCGGGCAAAATGAGCTGGCCTGAACACTTTTCACCATGCATTTTCATCATTCGACCCACAGTATTAGTTGTAATCCACGTAAAAATGCGTGGCGATTCCTTTGCAACCCTATATTGCTTTTTGGCAATAATAACGTGTTTGGAATAAATGTTGAATTCCAGATTTTGGCACTTTTTTTGTTGCCCCCCCCCCCCCCCAAAAAAAAAAAAGGAAAAAAAGGAAAAAAGAGACGCCTATTGTTAGCCAGAGTACTCTGAATGTAGAGGGCTAAACAGACATTTGACAGATATGTACGGCTGAATATCTGTCCAAATGTCCGTCTAGCCCTCTACAGTCAGAGTACTCGGGCTAGCCTATGGTGTGAGGTGGACAGAATTTAGAATGCCAAGTTTGAACATAGATTGCTTTTAGCCCAACAGAATAGTATATATAATGGCGACAGCATGTTTCTTTTCTACTTCGTAACCATATGTCCGACGTGATATCACTATAGTTAAAACGTGCTGAATGTCCGACGTGATATCACTCTAGTTAAAACGTGCTGATCCTTTCAAAGTCGTAAACCCAAGTCTCAACCCGTGAACATGGACACCAAGTTAATCTACAGACCTGAACAAAATTTCTTTCTTTTACATTTTGGTCCTGATCAGAAAGTTGACTCCCTTACCACCCCCCCCCCCCCCCCCCCCCCCCGTCTGTTGGCGGCCATGCAAGAACTCAGTAGTGATTTGGGCCTGCGACTCTCCTTACATAGTCTGCGTAGCATGGTGCACATTTTAAATAACCAACACGCAGATTATTGTTTCGATGATAAAGAGTTTAACGTGCTCATATACCACTAGGGTTTCGATAAGATCGGTGGCCTGACTCGGGATGGAGGGGGGGGGGGGGGGGGGTGAAAATGGGCAGAATTTTGAATTAGTAAAAAACTTAATAGAATAAATAAAAAAAATAAAAAGGTTACAAGCCAAAAAAAAAAAAAAATTGACTGCTCGGTCGAATATTTATATAATTTGGAGCATTTTAGAAGGACAGTCCAAAATTAAATAAGAGAAAGAAGAGAGGATCGGACTATTTAATAATATTTAAAAAAAAAGTAATTTCGACATAAAATTTTGAACGCAGATCTAAAAGTTTAAAGTCCGATCGATATGTCCACGCGAGTGGCCTCGTTAAGGCCGTTTGGGTGCACAGCTTAAAGGGACGAGATGGGTTGCATCCCGTCAAGAAAACCCCTAGATTAACAGTCGATAGACGTTGAAGGTGTAGTGCTATGCTGAAATACAGATCTTGAGAAGCCGGATCCGTCTGAACGAGAGATAGTATCAGACTAGGGTATAGTCCAGTCGTCATGGGTTGGTATAGTGGTGCGGACGGGCCCGACTCTGGAGGATACGAGATGGTGTCACTATAAAGCAAGGTAAAGTCTAGAAAAAGAGTAGTAGGGGCCGACCCCGCTTCCTATTTCTTCTTAGAGTGGGGCGGTCAATCTTCCAGTGCTGCTAGGACAGGCTCGGACATGTAGAGACTAAACGCGAACAACCGTGGCGTTCTGCAGAATGGCCTCCATACGAGTCACGAAAAAAAACAAGTCGACAGTCAGACGGAGAAATAACGTGGAAGCAAGGAATCTCGCTAAAAAAGAATCCAACCTGGTGGTGCAGGCTGTCGAAACGAGAAGCGTTCCAGCGTTCAATCAGTTCCAATGGCCGCATACATCCCAATAGAAAACTTCATTTCGCTGACAAAAACAACGAAATGAAGGACCCCCAAGTCGAGCACACGAAAGCACGTGCAGTGTGCACAAGCGAAACAAACACATCTTACCGCGTGGAGCTCCAGACTGGGAATGTTATTGTTTCGGGCACAATTTGTTTTCGCCGTCGGCCGTACAGATTTATAAGACGAGTTGTAATTGGCTGCTTGAGAATGTCTGTTCTTTTAATGTAGTTTCGTATTTATTTAAGTTGTTATCGACCGATGTAGCCGTAATTACACTTGTCTGTGATAATTATTCACGAGAAAATCGATCTCAAAGAAAATCTTAACACAATTCTGTCTATGATGCCAAAATTGGAGTTTACATAGCTGGCTTTTAAGAATTTTCATTTGTCTCAGCTAGATGATTTAAACATATTGAAGCCTTTGCAGTCCAGATAATCTATATTCCCATGATTAATGAAGACAATTTTGATTAACCCACAATAGGCATACTAATTATATATGGTTTAGTTTATTTAGGAATGTTTATGTCCTTGTGACTAAACATATTTTTAGAGAAGACAATAAATAATGTTCAAAATCTGTTTAACGTCAGAGAGTAATAATTTAAAATGTGCTGAGGTGTTGTTAACCAAATATTCCTTTCCTTTCATGTTTGTTTTCTTCATCGAAACGATTGATTCCTCGTTGTCATTGGCATTACTGTTACCATGCTTATACATATGTAGAACACTACTACTATAGTAACCGTTAGATATCATTACTGTTACCATGCTTATACGTATGTAGAACACTACTACTATAGCAACCGTTAGATATCATTACTGTTACCATGCTTATACGTATGTAGAACACTACTACTATAGCAACCGTTAGATATCATTACTGTTACCATGCTTATACGTATGTAGAACACTACTACTATAGTAACCGTTAGATATCAGTTTATCTTACAAGCGAAAGCGTGTTGGATATATTTATAAATAACGAGTTGTAAGGTAAAACTTATCAAGCAGACACGAATGCAGTATTCTATTTCTTAATTTTCTGATATATCCCCAAAGAAGAAAAAGAACACAAAATCTACAAAAAACCCCAAACAAAACCACCAACCAGATTAAAAATATATTTGAAGGTCTTTTCCAACTAATACTTATTTACGGTGCTTGCACTATCAGTTCTACATATTCATCATAGAGAAACCAATTTAAGTTAACTTATCACAGTGAAATCAGTTTTCACCATACTTGTTTCATTGGACGGTTAAACTATAGCAACCGGATCATCAATAGGAGCAACCAATCGTATGTCTTTAAATGATTAACACATATATGGTTTTGCCTGTGACATAAATGACGCACGGTAATCTCAGCAACAGATTATTAAGACACAAAGCGTTTTGTCTCTTTCTTTAGGGTTTTATATCTTATTTCACTGACATTATCATTATACGGTCGCCAATATATAAGACATGAGAAATGAGAACACAGACTAATATCGTTCAAAGGTATAAGAGTTGGCATATTTGAGAGATAGTTATCAATCTCTCTCTCTCTCTCTCTCTCTCTCTCTCTCTCTCTCTCTCTCTCTCTCTCTCTCTCTCTCTGTATATCTCCTCTCTCTATCTCCCTCTATCTCTCTTTCCTCTATCTCTTCCCCTCTCTCTGTCTGTCTGTTTCTCTCTCTCTCTCTCTCTCTCTCTCTCTCTCTCTCTCTCTCTCTCTCTCTCTCTCTCTCTCTCTCTCTCTCTCTCTCTCTCTTTCGGGCGGGACAAAGCCCGCTGGTAATTGATCACATGAAAGGAAGTGTGAGAGGCTGTTAGTCTGAGACCGATCCCGTCGAATGACCCATTGGGCTGTTTATAGTTCCAGCCAGTGCACCACAACTGGTGTATCAAAGGCCGTGGTATGTGCTATCCTGTCTATGGAATTGTGCATATAAAAGATCCCTTGCTATTAATTGGAAAATGTAGCTGGTTTTCTCTCTAAGACTGTAAAAATTACCATGTGTCTGACATCCAACAGCCGATGATTAACAAATGAATGTGCTCTAGTGGTGTGGTTAACAAAGACTCTCGGTACTTCGTAAAATTACAAAAATATCTATGTAAAATCTTGACTACTAGATGATAATGTTGACTCCCGGGTCTCATAAGTATCGTCTTTTACAAAAAGTTTCAGCAGCGTTTTTCTCAGTTTTTAAATTAATGGATGACTGTGCACTGCATGCAAATATCTACCCAGTGCTGTCATTCCGTTAACATCTGCATCATTTAAAAAATTAACGAATGCCGTGGTATGTAAATATCTAATCACAGCTGTGTATTGGAATAGAATACACAAAAAGGAAAAACTCACAAATCAAGGAGTTTTGTCGCGGAACAAATCATACACAAAAGAACCCACGTCCCACGTCCAGTGTTAAAGACCATATTCTGCCCGCCACCGAATCAGTGGCTGATTTTAACGTTAATGGGAAGTCCTGCATTCAAACATTATCGAACACGTATCTGTCTTAGTCACTTCGCGCCACCAGTGTTTGTGTTCGTCGGTATTTCAATATAATTAACTTTGTCGATTACCCTACCTGATTCAGAGCCCCAAAGAATGTCCATTTAGCATTTCCATATTTTTCTACGGATTTTGTGTTGACTGCGACACTTAATCGATAATAATCGTTTGCAATATTTCACTGTTTAAAACACGCCAGACGACCACTTCAGACGTCGTGTAAATCGGACTTGGAGTCCATTTAGTTTGTGATTTTTTAGCATTTTTCTAACTTGTCTCTATTAACTTGATGGAGAGGTGTGTTTTTATACAGAGCGCCATTAAAGCCGTTCTCGTTAGCAATTTATATGGTGGATAAAGGAAAATGTCAGGTAGCTGTAAGAACCTTTTAATAATAATTACAGCCGAATGAAACATTAATGAAAACTGTTTATTAGTTTTATTCACGTTTTCTAAAGAAAAACAGGGCTGTGTCTAACCATACCTCGCCTTGATAACATCGAGGGGAGTGATTAATTACTCCCCTAACTTAGATAATGGAGAGCCATTTAAGACATTACCATGTTGAGCATTAATATTTAATACCTTTGTAGTACCTTTTTAAAATCTACATGCTAAGGGGTGCTAAAAATTTAATTAGTCTGTCAGAGGAGTGATGGACAGCAACAGTGATAGCTCACCTTCAACAGTGAGGTTGGCCTAACGAGAGTGGCAGGAGGACAGTTCCCAATTTTAAAGGGACTATCCATTGTAACATATTTCCAAACTAATAAATCTTTTTATTAACTAAAGTTACACCTTTAACAGTTTTATTTATTTATAGATACTGAACGTGTTTCTGGTCATCCCAATGTCTTCAGCAGCTGAACTTTCATTTTACTCTCGCTTGATGTGTGGTCGGTTTAGGATCGATCCCCGTCGGTGGCCCCATTGTACTATTTCTCGTTCCAGCCAGTACTACACCAGCTGGTGTAACAAAGGACGTGATATGTACTATCCTGTCTATTATATGGTGCATATAAAAGGTCCCTTGCTGCTAATCGAAAAGAGTAGCCTATTAAGTGGCGACAGCAAGTTTCCTCTATATCTGTGTGGTCCTTACTCCATATGTCTGACGCCATATAACAGTAAATAAAATGTGTTGGATGCGTCGTTAAATAAAACATTTCCTTCCTTCCTTCATTCCTAATATAAATGTTTTCGTACGTACGTATAGAGGTAATATACAGTTTGGGCTACAGCAAACGTGGAAACATCTTACAATGGCTGCAAACTCAGGACTGTCCCTTCGGTAATTTTAATAGTGATCTTTTTGTTTAGTTCGTGAAGACCCTCTATTACTATGTAATGTTTTCTCTTTCTCTCTACTGTCCAAATATAGATAGTTTCGGCCAAGTAAGGCCCTGAAAAGAACCAAATGTTCAGAGTTGAAAGCTTCTTATGTTTCAATTTGACTCAAATCTGATCTTATCTTACTGCATTAGTGGATCTGACATTAACCAACTCCTTTTCGTTTTCAGGTAACGTTGTGATGCGGACAGGAATCCCCAAAATGAGTTAAGGCTATTGTCAGTTTTGTTCCGACAATGTTTTGGTTGATAGAATCATAACTCATCTGGACATAGCTTTAGCTAAATCTACTGATCCCAAGTCGGAACGCCCAGTAATATCTGGTTTTAGTCAGATTGCGGCCATGTCATGGAGGAAAATATTATTTGTTTAACAACACACATTCCGTTGCACAAGCTTTTAGGTTTCAAACACAAGTAAATGACATTCTGACATTTGTTCAAACGAATGAGAAAACTCCCACTGCAACCCCATAAATTATTATTTTTAAAAACATTGCGTTGCTTGGTCACTTCATGAAAACGATAATTCCATTCCTTTCAGAAGTTATTATTTTATAATCCGTTCCATCATTCTATACCAAATTTTTAAAAAATAATTTCAGTCTGGTTTGACGTAAGAAGAAAAGTAAAAGTGTTTTGGAAAAAACCCCACCCCAAAAATAAACACACCCCCCCCCCCACTATTTTTGTATTATGTGCAATTTACAAATCAATAGGCTCAGAAGTAAATAACTTGTAGTAAATTCCACTGTATGAAAAAATCCGTTCCCTGTGGGACGGACTGTAGCTATGCAGAAGGTCACATAGCAGATCGAGAATAACTAGCTGAAATTCACCATTACCACCCTGTCTTGGTCTCCGCTACAAGACACATGTTTCATGTTTAGGTCATCTTACCTAATTCGTGTATCCCACAGTGTAACCTAATTCATGTAGCCCACAGTGTAACCTAATTCGTGTAGCCCACAGTGTAACCTAATTCGTGTAGCCCACAGTGTAACCTAATTCGTGTAATCCACAGTGTAACCTAATTCGTGTAGTCCACGATGTAACCTAATTCGTGTAGCCCACAGTGTAACCTAATTCGTGTAGCCCACAGTGTAACCTAATTCGTGTAACCCACAGTGTAACCTAATTCGTGTAGCCCACAGTGTAACCTAATTCGTGTAGCCCACAGTGTAACCTAATTCGTGTAACCCACGGTGTAACCTAATTCATGTAGCCCACAGTTTAACCTAATTCGTGTAGCCCAGTTTAACCTAATTCGTGTAGCCCACAGTGTAACCTAATTCGTGTAGCCCACAGTGTAACCTAATTCGTGTAGCCCACAGTGTAACCTAATTCGTGTAGCCCACAGTTTAACATAATTCGTGTAGCCCAGTGTAACGTAATTCGTGTAGCCCACAGTGTAACCTAATTCGTGTAGCCCACAGTGTAACCTAATTCGTGTAGCCCACAGTGTAACCTAATTCGTGTAACCCACAGTGTAAGCTAATTCGTGTAGCCCACAGTGTAACCTAATTCGTGTAGCCCACAGTATAACCTAATTCGTGTAGCACACAGTGTAACCTAATCCGTGTAACCCACAGTGTAACCTAATTCGTGTAGCCCACAGTGTAACTCACAGTGTAACCTAATTCGTGTAACCCACAGCGTAACCTAATTCGTGTAGCCCACAGTGTAACCTAATTCGTGTAGACCACAGTGTAACCTAATCCGTGTAACCCACAGTGTAACCTAATTCGTGTAACCCAGAGTGTAAGCTAATTCGTGTAGCCCACAGTGTAACCTAATTCGTGTAGCCTACAGTATAACTTAATTCGTGTAGCACACAGTGTAACCTAATCCGTGTAACCCACAGTGTAACCTAATTCGTGTAGCCCACAGTGTAACTCACAGTGTAACCTAATTCGTGTAACCCACAGCGTAACCTAATTCGTGTAGCCCACAGTGTAACCTAATTCGTGTAGACCACAGTGTAACCTAATTCGTGTAACCCACAGTGTAAACTAATTCGTGTAGCCCACAGTGTAACCTAATCCGTGTAACCCACAGTGTAACCTAATTCGTGTAGCCCACAGTGTAACTCACAGTGTAACCTAATTCGTGTAACCCACAGCGTAACCTAATTCGTGTAGCCCACAGTGTAACCTATTTAGTGTAGCCCAAAGTGTAACCTAATTCGTGTAGCCCACGGTGTAACCTAATTCATGTAGCCCACAGTTTAACCTAATTCGTGTAGCCCAGTTTAACCTAATTCGTGTAGCACACAGTGTAACCTAATCCGTGTAACCCACAATGTAACCTAATTCGTGTAGCCCACAGTGTAACTCACAGGGTAACCTAATTCGTGTAACCCACAGCGTAACCTAATTCGTGTAGCCCACAGTGTAACCTAATTCGTGTAGCCCAGTTTAACCTAATTCGTGTAGCACACAGTGTAACCTAATCCGTGTAACCCACAGTGTAACCTAATTCGTGTAGCCCACAGTGTAACCTAATTCGTGTAACCCACAGCGTAACCTAATTCGTGTAGACCACAGTGTAACCTAATTCGTGTAGACCACAGTGTAACCTAATTCGTGTAACCCACAGTGTAAACTAATTCGTGTAGCCCACAGTGTAACCCACAGTGTAACTTAATTCGTGTAACCCACAGTGTAAACTAATTCGTGTAGACCACGATGTAACCTAATTCGTGTAGCCCACAGTGTAACCTAATTAGTGTAGCCCACAGTGTAACCCACAGTGTAACCTAATTCGTGTAGCCCACAGTGTAACCTAATTCGTGTAACCCACAGTGTAAACTAATTCGTGTAGCCCACGATGTAACCTAATTCGTGTAGCCCACAGTGTAACCTAATTCGTGTAACCCACAGTGTAACCTAATTCGTGTAACCCACAGTGTAACCTAATTCGTGTAGCCCAGTGTAACCTAATTCGTGTAGCCCACAGTGTAACACACAGTGTAACCTAATTCGTGTAACCCACAATGTAACCTAATTCGTGTAGCCCACAGTGTAACCTAATTCGTGTAGCCCACAGTGTATCCAATTCGTGTAGCCCAGTTCAACCTAATTCGTGTAGCCCACAGTTTAACTTAATTCGTGTAGCCCACAGTTTAACCTAATTCGTGTAGCCCAGTTTAACCTAATCCGTGTAACCCACAGCGTAACCTAATTCGTGTATCCCACAGCGTAACCTAATTCGTGTAGCCCACAGTGTAACCTAATTAGTGTAGCCCACAGTGTAACCCACAGTGTAACCTAATTCCTGTAGCCCACAGTGTAACCTAATTCGTGTAATCCACAGTGTAAACTAATTCGTGTAACCCACAGTGTAACCTAATTCGTGTAGCCCACGATGTAACCTAATTCGTGTAGCCCACAGTGTAACCTAATTCGTGTAGCCCACAGTGTAACCTAATTCGTGTAATCCACAGTGTAACCTAATTCGTGTAGCCCACGGTGTAACCTAATTCGTGTAGCCCACAGTGTAACCTAATTCGTGTAGCCCACAGTGTAACCCACAGTGTAACCTAATTCGTGTAGCCCACAGTGTAACCTAATTCGTGTAGCCCACAGTGTAACCTAATTCGTGTAACCCACAGTGTAACCTAATTCGTGTAGTCCACGATGTAACCTAATTCGTGTAGCCCACAGTATAACCTAATTCGTGTAACCCACAGTGTAACCTAATTCGTGTAACCCACAGTGTAAACTAATTCGTGTAGCCCACGATGTAACCTAATTCGTGTAGCCCACAGTGTAACCTAATTCGTGTAACCCACGGTGTAACCTAATTCATGTAGCCCACAGTTTAACCTAATTCGTGTAGCCCAGTTTAACCTAATTCGTGTAGCCCACAGTGTAACCTAATTCGTATAGCCCACAGTGTAAGCTAATTCGTGTAGCCCACAGTGTAACCTAATTCGTGTAGCCCACAGTTTAACATAATTCGTGTAGCCCAGTGTAACGTAAATCGTGTAGCCCACAGTGTACCCTAATTCGTGTAGCCCACAGTGTACCCTAATTCGTGTAGCCCACAGTGTAACCTAATTCGTGTAACCCAGAGTGTAAGCTAATTCGTGTAGCCCACAGTGTAACCTAATTCGTGTAGCCTACAGTATAACTTAATTCGTGTAGCCCGTGTAGCGCATATTATAATTCGTGTATTGAAAGAACATATGCAATTCATATATCACTTCAGTGACATTGCATAACTCATTCGTCTTTATTTTTCCTATAAGATCGATTCCCGTCGGTGGGCCCATTGGGCTATTTCTCGTCCCAGCCAGTGCACCACGACTGGTATGGTGCATATAAAAGACCCCTTGCTACTAATGGAAAAACGGTAGCGGGTTTGACATCCAATAGCCGATGAATAATAAATCAATGTGGTCTAGTGGTATCGTTAAACAAAGCAAACTTCTTTTCGGCTTTATTTTTTCCTATATTTTGTAGTTTTAGGGAAATGACAGTGACCTGCTAAAACAAAACCAATAACAAAACCCCCAAAACAAAAACAATTCTCGAAAAACATCACTGCAATCTTCCTCCAAGATGTAATATTTGAGACTGCAATCTTGAAATGATGACACAGTTTTTATATGCCTCCGACAGTCAATGACACGGCACTGTGACACAAAAAAGCGCGTAGTTTAACCTCGATTTCTAATTGACACACTACTCATATGATGAGGCTAAATTAGAAACGTTTTCACTGTCGCACAGGAAGTGGTCGAATGTGCTTGAAATTATCTGCCACTGAACACTCGCGGCCACAAATTGAACTTCCGGTAAATTGGCGCTTAAAGGTGTACAGTGTTATTTCTTTCTTGGAACGACTACGGCGGAGATTGTGGACGTTAGCCACTAATTAAAACACAGCTAGAGATGTCGATAATCAGGGAGGTACCTAACAGGGTAGCAGGGGTTCCTCCATTCCCTTGAAAATTACGAAAACGTTCCCTTATTTGTCTAGCTGAAGGCGAACATAAGGCCAGTATTTTTTTATTATTCCCGTTTACGAACCCGCCGACGTAAATTTTGCTAAAACAACACAACAAAAAGTCGTATTTTTCACTTTTTATTTTTTTTTTTTTGCCGCCGACTTCCACAAATAGCTCTAAAGAAAAAAAAAGTTACCATTCTAGTCTATTGTGGCGCATTTCGTAAGGCAACCGTGAGAAGAAAAAAAAATCACTCCTACTGATATACCCCAAACAAGTTGTTTTTTTGTTGTTTTTTTTCCCTTCCTCCTACCTTTGTGCACAAAAGTTCTTGTTCGTAAACCTAAAAATTAAAAAATACTGGGTCAAAGTTCGAGATACACCCCAAAGGTGTTTGGTGGTGGTTTTGTTTTTGTTTTTTGGGGTTTTTTTTCTCCATTTTTCATTTTTAGATCTTGCATTCACATACTACACACATACACTATGGTTATAATTACAACACATATGTGAGAGAAATTTATTTTATACATACACAAATATCGTAAGATACACTTATGACTGTAAAGCCTCACCAATATTTTCCCAACCTTTTCTTATTCTGGAAGCTTTTGCTGGAATATAATGAATAAATGCGTTTATACGACTTAATATGTTCTAAACATGTTTTTAGCATTGGTAATACCTGTTTGATTCTACATCTTTGGATATATTGTTTTATTAGCATTAAACACAAATTTATGATATCAAATTTTGGAGAATTAATAAAAGCCCTAACAAAAGGGTATTAGTGTTGAAAGGTGTAATTATGTTACATTTTGTTTCTCAGTACCTAAAGAACCCATACCAAACAGTTCGGACATACCGACATTCAGCAAATAGATGAATTAATGTCTCTTGTATTTCCACAAAAACGTACTTTGTTCTATTTCGTATAAATTACACTGCATCTATTTAATATTTGTAATATATTCTGTGATTTATTTTGAAGTCGAGAGATTGTAGTTTTGAGTCATCGGTTATTTTGTAAGGAATATTATATATGTTTTCCCAAATAGTAATCAGTAATTTCTATATGTAATTTTTTTTTTTTTTTTGTGTGTGAAATGATAGGTCTTTTTTCATGAGCTAATTTATAAAATACAAATTGTTACTTTGTCATGTTTTTTAATATTTAAATTTGGTACTTGTCAAAGTTTGTTGACATTGCCATTTGCGAGTAAGGTCTTCCAACTGTTTGCTATTGAATCCAGTAGCCCATAGTACTGCAAATAATTTACATTTACATTATATTTTCTACAAAACGTGAAATGTGAAATGAATGTTCCCTCAACATGGATCAAATCGTTAACGAAAAGTACGTCATGCTGACACCACGTTTTATAAAACACCAATCTATTACTTATGTTAATATTTGGATTATACCAGAGGCTGTGATACAATGTTTCTTGGGGTTGTGGTGTTAATGTGTTGGAACCGAGCCCAGCTTAAACACACATCTTGCCAGCAATCATAAAATTCTGACATTATTTTAACATATCCTTCTTTACAGAAATACATAACTTTATTTCCTCCCAGACTCTCCAAGTTATCTATTAGAAGACTCTTCCACGCAGAATGCACCCCAACGTTTGATAGAGCAGATAATAATACAAGTCCTGCCATTGGTGATAAATGTGACTGTGTTTGTTGTCAAAACAAAAGTATTTTAAAGGCGTACTTAAAATTTATAATTGTTTCGTTGCTTGTAAATAAATTTTAAATGTGCCATTGAAATAAAAAAAAATATACGAAAGGACGCACGGACTTAAATAATCGTGGTTATTATATCCGTAGTTATTTGAATGTCTGTAACATAAGCGCAAATTCGAGAAAATCGCAGTATGTTTGCGAATAATATGTTTGATATTGTCGTCGAGAAAGTGATCCTTTCAGCTGATGTATTACACTGGCCTGCTTTTACTGCCGTGGTTATTTCCCCAGCTATAATCTCTTTATACAGTCTTATCTTAGGGCTGTTCGAGAATTCATCAAATAAAGGACCAGGCCCGCAGGAACGATATTTGAAGTGGAGAGTACAATCTCGGGGGGGGGGGGGGGGGGGGGGAGAGGAGAGGACAAACCAGATTTTACGTTTTATTTACATTGTATATACAGCAGGACAAAAAAGTATGTGAGGGCGGGGAGGGCAGCTGTTACCCCGTCCCCGGTAACTACATGGACAGCGGTAGATGGAAGTGAGAGAGATGAGGTGAGAGGTAAATTACATTAATATACGGATGGAAAGAAACAAGAGAACACATAGCGTTTTAGACTAGATTTAATTTACTATTAGATTAGTTACGCCAGTATACAATACAGAAATGTAATGTGGGATTGAATGACAGTAACACTGTTAAGGTCATGATACTGTGGATGATCGTTTTGACTGCTGTTAACATTTAGCTGTTACTATTGATGTATTCCCTTATTTCTTTCTATCAGAAACAAAATCCAGCCATTCACCGTTGGGGCCCGACAATTAATGGATGGCACTGGAAGGCCACATTATGTTTTCCCTCATTTCCCTATCATTTTAAATATCGTGTATTTTTGGAAACCATAGAAAAAAATAGAACAGACCCCAATTTTTACTGTTTATATATATATGCCCTTCGCCAATCACAACATCGTTTGTTCCCTACCCATTGCATATTATATCATAGAATTCTATCAGAGCCGACCATGAAAAAGACATTTTCCAGAAGCTTCCGACCCCACAGGTATAAAACATAATTGAGTTACCTCCCCCATGATTACCCCTGGACCATCCCTTGGTCGTTTATTGCCGGTTATAAAGTTGTGACGGCGTCCTAAGTAATAAAGTAGGTGAGCTAATTAAGTTTGTCCCACGTGAAGCTATAAGAACAACACCCGCTAATCCCAAAACCACTAAGTGCAAAAAATCTTTTCACTATTTTGTAGCCAATATAATCAATCTGGCGGCATAAATGCGACATTATTATAGGATTATTGCCGACGCTATTGGTGGTTATTGCAATTTGAAACACTTGACTGGCAGATGGCGGCCAAACGTCAACAACAAATGCAATATTGGTGTCAAGGTCATTTGTCATGATTTTAATATGGAGCTATATTTAGTTCTTATGGACCAAATTAAAACCTTCTTTCACTGATGCACAGGATATCATGTTGATCTAAAGACAGGCTGTTGTATATATTATTAGGCCTATGTCATCTTTGCATGGTTTAAAATTAAAACCTTCTTAGGCCTATGTCCTCTTTGCATGGGTTAACATTAAAACCTTCTTTCACTGATGCACAGGATTTCATGTTGATCTTAAAATTAAAACCTTCTTTCACTGATGCACAGGATTTCATGTTGATCTAAAGACAGGCTGTTGTATATATTATTAGGCCTATGTCATCTTTGCATGGTTTAACATTAAAACCTTCTTTCACTGATGCACAGGATTTCATGTTGATCTAAAGACAGGCTGTTGTATATATTATTAGGCCTATGTCCTCTTTGCATGGTTTAACATTAAAACCTTCTTTCACTGATGCACAGGATTTCATGTTGATCTAAAGACAGGCTGTTGTATATATTATTAGGCCTATGTCCTCTTTGCATGGTTTAACATTAAAACCTTCTTTCACTGATGCACAGGATTTCATGTTGATCTAAAGACAGGCTGTTATATATATTATTAGGCCTATGTCCTCTTTGCATGGTTTAACATTAAAACCTTCTTTCACTGATGCACAGGATTTCATGTTGATCTAAAGACAGGCTGTTATATATATTATTAGGCCTATGTCATCTTTGCATGGTTTAACATTAAAACCTTCTTTCACTGATGCACAGGATTTCATGTTGATCTAAAGACAGGCTGTTATATATATTATTAGGCCTATGTCATCTTTGCATGGTTTAACATTTTGTTTATTAATACTTGAGTACGTAGTTTAAAGGGACAGACTAGTTTTTAAACACTAAGGCATATTGTTCACCTAGACCCTAATTTCAACCCGTAAAAATGGACACTAAGTTTGATTAATTTGCAAACATGTAACAAATTTGGATATAACAGAGTGAAACAAGCGTCTGTGACGTTTAAATATCCTTAAAAGTAGACTAAAACGCGACTCCATAACCATTACTTCTCAGACACACGTGCGTTTTTAAAAATATGAAAAACGCATTTTTGTGGTATTAGAAACACCAGGATTACCAGGAACACTTCGGTTGTACGAAAATGGATAATCTAAACAATAAAATATTAGTAATGTTTGATTTCAGTGATCATAAACGGCTCTAATAGTGAAAATATGCCTTAGTGTTTAAAAACTAGGGTCTGTCCCTTGAATGATGGGCTAAATTATGTCTACTAGCTGGTTGTTGAGACAAGTGTACGCATAGCAGTACAAGTCGCATAGGCGGATCAAGGGGGTGGGAGATGGACCAGGGAAACTGCCCTACTATATCTATTAAAGTGGCTAGGTTTTTAATTTTCACAAGTTCGTCCATATGCCCTTGTTTTCTTTTATTAATACCATAACATATTTCATAGATCCGCCCCTAACGATACGTGGCGGGCGAACTGTAAGGACGTCACCATTTGTAGAAAAAACCCTAACAACAAAACCCCCAAAACAAACCCATATATATTCGAGCTTACATGTAAACAACATGTATATTTCATACTGAAAGTCGGAGAAAGCTGAATGGACAAGCTTCGTATTACTAGTGTTATAAACGAGATTGGACCCATATGGCCGTGTTAAGTCAATAATATAAAATAGAATATACTTCTGTTAAGTGACAAAAATGGCCGCGTCCATTTAGGTTGTATTTCTAAAATCCATCTTTGTACGCAATAGTTAACACGATGTGTGTAGCTTAGTCGACTGGATCAGAGAGCACGAAAAAAAAAAATAAGAAGAAAAAAAAAGAAACAAAAAAAGAAACAAAACAAAAAGATTCTTGCGAAATGCGGCATCGGATCTGTACGGAAGTGCAGATCAAAATAGGAGAAGCAATCAAAACGTTCGGAAAATGTTAAAGGCCATGCATATTATATTATAGATAAAGAATACATTTGCGACAACTTTAGATGTAAATTTTTGGCTGTCATAATAATAAAACTGGTTACTCTCAAACCCTCCTGCCAAGCCATACCTAATTATCTACATATCCTCTCCCCCCCCCCACCAACACTAATCACCTGGGGGGGGGGGGGGGGGGAGACTCGCTTCGCCTGTCTGCAGCGTATGCAATCTCCCCATACTGATGGACATAATCGGATCTACAGTTAATATTCAGCGTAAATAGGAAACACACGAGCCACGTGTATTTTGAATTGATTTATAAAACATAAAATTGAAATGAAAATTGAACATATTGCAGTCGTGACCAGCGACTGGAAAATGTGTTTTTCCAGATAATGACGCGTTGAAGGTTCTTTCTTTTGTCTCTCTGCACATTAATTGAAAATCAATAGCATTGCTATGTGTGTTCATCTTCAAAAACATAAACCTATTATTCTGCAAAATAATCTCTATGAATGGAATTTCCTGGTTGCGTGAATGCAAAAGATCAAACATCATAAAAGTAATAAAAAATATTAAAAATTAAAAACAAAGCCACATTAAAATTAAAATTGAATGAAGGACATTGAAGGTGCAATTGGTACAGTCTCTTGTGTTTGTTTGCGTATTATATTGCTATTACATTGCTAAATGGCGTATTATATTGCTGTTACGAAGAAAATTATATAATTTGGCGTCATGTATAAAAGTCTCGAAGTTTTCAAGGTAGACCTGTTAACTTTTTCTGTTCCACACAAACTGTGAACTGTTACAAACACTACCTAGAAGGTCCAGGAATACGCGGGATTTGTACAATTTCAAACTTTAGACTAGAAGTTGTAAATAATGTGTGATTTAACGGTTTAACTGGGGCGGGACGTAGCCCAGTGGTAGAGCGCTTGCCTGATGCACGGTCGATTTAGGATCTATCCCCGTCGGTGGGCCTTTTGGGCTATTTTCGTTCCAGTCAGTGCACCTCGACTAGTGTATAAAATGCCGTAGTGTGTACTATAGTCTGTGGGCTGGTGCATAAAAAAACCCATTCCTACTAATGAAAACATGTAGCGGGTTTCCTCTTTAAAACTATACGTTCAAATTACAAAATATTTGACATCCAACAGCGATGATAAATAAATCAATGTACTCTAGCGGTGTCGTTAAACAGAACAGACAAACTTTTAAAGGAAAAAAGCTGAAATAACTAAAAATAAGTTACAATGGTTAATAATTAAAGTTTGTGGTTTTAAAGAAATTCACCAGTGAAAATATCGGTATCGGTATTACTGTTTCCGATTTAAAGATCTCTTTGCATACATCAATAATTTGTTTAATAACGACATTGAACACTTTATATGAAACAATTTTCAGATTATATTTATAACATTTTTTTTTTTACTAGAATGAGTTCTTTGTTCTAAAACCCCCAAACAGATGGTTAGATATATTTGCATTTTTATTACAAAATGTATTTAACTGGAGCACACAGATTTTACAAGAAGTCCTATCACAAATTCTCCACACACTTTACAAGAAGTCCTATCACAAATTCTCCACACACTTTACAAGAAGTCCTATCACAAATTCTCCACAGATTTTACAAGAAGTCCTATCACAAATTCTCCACACACTTTACAGCTCATGTATTTTCTGCTCCATTTTAATCCACATTAACCTTTTTTTTCAAAAATAAAGTAAAAAACCTATCAGATGTATATTCGCGTCACTTAGCAACACAACAGGCCGTGTAAATTGAGAAATTAAACCAAACTGTGCTCATTATAAGGTTGTGAGTTGTGCCAAAACCCATTGATGCGTAAACTATATTATACTGCTCTCGACCAATAGTTACTCAATATTTGTTTATTGTATATATCGTCTCTCATAATTCCCTATGGAATGGCTTATGTACTTTTATGCCTTTAAAGATTTTATGTCTTTATCTGATTTTAATAACATATGTTTTTTACTGTCTGAACCATAACTTACTTTTATAACAGCCAAAACCTGCCTTTTAATTTTACAGGAAATGATTTATTTAAGTACGCACTCAACACATTTAATTACGGTTATATGGCGTCGGACATTTGGTTAAGGACTACACAGATATTGAGAGAGGAAACCCGCTGTCGCCACTTCATGGGCTACTCTTTCCGATTAGGAGCAAGGGATCTTTTATATTCACCATCCCACAGACAGGATAGCAAATACCACAGCCTTTGATATACCAGTCGTGGTGCACTGGCTAGAACGAGAAATAGCCCAATGGGCCCACCGACGGGGATCGATCCCAAACCGACCGCACATCAAGCGAGCGCTTTACCACTGGGCTACGTTCCGCCCTTTTAATTCTACAGAGACGTAGAGACTTTTCATATTTAAAAAAATTAATTTGAATGTTTCGTTTATTGATTGTCAAAAGCTTATTTTAATATTACGATGACATACCCATATGTACATATATTAGTATTAATATCTTTGGTTTTTAACTTTACTATAAATGTGAATATTTGTTTATTGTATATATCGTCTCTCATAATTCCCTATGGAATGGTTTATGTACTTTAATATGTTAATTTTAAATGTAATTATGATGTACATGAGGTGAGACGTAAATAAAGATATTTTTTTTGTCTATCTGTCTGTCTGTCTGTCTATAATACTGGATGTAAATGTTATAATGACGTTAGTTTATACTATCAATAATTGCAAAAGCTAAAAAAGTACTCTATCGTGTTGTAAACAACTGTGTAGCAAAACAATAATGTTATACACATTCATTGCCAAATCATCCCATTTTAAACAGCTGCCTTGCGTTTTATTGCTGCTCAAGTATTTTGTAATTAATTAAAACAAAAATGACCGTGATGATTTTTTATGTTCCTGAAAGTATGAACTGTCTTGCACATTGTGTGAACGGCATAACGTGTTAGCGTGAGGCAAATTCAAACATAATTATGTAAAACAATTTCATGAATGTAAACAAATGTTGCGTTCAGTTTTCATAATTTATAGTTATTTCACAAATATAAATATTATGAAATAACAATCCAACTCTTTTGTCCTATTATTTACTTGTTTCTTCATAGGAAATTAATAAGGGAATCCGCATTCGGCTTCTCTGCTCGTAACTGGTGGAAATTATTTCTCTCGAGACATAGATTTGATAATACACATGTAGAGAGAATACACCATGAGATAGCGTTAGATACCATTTATCCTGCAACGAGCTGTTTTAAAACGTATCTAACAAGCGAAAACGAGTTGTAAGATAGATGGTAACTAACGACACAAATGTAGTATTATATTTCTTACATATCCTCAAAAACAAGGTTTTAAGCAAATTTAAACGTCATTTCCAACTAAAACCTACACCCCTTTCGCTTGTAGCTAACGTACGCGTTACAAACAAATTAATTTCAGGTTAACTTATACGTCACAGTGTAATCGATTTTGATATCTCTTTTTTATTGGATGGTATGACATTGGCGACCAGGGCCCCATTCCACAAAGCGATCTTAGCCCTAAGACCACCATAAGTGATAAGGCCCTGGTCATCACCCAGGAGCAGCCAGTCGTATATTTTTAAATTGATATCACACGTTTACATCGCATTAGTATGTATTATCAAAAATAACGAATGATGTTCTCACCAACTGGTATATAAGAATAACTGGTAAATCGTTTATTACCCTCGGTATAACAATTAAATAAATAAAGATATTATTGTATATATTTGATTTGTTTTTAATTGGGTTGAGGAACTAGTTAAACACACGCGAGAGCAGATAGTACCCACCGACATCCCGACGGAACATGTTCCTTGCAGACATAGTAAGGGTCAGTTTTTATACGTGTTGTACATAGATGGATAAATACTATACTTTTTATCATTTTATTCGAAAATTATTGGCAATGGGCAGTGGTGTAACCATAGGGGTGCCATGGGGCAATCCTCCTCGTAATCAAACCTCTTCCCTCCCCCACCACGTTATATATTTTCCAGTCACCACAACATGACTCATAGACAGTGTTGTTACTCCCATGTGGTTGCCCCCCCCCCCCCCCCCCCCCCCCCCCCCCCCCCCCCCCCCAATATAAAATTCCGGATACGCTAGAGACAATGGCAATGGATTTAGTGCCAAGCAACCCATAGATTTATTTATGTTATTGCGTCCACGAGTGGACTATTCAAAATAATTATGCACTGAAACGTGACCATACATTGTACATGTAGCTTAACAAATAATCCAGTAAGGTTAACTAAGCCCTAACACCAATTTGTCAATACAGATCACATAAAATATTAATTAGCTTTGAAGATTACAACACGCAATAATCAGATGTGAAACGATTAATTGATTTTACCTATTAAAAATATCTTCGTCTTATGCTAGGAATCAGACTACCAGCCGTCACGACAAAGTTGTCCAGTTCCTAGTATGAGCGCTCTTACAACTCGATTCCCGTCGTATAACCCATTAGTTGTTAATCTGAGCGGCACCTGTTGTAAGTCGGGAGTTGCGGGAAATTATAACGCAACCGTCGAGTTGACCAACTTCGTCGTGACAGTTGACAGTCTGACACTAGCATTACAAGCATTCTGGACTTTTTAAATGTAGCTCTTCTATCTTTTGTTATTCAGACGAGTCAAAAGAAGACTCTAGAAGATATGGACGTATGAGAAAAAACAAACAAATATGGCTTGCCATTTGATCACCTCTGAAACGACCATAAGAAGACTAGAGCAAGTTACACGTACAAATAATTTCCTTTATTTGAAAACATTCTCGTTCCAACCAGTGCACCACAGCTGGTCAAAGGCCGTGGTATTTGCTTTCCTGTCTGTGGGAAATTGCAGCGGGTTTCCTCTGTACTGATGACTACGTGTCACAATTACCAAATGTTTGACATCCAACAGTCAATGATTAATTAATCAATGTGCTCTAGTGGTGTCGTTAAACAAAACAATTTTGTATTTGAAAACACCGCTATAATGATTAGCTCTTGTTACAGATTTCAACAAATCAGCCAGCATACCTGTCAGTGAGTGAATCTTTGGTATATTAATGCAATAATAAATGTTTTCAATCAATCCATAAAACTCTGTTTCTCCGAGTTATTTTGTGAACGTAAATCATTTATAAAGACATTAAGATAAGTGTTGTTTTTTCTCGAAGCTTAAAAAAACATTAGCCGAAGAATCGCAAACACAAGCTGTACAGAAGCCACCACATGGGACGTTGATAAGGGATGACAAACTGCAAATTTGCAACCGTAAAGTGATTACATTTAAAGCGGTGCGCTAGGAGATGTGGAAGAAACTACTAATAAGGGAATTTTTAAAATGTCAGCAGTCCATCAAAGATCAGAACAATCTAAATGATAGATGACGACACATTATTGCTTATTTCGGATTTGGAGTCATAATCCAATGTTATTGTGCAAACGATTAACAAAGGAAAAACTCCGGTCTACCTTCATTCTTTCAGTTCAAATGGAGAAATGTATCTTTGTTGAAGACAGCCGATTCAGTGAATAAATTATTGTTTTCCATTGAGCTCTGTCTTGTGCAGATGTCGATGTGTCAAACCAATCTTGTTAGTAACAGTCTGCCCACAGACGAAACTGTGTAAAGAATGTGTCGACCGGGAGATTGACATTGATTTATCTGGATTCTCAAGAATTCAAAAGATTTACTTCAAACCATTCACTCTCAATCCACACCAAAGTTCACTAATATTAAAACATTTAAATTTTCAGGATTATACACAACAATCCCCCACGACAAACTAAAGAAAAATCTCCATTCCATAATCAATGGGGAATGTGTTACAAAGAATGGTGAACAAAAATATAAAGTATACTGAGACAGACATATATAATATGTTGCATTTTGTCATTGACAACATATACGTCAAATTTGGAAATAGGACATATAGGCATGCAATAGGAATCCCCATGGGCACCAACTGTCCTCCACTACTTGCCGATTTGTTTCTTTATGTATATGCATAAACATTTCTGACTAATCTGATAAAATAAAAACAAAGGAATCTCGCTAAAAGTTTTAATTTAACTTTCTACTATATTAATGATCTTATATAATTTCAATAATAGCAGGATTACGGATTACTTTCCATTGATTTATAAATAAAATAAACATCTGAAGGTATTAAACCAGTTTCCCATCTATGCATAGAGATTCAAAGCGACACTGGTATCCAAATAAGCTGTATGACAAAAGGGATGAAACCAATTTTCCCAATAATCAAGCAATATTACCTTCTGCTCCAGCTTTTGGTGTCCACATATCACAACTTCAAAGATACCTTAGGCCCCACTAAGTTAGAGCATGATCATTACATGCAGATTTCACACAACGCCATATCATTCTCGCACAGAAGTTGTTCCAACAAGGTTATGGTGTATAAGGACTCCTGACGGCATTCAAAAATGTATGGTAGACATGGAGGCTATATCTACTAAATACGATGAATCACTGTCCAAAATGGTAGCTGATGCTATTCCATATTTTGAACTTGTGTATACCTTTTCATATCTTTGGTGAAACTCTTGCACATTTATTATTTTCTCGTCCTTTTTAATAGAGTGAACACATGATATCATCACTGTTATGAAAGTGATTAATGAGTGCATGTCATCACAGCTGTATTTATTCCAATGACCTCTGTGACGGTGCAAAAGGGATGCAATCTCTAGTAAAGGATCTCCTACTGAATCGTCGTCCTCTTGTAGAAGAGACACTAGAGAGAGAGAGAGAGAGAGATTCATGGAATCAATCACTATTTTGCCAAATACCTATTCGACTTTGATTGTGCGGAGATACGGCCCTGACCATGTATTATGGTTTTGTCGTTAAGATACGTGGGACCAATCGCGGCCTTGTCATACTCATTAGACTCTTCCTAGTGCAGAGATTCGATTTTGAAAGTGATAATGGTTTTTTGGCTTTTAAAATTTCAGTGACCTAAATATCTAAGACGTTATTAGCTCGAGTGTTCTTTAGCTGTGGTCTCTACTTTAAACACAGCTAGAGAAAGATCTATGTAATAAAAGCGGAATTGTCGACAACCAAATAGTCGCCAACTACTGTGTCAAAAATGCACTTTTTATAACTAAATCTGAAGTTACAAGACCGTTAGTTTGATTATTCTCGAGTAGAAGCATGCCATTAAACTTATATGTTGAAAACTAGTACCAACACTACACGAAGAAACCCGACGGCCCTATGCGAAATCAAGTCGAACTGTATATTCTTGTGGTGACGTATAGAAACGTTTGTGGACACATGATATAATCAACACTCCTAGCTGCAAGGGTCATATCAAACGGTCACAAGACGAACTCATCAAAGTATTGCGGCGATGTTATGGAAAGCTGTTACTAATTTCAAAACACAGGTTCCTTTAATTTTTAATTTGTCATATGATAAATGTGTATTATATATAATACACTTCTGCAGTCGTTTTAAACCGTCAGCTAGACGGAAACAAGTTGCTAAATAGCTAAAACAAGTTGAGGTCTGCGTGTGCAGAACAACATTGCAAGGAGAAAGGTTTTTGCGACTGCCGTATATTTATAGTAGCCCAAATTGGATTTTTAACCTCCAAATAATTTCTTACGCACGAAAACATTGCATTAGGAAAAAAACAAATTCAATGTCTACAAACATTAGGATCATAAGAGGCCGTTCAAATATTACGTAACGCTATTCTCGTACAAGGAACTCGTACCGTGTGGCGTTGCCTTAAGCCTGATAAGTAGTAGGTTCGCATCCTAATACCGACTCCACCCTGAGTGGTGTTTAACGCCTAATCAGGGAGGTATAACGCAGCCCTCGGAAATACACTGCAGTCGGCGAAACCGGTTAGTAGGTTACGTGGTATTTCTCAGTCTTAACCGATTCTGTTACTACTCTAGCTTCGACATTTTATTTAGAGAACGGAATAGCTTGTCGATCAGAATGTATCATACTAAAGGAACGTTATTAAGATCGACATTTTAGGTCAGTAAATTTCATTGCGTTTAGATGTTTAGTAGGACCCATTTAGTTCCCACGACATGAAATCCCGCGAGGTGTTAATGCAGTTAAAATGTTAGTAAGAATTTTCAACACCATAAAAAATGCAATAAACGTAATTAAAATTTGTTATTTCAATTATTTGTTACAGCAAAAAAAAAAAAAAAAAAAAGATCCACACGCAAAAAACCCAACAACATGATCATGAACAAAGCACCGGTTATGGGAAAACAACAAGACGTAACCGATTCGAGACCTGAGCTATCGATCCCGACTTATTTCGAGAGCTACATCGAATTCTCTTGTACTAACTACTAACAACTAATCACTAACATTCTGTCTTGGCGAGGTGTAAGCCCATGACATCGTGCTTTAACGTTAATTGAAGCACGGAAATTAAGTTGAAATTAATAATTTTACACCACTGGTACAACTCGGATGTATGAGATTATAGGATATCTGTTCAGAATAGAGAATAAAGGGTTAATGGTATAAGGTCCACAGAACAGGCGTACTTGAACCTTCGGTGAGTGTAAGAACGTGTTATATCGTTTGATTGACGTGAATTCCATAACAAAAGCCACCTTCAGTGTTGGCCATGGACTGATTTTTCCAGTAAAAAGGGTTCTTACAATTATCACTTAACGAACTTTCTTTAATATTTGTGTGGATCATTAAAACATCAAAAAGCTTTCAAAAATACAATACACAATTCGGTAATAAAAGCGAAACTTGAAAACGTCGAATATTGTGATTAAAATACATAGCCGGAGTCAGTGAAGCGTGTTTAATTACTACGTGTTTTACAGGAAGTCGGGCTGGAAGGAACAAAAGAAAAACACGGTCATTGTAACTTCACGTCATTATGAAACATAAAGGAGATTTAAGTGAGGAAATATTTTTTGTTTTTATAACGACACCTCTAGAGCGCGTTGATTTATTAGTCACCGGCTACTGAATGCCAAACGTCCGATTAAAATTTTTAAATTCTAAATTATAGTCTTAGAGAGGAAACCGCCACATTTTATATACTCTGTCAAAAAAAACCCCGCATAGGTGTTAGGGAAAGAAGAAAAGTGTTTGATTTTACAAAATATATATTTTTTTTACAATTTGCTGAATGACCATGTTTGTTAATGTTCCTGGAATGGGACAGCATGCCCAAATGCACCCTAAAACAAATTTAACGCACGTTGTAGCACGTTGTGCGACAATTGCAGGAAATAGGCGTGAAATGGTAAGATTTTAGCGAATACACGTGAAACTCCGGGAAAAGATTGGGGTAGTGATGGGTATTTAAAGCTGCAATGCTCGCAATGATACCTCATTTCCATTTCGACGTAGACGAGTTACAAGGTGCCAAGACTAAGCCTGCAGAATCGAAACATTGCAATAGGCCGCCTCCAGTTAGATGAATCGCAGTCAACAGTCGCATGCCACATGGACGTCCATCAGAGCACCATTTCACGTCTCTGGGACAGATACCAGAAGTTTCAATCAGCTGAAGACCGGCCCAGAAGTGGTAGACCACGCATAACAACTGCAGCACAAGATCGCTACATCCGGGTTCTGCACTTGCATCACCGAACTGCCACAGCAACGAACACTGCTGGACACATACCTGGTTTGAGAAGGGTGTCTGCACAAGCCATTCGGAACCGACTTCGAGAAGCTGGTTTACGGGCTAGGAGACCGAATGTTGGCCCCGTCCTGCGACGTCAACATCGACATTTACGTGTTCGCTGGTGCACGAATGTACAAGGGTGGAACTTGGGAAACTGGCGGCGAGTATGGTTCAGCGACGAGTCACGTTTCCTTCTAAAGCGACGTGATTGGCGACAACGTGTTTAGAGACGCCGCAATGAACGTTTTGCCAACAACTGCGTCACCCAAGTTAACAGATTTGGTGGAGGGAGTGTCATGCTGTGGGGAGCCATCTCATACACTGGCAGAAGTGAACTTGTGTTTGTACAAGGCAACCTGACAGCTGTACGCTACCCGGATGAAAGTCTTCGCCGTCACATGCTTCCCATTTTGGATCGACAGAGAGAACTTTTTCGGCAGGACAATGCCAGGCCGCATACGGCACGTGTAACAATGGATTTCCTACAGAATGCAAACATTAATGTGCTGCCATGGCCATCAAGATCGCTAGATCTCAACCCCATTGAACATCTATGGGACGAACTGGACAAACGTGTACGCCAGCGTGACCCGGAGCCTCAGACGCTTCCGCAACTGTCACATGCACTGCAGGAAGAATGGACTAGGATTCCACGTGCCCGGATTCAGAGACTTATTCAGTTTATGCCAAGGAGATGTCGCGCAGTGATTGCTGCTACTGGTGGCCACGCAATGTACTGATTTCAGCGTCCTCGTGCGACGCTGTTTGGTGACGAAAACGCCTCCACTGCCGTCAGTCCATAGCAAGAACATTGTCACATGCTCATGTCAAATTTGACTGTGATACGATCATAAATAACGAAATTATGCCACTTTGTATTAAAGAGATAATTCCATGAATATTTCGCCTATGCGTTTCTTTTTTGACAGAGTATAATTATGTTCTACCCCCACAGACAGGATAACACATACCACGGCCTTTGGTATAACAGTCGTGGTGCATTGGCTAGAACGAAAGTGAGTAAATATGACACACTCGCGCATACTAACGAAACCACACCACACTATAAATATGACACACTCGCGCATACTAACAAAACCACACCACACTATAAATATGACACACTCGCGCATACTAACAAAACCACACCACACTATAAATATGACACACTCGCGCATACTAACAAAACCACACCACACTATAAATAAGCAAACTCACATGCAAGCATGCACGTATGTAGTGCCCACAAATGTCGTAACGACCACAAATGTCATCGTATTCAGTAGGCTGGTAGGTACTGGGTTCGCGCCCCAGTAATAGATTGCACCCAGAGCGAGGTTGAACAACACCGTGGTAAAGTTTAAAGCCACTACACCGACTAACTAACCACAAATAACTAGCCACTATCCAATACAGACAGTGTGCTTGAATTGAAATAGGAAAATAATAAGTTAAAATAAAATGACGTATATTATTACTTCAAAACTAATTTATGCTTAATTACTGTGTAAGCTAATTCAGTAAATGTATGAAAAATGTTTCTTGTTCACCCGTTGGTGATAATATCAATCTGGTAACACACTAATAACACACCAATAACACACACACACATACACACACACACACACACACACACACACACACGTGCGATGTTGATTTAAAGACATACGATTGGCTACTCCTAGATGATGACCCGGTTGCCACAGCCAAGCAAATAAGCATGATTGAAATTGATATCTCTGTAACGCATTAGTTAATCTGAAACTGATTGTACACACATGACATTAATTTTGCCCCCTTTTAAACCTATTTGTCTTAAATTAATATTTGCTCATCTGTTGACAAAAAACGGCGCTCATTGTATGCACATGAAAAGCCTGCCTCTGGTAAATTTCGTTGTTTTTAACATATTTCGTTTTTCATCTTTCCCTTTCTGTTCAATATTTCTGAGGTTTTTTTAACATCAAAGCTGACTTTTATTCACTAACGAAATATTAGATGGTTATATTCAATATCTTGTGTTTAATGAAGAAACTGTTTCAAAGAAATCTTGCTTTTAAAAAACACAGAAAAGAAGTATTATTCAATTGAAAACCATCGTGTTTTGGTGTTCTCTTTCTGAAGTCGAGTACAATAAGAATAGGTTTTTCCCCATCTGTAAACCCATTTATCTTAATGAGCTTAAAGGCATTCATGGCATAGCCATAATGTACGTCTAGCGAATTTGCGTTGTTGCCTCTAAACACTTTTTGCGATTTAAAACAATCCACTATGATGATAGAAATGAAGGAAAAGAAAGAAATGTTTTAGTTAACGACGCACTCGACACATTTTATTTACGGTTATATGGCGTCAGACATATGGTTAAGGACCACACAGATTTTGAGAGCAAACCCGCTGTCGCCACTACATGGGCTACTCTTCCGATTAGCAGCAAGGGATCTTTTATTTGCGCTTCCCACAGACAGGATAGCACAAACTATGGCCTTTGTTGAACCAGTTATGGATCACTGGTCGGTGCAAGTGGTTTACACCTACCCATTGAGCCTTGCGGAGCACTCACTCAGGGTTTGGAGTCGGTATCTGGATTAAAAATCCCATGCCTCAACTGGGATCCGAACCCAGTACCTACCAGCTTGTAGACCGATGGCCTACCACTACGCCACCGAGGCCGGTACCAGAAATGAAGGATGACATTGGGGCAATGGGCAACTATATTTACGTGCCCCTATCCACAAGGGTTCAGGCACGCCCGCCCCGGATCTAGCCTCTGACTTCGCCAGTGACCACCTCCGGGGCGGGAGTGATGACATTTATTGAGCTACAAAAGAGTATGTTGTTAAATAGGATTTTGAATAACCTTTGATCCTTGCGACTCCTCAGTCACCGCTCAGAGCGTCTCAACATCATGCTAGTTCCAGAAATAGCATTTTGAATAACCTTTGATCCGTGCGACTCCTCAGTCACTGTTCAGAGCGTCTCAACATCATGCTAGTTCCAGAAATAGCATTTTGAATAACCTTTGATCCTTGCGACTCCTCAGTCACCGTTCAGAGCGTCTCAACATCATGCTAGTTCCAAAAATGGCCAGAGGAGGCGGGACAATTATAAAAAGAAATCCACAAAAATGTCATTTCCGGTTTTGCGATATCCAATTTAAACGAAAAGTGCAGAAATGTTTAGTTTTAAAGCTGCACCATCACAGTGCCATTCTGTGATATCTTTTACCGATGCCGACTACAAAGGGAACTACAGTTTTATAAACGTGTTTTTGCCATCAACTCGTTAGTCCGTTGCAACAAAACAGCTAAAACCTGCATTATTTGCAATCGCTGTAGACATTAAGGATATTTTTGAACAAAGGTATTTTCCATAGCTGTTTGGAAATAAGATGCACACGGTAACCTCAAAACTATATTTACCATCTTTGTTTCGTGCTGTACACTTGCATGTGATCTCTTACACGTGCACTCAGCAGCCGCATTCCATTCCAGACAGACATGGTCTATTAACTACGTTCAAGGAAGGAAGAACTGTTTTATTTAACAACGGACTTAACACATTTCAATTACGGTTATATTGCGTCACACATATTATGGTTAAGACAGAAAATCTGCTGCCGCCACGCCATGAGATACTTTTTTGCATATATCATGGACTTCGTTACGCCAGTGCGTGACACATTACATCAACAACATTACCTCATATGTTTTGCTCCCACTGTAGAGAAAAATACACACAATCCATTCAGATAGACAAACCGACCGACCGACAGACAGACAACCTTCATGTAATAAAAAGCCCCAGGCCCCAAATACAATCATGTGCGATGTGCACGCGAATATTCACATGAGATACTCGCTACAATTTCCTGGTGATCTGCAAATTTATTCATTTTGAGATGACACCAGTTTTATAAGAATAATTATTAAAGGTATACCTGTATTTACATTAATAAAGGGCAAAACATACATATCTCCCAAATCACTTTATTTGTTTTACACAAATAATATATGTAATCTTCAATCAATGACTAGTTATTATTATGACAAATGTATATACATACAAACATATATACATACATACATACATACATATACATATACTGGATATAGTAAACGCAAGAATCTGAGATTGTTATAGAGGAAAAAAGTAGTTTGTTTTATTTAACGACGCCACTAAGAGCACATTGATCTTTTATGTTATAGAGGACGTCCATTCGTGTTGTAGAATATCATATGTTTGTTTAAATAGACGAATACAACTATTGATGTCACCCACATCCCAGAACAAAACCAAAACAATGACAAGACAAGACAAGACTTTATTAACACATGGTCCGTTGTACAACGCCATAGGAGGAATACAATACAATTTGTTAAATGTGTAGCCCACGTAGAATGGCCAGTATTATCAGATGATTTAAGCATCGCATAACTGCTTGGGAAACCTAAAACGTGGAAACTGTGACATTTTACACCAGTATTTACCAGCACGAGTCCTATATATATAATTGACTGAAGTGGAGCTCTCCCACACTCTCCCACGATTGTGGTGATTTGCCAACCTTAAAAGGTATTTACAAAATTTGATTTGGACGGTCTCGATTACTTTACTTGGATTTGTTATATAATGCTAACATGAACTTGTGTTCCTGAACCACAAGCATTAGTTTAGCTTTATTCCCTCATTATTTTGGACGGTCTCGATTACTTTACTTGGACTTGTTATATAATGCTAACATGAACTTGTGTTCCTGAACCACAAGCATTAGCTTAGCTTTATTCCCTCATTATTTTGGACAGTCTCGATTACTTTACTTGGACTTGTTATATAATGCTAACATGAACTTGTGTTCCTGAACCACAAGCATTAGTTTAGCTTTATTCCCTCATTATTTTGGACGGTCTCGATTACTTTACTTGGACTTGTTATATAATGCTAACACGAACTTGTGTTCCTGAACCACAAGCATTAGTTTAGCTTTATTCCCTCATTATTTTGGACGGTCTCGATTACTTTACTTGGACTTGTTATATAATGCTAACACGAACTTGTGTTCCTGAACCACAAGCATTAGCTTTAGCTTTATTGGACGGTCTCGATTACTTTACTTGGACTTGTTATATAATGCTAACACGAACTTGTGTTCCTGAACCACAAGCATTAGTTTAGCTTTATTCTCATTGGACGGTCTCGATTACTTTTTTGGACGGTCTCGATTACTTTACTTGGACTTGTTATATAATGCTAACACGAACTTGTGTTCCTGAACCACAAGCATTAGTTTAGCTTTATTCCCTCATTATTTTGGACGGTCTCGATTACTTTACTTGGACTTGTTATATAATGCTAACACGAACTTGTGTTCCTGAACCACAAGCATTAGTTCAGCTTTATTCCCTCATTATTTGGGGACGGGGTGTAGCCCAGTGGTAAAGCGTTCGCTTGTTCGGGGTTGGTTTAGAATCGATCCCCGTCTGTAGCCTCATTGGGCTATTTCTCGTACCAGCCAGTGCTCCACAACTGGGGTAACAAAGGCCGTGGTATGTATTATCTTGTCTGTGGGATGGTGCATATAAAAGATCCCTTGCTGCTAATCGAAAAGAGTAGCCCATGAAGTGGCGACAGCGAGTTTCCTCTCTCAATATCTGTGTGGTCCTTAACCATATGTCTGACGCCATATAACCGTAAATAAAATGTGTTGAATGCGTCATTAAATAAAACATTTCCTTCCTTTCCTGATTATTTTGGTATAAGAACAATACCCAAATATTTATAAAAGGATACTTCATGCACTTTAAGTCGTGATCCAGTATGAATCCATTTTCCATAAGTTCGCAAAAACCTCCTTTCCTAAATACTATCACTTTAGGCGTATCAAGATTTATTCTCATTCCAGTAGATAGGCAAACACATTCTAAAACGTTTGTGTTTAATTGTTGCTCGGCCGCCTCCCATTACGCACTAATAGAGTATTTAACATGATAAAGTACTGGTCTAAGCTTCTCAACACAGATAACTGCATTCTCAGAAATTGTTATTTATATTTGTACGATTGTGCTGAAAATAAAAATAAAAACAACTGGGCATATCAAATAAAACACGAACTAAATATGTTAGGATTTGATGATTTATGGACCCACCAATAGCTAGACCACAACACATTTAACACTCATTAAACAGAGAATAATAGATCAATCCCAACAAGCCATTAGAGCTCAAATCTCAGATTTCACTAAATGCACACACTACTTACATTATATTGATATTTATGCTTTGCAATATTACTTGTCTAAATACATCCCAGAGCGATTTAGGAAAGCCATAACAAGATACCGTCTATCAGCACACAATCTAGCTATTGAAACTGGCAGATACAATAATACTGACAGAGCAAATAGATTATGTTTAATTTGTGATAAAGATATTGAAGATGAATTTCATTTTGTACTGGTATGTCCATTTTATAGTGAATTAAGAAGGTAATATATTAAACCTTACTATTGAAAAAACCCATCTGTTCACAAATTTATTCAACTATTAGGAAATTATCTGTATCAAGCTACCCAGTTAAGAAACAACACTATGTAGTTATCTCATTTACTTATTTATTTAATTATAAAAAGTATTATTTACTTATTGTTTACTTACTTTCCATTGAACATTATTTCATTGTGTGTCACCATTGTTCACCTGTGTATTTGTGTATTTATATATTTATATATTTTCTTCTTGTAACTGATGAGCTGTTTAGCTCAAAGGCATACAAAATGAATAGCTGAGTGTAAGTAGCGACTATTGTAACGTCATCAGCATACATTAAGATGTGCTAATTAATGATTTAATTATGTGAAACTGTGTTAAAATGGAGGAAGATGAATTAACATTCGGTGCGTGCCACATTACCTCATGTAAACCAAATCATCTAGGCCGAATCATTTGAGTTTTATTATTCCCCCCCCCCCCCCTCCCAACCGAGTTGTTCTGCTCCTACTGTAGTGAAAATTACACATCAACTATTCAGAACAATTGTAATTTAAAATTGAGTGTATCACTTGTTTAAATGGAGAATAAGTTTATTAAAACCCCCAGATACATGTATTTACAAAATATGTACTGGCGTCAACAGTGCCCATCTGTATGGACATCAAGTGTTATTATGTGTTTGTGGAACAAAGAGGCGAGCTCACTGCTATTGGTAAGTTCATATTTTCTTCTTTTTAACAAATATTAATCAAACTGTTCACCTACTGTAATTATTTCAGAAACATAATTTTCGCATACTGACATTAAAAAGCTGAACTATAGAACCGAGCATGTGTGAACAATTTTTGTTTTGTTTTGAGTATACTCTAACGTAATTTGAAACATGATACTTTCCTCTTTACTGGATGAGGCAACACTTCCGCTTACTAAAATGATTTCATTTTACGTTTATAACATTTATTTTGTTACGTGAATTGGTTGGAATATATTCGATTTGATATAGCGGAATATATTCGATTTGATGTAGCGTAACTGCAAACTGCAGGTAATTTCTTTCGCACGCACAGTTATGCATGTACATATCCATAGATACGCCCTGTAGATACATTCAAGTACATAGTTCATTGCACGATTCTTGGAGAAAATGCGCACTTAACTTCCTGTTCTCTCAGCTAAACAGTGCGGAACACATTATATTTTTATGTTCTATGTACTATTAAAACTAGTACAGTGGGTCTTAAACTGGGGAGAGCGCCCTTTCAAGAATATAAGCACGAGTTAAATTGTTTACTAAGAAACAGAGAGGGTGAGAAAGTGGGTAAAAGGGAAGCGAAAGGACCACCCCGTCCAATTCCCCACTTTGAAACATTGCTTACTGCACCGTTAGGTGTACGTTGTTTCATGTTTGTCTTACACGGTATTACACGGTATAGCCTACACTCTTTCTTTGCGAAGAACACTCGTGACAGAACACTAATGGTAGATAATTTGTGGTAAAGGACTCATAGTACAGGACTCTTTGGTAAAACACGTGTGGTAGAATACTCGTGGTAGGGTACTCATAGTACAGGACTCTTTGGTAAAACACTCGTGGTAGTGTACTCATAGTACAGGACTCTTTGGTAAAACACTCGTGGTAGAATACTCGTGGTAGAGTACTAATAGTACAAAACTTTTGGTAAAACACTCGGTAGAGTACTCATAGTAAAGGACTCTTGGTAAAACATTTGTATTAGAGTATTCATAGTAAAGGACTCTTGGTAAAACACTTGTAGTAGAGTACTCATAGTAAAAGACTTGGTAAAACACTTTTGGTAAAACATTCGTGGTAAACACTTGTAGTAGAGTACTCATAGTAAAGGACTTGGTAAAACACTCTTGGTAAAATATTCGTGGTATTACACTTGTAGTAAAGTACTCATAGTAAAGGACTTGGTAAAACACTCTTGGTAAAACACTCGTAGTATAACACTTGTAGTAGAGTACTCATAGTAAAGGATTTGGTAAAACACTCTTGGTAAAATATTCGTGGTATTACACTTGTAGTAAAGTACTCATAGTAAAGGACTTGGTAAAACACTCTTGGTAAAACACTCGTAGTATAACACTTGTAGTAGAGTACTCATAGTAAAGGACTTGGTAAAACACTCTTGGTAAAATATTCGTGGTATTACACTTGTAGTAGAGTACTCATAGTAAAGGACTTGGTAAAACACTCTTGGTAAAACACTCGTAGTATAACACTTGTAGTAGAGTACTCATAGTAAAGGACTTGGTAAAACACTCTTGGTAAAATATTCGTGGTATTACACTTGTAGTAGAGTACTCATAGTAAAGGATTTGGTAAAACACTCTTGGTAAAATATTCGTGGTATTACACTTGTAGTAAAGTACTCATAGTAAAGGACTTGGTAAAACACTCTTGGTAAAACACTCGTAGTATAACACTTGTAGTAGAGTACTCATAGTAAAGGACTTGGTAAAACACTCTTGGTAAAATATTCGTGGTATTACACTTGTAGTAAAGTACTCATAGTAAAGGACTTGGTAAAACACTCTTGGTAAAACACTCGTAGTATAACACTTGTAGTAGAGTACTCATAGTAAAGGACTTGGTAAAACACTCTTGGTAAAATATTCGTGGTATAACACTTGTAGTAGAGTACTCATAGTAAAGGACTTGGTAAAACACTCTTGGTAAAATATTCGTGGTATTACACTTGTAGTAGAGTACTCATAGTAAAGGATTTTGTAAAACACTCTTGGTAAAATATTCGTGGTATTACACTTGTAGTAGAGTACTCATAGTAAAGGATTTTGTAAAACACTCTTGGTAAAATATTCGTAGTATAACACTTGTAGTACAGTACTCATAGTAAAGGACTTGGTAAAACACTCTTGGTAAAACACTCGTGGTAGAGTACTCATAGTACAGGACTCTTTGGTAGAACACTCGTGGTAGAGCTCTCCACTGATGTGCAATCGGTTGTTGCGTTAATCAACCTCAGTGAACGTTTTACGTCGCAGCCTGTGATACATCAGCGACCGAGGCTTGTCCTGTATATAGGGGAAGCACATAAAATTATACGATCCTCTGCTGGCTTTTAAAAACAATTTTTATTTTATTAAATTTTTTATACAGAAGGTATGCAGCGACAGCGGGTTTCGTCTCTCACTCTAGAAAACATATTATAGTAACCATATAGACCATGCATTTGGAGTTTACAATGCGCTGATGTGTCTTTAAGCATTTTTTCCTTTCACTTTTTAACTTTTGCATTTGACGCATCGCAAAGATAGTTATTTATCCTATTCCAATATCGTTTTTGTTCATTATTTAAAAAAGAAAAGAAATGCTGTTAAGTCTATCCATGGCGGCTTAAGAGGCTTTGGCCTCTCACTTTGAGTAGCACCTGTCGCAATGATCACATGTTAGACACGTAATAGCTGTGATTAAAAGTGCAGATGTGTCGTTAAACCGCACACATTCCTTTTTGTCGTTTAAATCGATCATAACCAGCGGTTAACACCAATACCTTTAACCTAGTAGTGCACGGTATCTGTGTCCGGAAATGAAAAAAACTGACAAAACATCCTCCCAAGCAATCTGTGATTGTTGTCCGTTTAAACTTTAAACTTGTGTGACAACAGGAAATTGATCCACACGGAACTATTCAGGGCTAAATATTTGACATTTAGTAAAACAGATTTAAAAAAAAGAAGAAAACAAAAAGATGCGTGCGTTTTTAAGAGTTAACAGCATATTAACTACTACACAAGAACGACTAACACTCGAATACTATCAATAATTATGGTCCCATTTTCAGCTGTTTTGTCAGTATTCCTAGCGTCCAAGCACGTTCACTGTGGGGATTGTCTCTATCTCTGTACCACGAATTATTCCCACAAGAACATTTCCTCCACGTTTATATAAATTATTTTTCTTCAGTCTGTGTACCGGGTACGTAATGATACTTGTTATTCATGTTTAATATAATATGTTGGAAACCCACCGAGTCCATGTTAAAGGGACTGTCCTGAGTTTGCAGCCGTTGTAAGGTGTTACTAATTAAAGGGACTGTCCTGAGTTTGCAGCCATTGTAAGATGTTACTAATTAAAGGGACTGTCCTGAGTTTGCAGCCGTTGTAAGATGTTACTATTTAAAGGGACTGTCCTGAGTTTGCAGCCGTTGTAAGATGTTACTATTTAAAGGGACTGTCCTGAGTTTGCAGCCGTTGTAAGATGTTACTAATTAAAGGGACTGTCCTGAGTTTGCAGCCGTTGTAAGATGTTACTATTTAAAGGGACTGTCCTGAGTTTGCAGCCGTTGTAAGATGTTACTATTTAAAGGGACTGTCCTGAGTTTGCAGCCGTTGTAAGATGTTACTAATTAAAGGGACTGTCCTGAGTTTGCAGCCGTTGTAAGATGTTACTATTTAAAGGGACTGTCCTGAGTTTGCAGCCGTTGTAAGATGTTACTATTTAAAGGGACTGTCCTGAGTTTGCAGCCGTTGTAAGATGTTACTAATTAAAGGGACTGTCCTGAGTTTGCAGCCGTTGTAAGATGTTACTAATTAAAGGGACTGTCCTGAGTTTGCAGCCGTTGTAAGATGTTACTATTTAAAGGGACTGTCCTGAGTTTGCAGCCGTTGTAAGATGTTACTATTTAAAGGGACTGTCCTGAGTTTGCAGCCGTTGTAAGATGTTACTATTTAAAGGGACTGTCCTGAGTTTGCAGCCATTGTAAGATGTTGCTATTTAAAGGGACTGTCCTGAGTTTGCAGCCATTGTAAGATGTTACTAATTAAAGGGACTGTCCTGAGTTTGCAGCCATTGTAAGATGTTACTATTTAAAGGGACTGTCCTGAGTTTGCAGCCATTGTAAGATGTTACTAATTAAAGGGACTGTCCTGAGTTTGCAGCCATTGTAAGATGTTACTATTTAAAGGGACTGTCCTGAGTTTGCAGCCGTTGTAAGATGTTACTATTTAAAGGGACTGTCCTGAGTTTGCAGCCGTTGTAAGATGTTACTATTTAAAGGGACTGTCCTGAGTTTGCAGCCATTGTAAGATGTTACTAATTAAAGGGACTGTCCTGAGTTTGCAGCCATTGTAAGATGTTACTAATTAAAGGGACTGTCCTGAGTTTGCAGCCATTGTAAGATGTTACTATTTAAAGGGACTGTCCTGAGTTTGCAGCCGTTGTAAGATGTTACTATTTAAAGGGACTGTCCTGAGTTTGCAGCCGTTGTAAGATGTTACTAATTAAAGGGACTGTCCTGAGTTTGCAGCCGTTGTAAGATGTTACTAATTAAAGGGACTGTCCTGAGTTTGCAGCCATTGTAAGATGTTACTATTTAAAGGGACTGTCCTGAGTTTGCAGCCATTGTAAGATGTTACTAATTAAAGGGACTGTCCTGAGTTTGCAGCCATTGTAAGATGTTACTATTTAAAGGGACTGTCCTGAGTTTGCAGCCATTGTAAGATGTTACTATTTAAAGGGACTGTCCTGAGTTTGCAGCCATTGTAAGATGTTACTATTTAAAGGGACTGTCCTGAGTTTGCAGCCATTGTAAGATGTTACTATTTAAAGGGACTGTCCTGAGTTTGCAGCCATTGTAAGATGTTACTATTTAAAGGGACTGTCCTGAGTTTGCAGCCATTGTAAGATGTTACTATTTAAAGGGACTGTCCTGAGTTTGCAGCCGTTGTAAGATGTTACTATTTAAAGGGACTGTCCTGAGTTTGCAGCCGTTGTAAGATGTTACTATTTAAAGGGACTGTCCTGAGTTTGCAGCCATTGTAAGATGTTACTATTTAAAGGGACTGTCCTGAGTTTGCAGCCATTGTAAGATGTTACTATTTAAAGGGACTGTCCTGAGTTTGCAGCCATTGTAAGATGTTACTATTTAAAGGGACTGTCCTGAGTTTGCAGCCATTGTAAGATGTTACTATTTAAAGGGACTGTCCTGAGTTTGCAGCCGTTGTAAGATGTTACTATTTAAAGGGACTGTCCTGAGTTTGCAGCCGTTGTAAGATGTTACTATTTAAAGGGACTGTCCTGAGTTTGCAGCCGTTGTAAGATGTTACTATTTAAAGGGACTGTCCTGAGTTTGCAGCCGTTGTAAGATGTTACTATTTAAAGGGACTGTCCTGAGTTTGCAGCCGTTGTAAGATGTTACTATTTAAAGGGACTGTCCTGAGTTTGCAGCCATTGTAAGATGTTACTAATTAAAGGGACTGTCCTGAGTTTGCAGCCATTGTAAGATGTTACTATTTAAAGGGACTGTCCTGAGTTTGCAGCCGTTGTAAGATGTTACTATTTAAAGGGACTGTCCTGAGTTTGCAGCCGTTGTAAGATGTTACTATTTAAAGGGACTGTCCTGAGTTTGCAGCCGTTGTAAGATGTTACTATTTAAAGGGACTGTCCTGAGTTTGCAGCCGTTGTAAGATGTTACTATTTAAAGGGACTGTCCTGAGTTTGCAGCCGTTGTAAGATGTTACTATTTAAAGGGACTGTCCTGAGTTTGCAGCCGTTGTAAGATGTTACTATTTAAAGGGACTGTCCTGAGTTTGCAGCCGTTGTAAGATGTTACTATTTAAAGGGACTGTCCTGAGTTTGCAGCCGTTGTAAGATGTTACTATTTAAAGGGACTGTCCTGAGTTTGCAGCCGTTGTAAGATGTTACTAATTAAAGGGACTGTCCTGAGTTTGCAGCCGTTGTAAGATGTTACTATTTAAAGGGACTGTCCTGAGTTTGCAGCCGTTGTAAGATGTTACTATTTAAAGGGACTGTCCTGAGTTTGCAGCCGTTGTAAGATGTTACTACTATTTAAAGGGACTGTCCTGAGTTTGCAGCCGTTGTAAGATGTTACTATTTAAAGGGACTGTCCTGAGTTTGCAGCCGTTGTAAGATGTTACTATTTAAAGGGACTGTCCTGAGTTTGCAGCCGTTGTAAGATGTTACTATTTAAAGGGACTGTCCTGAGTTTGCAGCCGTTGTAAGATGTTACTATTTAAAGGGACTGTCCTGAGTTTGCAGCCGTTGTAAGATGTTACTATTTAAAGGGACTGTCCTGTCCTGAGTCCTTTGCAGCCGTTGTAAGATGTTACTATTTAAAGGGACTGTCCTGAGTTTGCAGCCGTTGTAAGATGTTACTATTTAAAGGGACTGTCCTGAGTTTGCAGCCGTTGTAAGATGTTACTATTTAAAGGGACTGTCCTGAGTTTGCAGCCGTTGTAAGATGTTACTATTTAAAGGGACTGTCCTGAGTTTGCAGCCGTTGTAAGATGTTACTATTTAAAGGGACTGTCCTGAGTTTGCAGCCGTTGTAAGATGTTACTATTTAAAGGGACTGTCCTGAGTTTGCAGCCGTTGTAAGATGTTACTATTTAAAGGGACTGTCCTGAGTTTGCAGCCGTTGTAAGATGTTACTATTTAAAGGGACTGTCCTGAGTTTGCAGCCGTTGTAAGATGTTACTATTTAAAGGGACTGTCCTGAGTTTGCAGCCGTTGTAAGATGTTACTACTATTTAAAGGGACTGTCCTGAGTTTGCAGCCGTTGTAAGATGTTACTATTTAAAGGGACTGTCCTGAGTTTGCAGCCGTTGTAAGATGTTACTATTTAAAGGGACTGTCCTGAGTTTGCAGCCGTTGTAAGATGTTACTATTTAAAGGGACTGTCCTGAGTTTGCAGCCGTTGTAAGATGTTACTATTTAAAGGGACTGTCCTGAGTTTGCAGCCGTTGTAAGATGTTACTATTTAAAGGGACTGTCCTGAGTTTGCAGCCGTTGTAAGATGTTACTATTTAAAGGGACTGTCCTGAGTTTGCAGCCGTTGTAAGATGTTACTATTTAAAGGGACTGTCCTGAGTTTGCAGCCGTTGTAAGATGTTACTATTTAAAGGGACTGTCCTGAGTTTGCAGCCGTTGTAAGATGTTACTATTTAAAGGGACTGTCCTGAGTTTGCAGCCGTTGTAAGATGTTACTATTTAAAGGGACTGTCCTGAGTTTGCAGCCGTTGTAAGATGTTACTATTTAAAGGGACTGTCCTGAGTTTGCAGCCGTTGTAAGATGTTACTATTTAAAGGGACTGTCCTGAGTTTGCAGCCGTTGTAAGATGTTACTATTTAAAGGGACTGTCCTGAGTTTGCAGCCGTTGTAAGATGTTACTATTTAAAGGGACTGTCCTGAGTTTGCAGCCGTTGTAAGATGTTACTATTTAAAGGGACTGTCCTGAGTTTGCAGCCGTTGTAAGATGTTACTAATTAAAGGGACTGTCCTGAGTTTGCAGCCGTTGTAAGATGTTACTATTTAAAGGGACTGTCCTGAGTTTGCAGCCGTTGTAAGATGTTACTATTTAAAGGGACTGTCCTGAGTTTGCAGCCGTTGTAAGATGTTACTATTTAAAGGGACTGTCCTGAGTTTGCAGCCGTTGTAAGATGTTACTATTTAAAGGGACTGTCCTGAGTTTGCAGCCGTTGTAAGATGTTACTATTTAAAGGGACTGTCCTGAGTTTGCAGCCGTTGTAAGATGTTACTATTTAAAGGGACTGTCCTGAGTTTGCAGCCGTTGTAAGATGTTACTAATTAAAGGGACTGTCCTGAGTTTGCAGCCGTTGTAAGATGTTACTATTTAAAGGGACTGTCCTGAGTTTGCAGCCGTTGTAAGATGTTACTATTTAAAGGGACTGTCCTGAGTTTGCAGCCGTTGTAAGATGTTACTAATTAAAGGGACTGTCCTGAGTTTGCAGCCGTTGTAAGATGTTACTAATTAAAGGGACTGTCCTGAGTTTGCAGCCGTTGTAAGATGTTACTATTTAAAGGGACTGTCCTGAGTTTGCAGCCGTTGTTACTAATTACTGTCCTGAGCAGCCGTTGTAAGATGTTACTAATTAAAGGGACTGTCCTGAGTTTGCAGCCGTTGTAAGATGTTACTATTTAAAGGGACTGTCCTGAGTTTGCAGCCGTTGTAAGATGTTACTATTTAAAGGGACTGTCCTGAGTTTGCAGCCGTTGTAAGATGTTACTATTTAAAGGGACTGTCCTGAGTTTGCAGCCGTTGTAAGATGTTACTATTTAAAGGGACTGTCCTGAGTTTGCAGCCGTTGTAAGATGTTACTATTTAAAGGGACTGTCCTGAGTTTGCAGCCGTTGTAAGATGTTACTATTTAAAGGGACTGTCCTGAGTTTGCAGCCGTTGTAAGATGTTACTATTTAAAGGGACTGTCCTGAGTTTGCAGCCGTTGTAAGATGTTACTAATTAAAGGGACTGTCCTGAGTTTGCAGCCGTTGTAAGATGTTACTATAATTAAAGGGACTGTCCTGAGTTTGCAGCCGTTGTAAGATGTTACTATTTAAAGGGACTGTCCTAAAGGGACTGTCCTGAGTTTGCAGCCGTTGTAAGATGTTACTATTTAAAGGGACTGTCCTGAGTTTGCAGCCGTTGTAAGATGTTACTATTTAAAGGGACTGTCCTGAGTTTGCAGCCGTTGTAAAGATGTTACTACTTTAAAGGGACTGTCCTGAGTTTGCAGCCGTTGTAAGATGTTACTATTTAAAGGGACTGTCCTGAGTTTGCAGCCGTTGTAAGATGTTACTATTTAAAGGGACTGTCCTGAGTTTGCAGCCGTTGTAAGATGTTACTATTTAAAGGGACTGTCCTGAGTTTGCAGCCGTTGTAAGATGTTACTATTTAAAGGGACTGTCCTGAGTTTGCAGCCGTTGTAAGATGTTACTATTTAAAGGGACTGTCCTGAGTTTGCAGCCGTTGTAAGATGTTACTACTTTAAAGGGACTGTCCTGAGTTTGCAGCCGTTGTAAGATGTTACTATTTAAAGGGACTGTCCTGAGTTTGCAGCCGTTGTAAGATGTTACTATTTAAAGGGACTGTCCTGAGTTTGCAGCCGTTGTAAGATGTTACTATTTAAAGGGACTGTCCTGAGTTTGCAGCCGTTGTAAGATGTTACTAATTAAAGGGACTGTCCTGAGTTTGCAGCCGTTGTAAGATGTTACTATTTAAAGGGACTGTCCTGAGTTTGCAGCCGTTGTAAGATGTTACTATTTAAAGGGACTGTCCTGAGTTTGCAGCCGTTGTAAGATGTTACTAATTAAAGGGACTGTCCTGAGTTTGCAGCCGTTGTAAGATGTTTGCAGCCGTTGTAAGATGTTACTAATTAAAGGGACTGTCCTGAGTTTGCAGCCGTTGTAAGATGTTACTATTTAAAGGGACTGTCCTGAGTTTGCAGCCGTTGTAAGATGTTACTATTTAAAGGGACTGTCCTGAGTTTGCAGCCGTTGTAAGATGTTACTATTTAAAGGGACTGTCCTGAGTTTGCAGCCGTTGTAAGATGTTACTAATTAAAGGGACTGTCCTGAGTTTGCAGCCGTTGTAAGATGTTACTATTTAAAGGGACTGTCCTGAGTTTGCAGCCGTTGTAAGATGTTACTAATTAAAGGGACTGTCCTGAGTTTGCAGCCGTTGTAAGATGTTAAAGGGACTGTCCTGAGTTTGCAGCCGTTGTAAGATGTTACTATTTAAAGGGACTGTCCTGAGTTTGCAGCCGTTGTAAGATGTTACTATTTATTTAAAGGGACTGTCCTGAGTTTGCAGCCGTTGTAAGATGTTACTATTTAAAGGGACTGTCCTGAGTTTGCAGCCGTTGTAAGATGTTACTAATTAAAGGGACTGTCCTGAGTTTGCAGCCGTTGTAAGATGTTACTATTTAAAGGGACTGTCCTGAGTTTGCAGCCGTTGTAAGATGTTACTATTTAAAGGGACTGTCCTGAGTTTGCAGCCGTTGTAAGATGTTACTATTTAAAGGGACTGTCCTGAGTTTGCAGCCGTTGTAAGATGTTACTATTTAAAGGGACTGTCCTGAGTTTGCAGCCGTTGTAAGATGTTACTATTTAAAGGGACTGTCCTGAGTTTGCAGCCGTTGTAAGATGTTACTATTTAAAGGGACTGTCCTGAGTTTGCAGCCGTTGTAAGATGTTACTAATTAAAGGGACTGTCCTGAGTTTGCAGCCGTTGTAAGATGTTACTATTTAAAGGGACTGTCCTGAGTTTGCAGCCGTTGTAAGATGTTACTATTTAAAGGGACTGTCCTGAGTTTGCAGCCGTTGTAAGATGTTACTATTTAAAGGGACTGTCCTGAGTTTGCAGCCGTTGTAAGATGTTACTATTTAAAGGGACTGTCCTGAGTTTGCAGCCGTTGTAAGATGTTACTATGTTACTATTAAAGGGACTGTCCTGAGTTTGCAGCCGTTGTAAGATGTTACTATTTAAAGGGACTGTCCTGAGTTTGCAGCCGTTGTAAGATGTTACTATTTAAAGGGACTGTCCTGAGTTTGCAGCCGTTGTAAGATGTTACTATTTAAAGGGACTGTCCTGAGTTTGCAGCCGTTGTAAGATGTTACTATTTAAAGGGACTGTCCTGAGTTTGCAGCCGTTGTAAGATGTTACTATTTAAAGGGACTGTCCTGAGTTTGCAGCCGTTGTAAGATGTTACTATTTAAAGGGACTGTCCTGAGTTTGCAGCCGTTGTAAGATGTTACTATTTAAAGGGACTGTCCTGAGTTTGCAGCCGTTGTAAGATGTAAGATGTTACTAAGATGTTACTAAAGGGACTGTCCTGAGTTTGCAGCCGTTGTAAGATGTTACTATTTAAAGGGACTGTCCTGAGTTTGCAGCCGTTGTAAGATGTTACTATTTAAAGGGACTGTCCTGAGTTTGCAGCCGTTGTAAGATGTTACTATTTAAAGGGACTGTCCTGAGTTTGCAGCCGTTGTAAGATGTTACTATTTAAAGGGACTGTCCTGAGTTTGCAGCCGTTGTAAGATGTTACTATTTAAAGGGACTGTCCTGAGTTTGCAGCCGTTGTAAGATGTTACTATTTAAAGGGACTGTCCTGAGTTTGCAGCCGTTGTAAGATGTTACTATTTAAAGGGACTGTCCTGAGTTTGCAGCCGTTGTAAGATGTTACTATTTAAAGGGACTGTCCTGAGTTTGCAGCCGTTGTAAGATGTTACTATTTAAAGGGACTGTCCTGAGTTTGCAGCCGTTGTAAGATGTTACTATTTAAAGGGACTGTCCTGAGTTTGCAGCCGTTGTAAGATGTTACTATTTAAAGGGACTGTCCTGAGTTTGCAGCCGTTGTAAGATGTTACTATTTAAAGGGACTGTCCTGAGTTTGCAGCCGTTGTAAGATGTTACTATTTAAAGGGACTGTCCTGAGTTTGCAGCCGTTGTAAGATGTTACTATTTAAAGGGACTGTCCTGAGTTTGCAGCCGTTGTAAGATGTTACTATTTAAAGGGACTGTCCTGAGTTTGCAGCCGTTGTAAGATGTTACTATTTAAAGGGACTGTCCTGAGTTTGCAGCCGTTGTAAGATGTTACTATTTAAAGGGACTGTCCTGAGTTTGCAGCCGTTGTAAGATGTTACTATTTAAAGGGACTGTCCTGAGTTTGCAGCCGTTGTAAGATGTTACTATTTAAAGGGACTGTCCTGAGTTTGCAGCCGTTGTAAGATGTTACTATTTAAAGGGACTGTCCTGAGTTTGCAGCCGTTGTAAGATGTTACTATTTAAAGGGACTGTCCTGAGTTTGCAGCCGTTGTAAGATGTTACTATTTAAAGGGACTGTCCTGAGTTTGCAGCCGTTGTAAGATGTTACTATTTAAAGGGACTGTCCTGAGTTTGCAGCCGTTGTAAGATGTTACTATTTAAAGGGACTGTCCTGAGTTTGCAGCCGTTGTAAGATGTTACTATTTAAAGGGACTGTCCTGAGTTTGCAGCCGTTGTAAGATGTTACTATTTAAAGGGACTGTCCTGAGTTTGCAGCCGTTGTAAGATGTTACTATTTAAAGGGACTGTCCTGAGTTTGCAGCCGTTGTAAGATGTTACTATTTAAAGGGACTGTCCTGAGTTTGCAGCCGTTGTAAGATGTTACTAATTAAAGGGACTGTCCTGAGTTTGCAGCCGTTGTAAGATGTTACTAATTAAAGGGACTGTCCTGAGTTTGCAGCCGTTGTAAGATGTTACTAATTAAAGGGACTGTCCTGAGTTTGCAGCCGTTGTAAGATGTTACTAATTAAAGGGACTGTCCTGAGTTTGCAGCCGTTGTAAGATGTTACTATTTAAAGGGACTGTCCTGAGTTTGCAGCCGTTGTAAGATGTTACTATTTAAAGGGACTGTCCTGAGTTTGCAGCCGTTGTAAGATGTTACTATTTAAAGGGACTGTCCTGAGTTTGCAGCCGTTGTAAGATGTTACTAATTAAAGGGACTGTCCTGAGTTTGCAGCCGTTGTAAGATGTTACTAATTAAAGGGACTGTCCTGAGTTTGCAGCCGTTGTAAGATGTTACTATTTAAAGGGACTGTCCTGAGTTTGCAGCCGTTGTTGTAAGATGTTACTATTTAATTAAAGGGACTGTCCTGAGTTTGCAGCCGTTGTAAGATGTTACTATTTAAAGGGACTGTCCTGAGTTTGCAGCCATTGTAAGATGTTACTATTTAAAGGGACTGTCCTGAGTTTGCAGCCGTTGTAAGATGTTACTATTTAAAGGGACTGTCCTGAGTTTGCAGCCATTGTAAGATGTTACTATTTAAAGGGACTGTCCTGAGTTTGCAGCCGTTGTAAGATGTTACTATTTAAAGGGACTGTCCTGAGTTTGCAGCCGTTGTAAGATGTTACTAATTAAAGGGACTGTCCTGAGTTTGCAGCCGTTGTAAGATGTTACTATTTAAAGGGACTGTCCTGAGTTTGCAGCCGTTGTAAGATGTTACTATTTAAAGGGACTGTCCTGAGTTTGCAGCCGTTGTAAGATGTTACTATTTAAAGGGACTGTCCTGAGTTTGCAGCCGTTGTAAGATGTTACTATTTAAAGGGACTGTCCTGAGTTTGCAGCCGTTGTAAGATGTTACTATTTAAAGGGACTGTCCTGAGTTTGCAGCCGTTGTAAGATGTTACTATTTAAAGGGACTGTCCTGAGTTTGCAGCCGTTGTAAGATGTTACTAATTAAAGGGACTGTCCTGAGTTTGCAGCCGTTGTAAGATGTTACTATTTAAAGGGACTGTCCTGAGTTTGCAGCCATTGTAAGATGTTACTATTTAAAGGGACTGTCCTGAGTTTGCAGCCATTGTAAGATGTTACTATTTAAAGGGACTGTCCTGAGTTTGCAGCCGTTGTAAGATGTTACTAATTAAAAGGACTGTCCTGAGTTTGCAGCCGTTGTAAGATGTTTGCGACATCAGAGTGTTGTTGGCGACTACTATTTCATACTAAATACATTTTCTTGTTTAGAATACCAGTACCTGTATATCGAATGCGTTTGCGGTCGTATATCCTAATATTTGTACCACTCCGTTTTTACTTTAATTCGTGATATATTTGTTTTTGTACGTTAAAATCCGGTTAGGACTACTACAAGCACTAGGATAACAACAAACACCTTGTAAATACAAACACTGATATTCTAAATAAGAAAATGTATTTAATTTGTATCTTACGTCATCGAAAAGGCTCTATTGGTCAGAAACATTTTACAATGGTTGTAAACTCAGGGCTGTCTCTTTAATACTTTATGACCTTTCTTATTTTCACCTTTTTTTCATAAACATTGGCGCTATTCAACAATGAGATAAATTATACATATTCATAATCTAACCAATGCTAGTTTGATTTCTTCATTCAGATTACGTAGAGCCAAAACGCATACGGGCTACCATTTTTGTAGGGGAGCAGGCTGGTTTTTGTGCGAATTAAACGAAACTGCCTGAATATGCCTAACAATTATTCACATTAACATTACTATCAAACAGCTATATAAGGTTGTAAACGAATTTTGAGGGTAGAATGATGGAAATACATGGTAAAAAGGTGTCAAGTTAGTTAATTTTGCCCGAATATCTGTATTATTTTTGCCCGAATTTGAGGTTTTGATCCAGCGCTAGTGGGGCAATTGCCCCCTCTGCCCTCTGTCTCGTACGCTTATGCTAAAACGTGTAGTAAAATGGTTTTTGTTTTAATTTAAAAAATGTTTTAATGCTAAAGTATTTTTCAGATTGCTTATGTTAGTTCTCAACTCACATGTATTTCGGAAAGATCCGAGATTTGGTTTCCATATCAATATTTAAACCATTAGATTGCTAATTAAATTACCAATCCCTTAACTCCTGGGTTTCAATCAACTTTCTAATCTATTTTATTATTATTACACAAAACACATTTGCGTTTTCAAAACTAACTAACTACATGTTCTTTATAAACAAAACCGCTGATTTTCATAACACCGTTCTGTCAATCTAATCGAATTATGCGTTTAGTGGCAATGATTAGCAAATCGACGCATGCAAATTTACTTGAAAATCGTAGCGTGCAAATTGTGCACGTTATGGTAACCGTCGTTCAAAAGGCTCCAGACAGACACAGAAATTGCCACCTCCTTTCAGAAAAGAGTTCCACAGATTGCCGTTTGTTTACAGACTCATTTCAGGTATTTACACAACGAACTAAAACGCAGAAGCAATATCCCGTTTCTTGCCCAGCGATCGATCTCGTCTTACCAGCAAGAACGCCTTAATTGTGTGTCTGGCGCTTTATGAAGCGAGTTTCAATTCACAACGTTTGTCCTAAAAACATTAAATGAACAAAAGTTCAGAAAAGATTATAGTTTCCCTAAAGAAGTGTTACAGTCCATTGTTCGTTCTGTTATTAAGTAATGCATTTAAAAAGAAGTATGTTGTTACCTGGCTCTGTTTAATTTGTTTTCATGAATCTGTCGTAATTTGTAATGTCATTTTCTTGAAATCTTTTCAACCCATATTTAATGAATTGCACTTACATATTTCCTTGCACCGAATCAGGGCCCGGTAACACAAAGCACTCGTAACGCTTACGTCAGACGTACACCATACATTATGTTTGGTGTACGTCTGACGTAAGTGTTACGAGTGCTTTATGTTGCCGAGCCCAGAGCTTCGTGTCAAAACTCGAGGTAATAATATATGACATTGATTATAATTATTTGTGCAAGTAATATTATCTCGTGCCAGTAAATTAATATACATGTACCTTCATGTACACAGTTGTTATGCAGTATACACTGGGTGTTGAAACCAGTGTAGGGTACCCACACTCCACCTCAAAACTCCTACAAAATGGAGCTGCGATTTTCAGAAACAAATAATGCTAATGCTAATAGTGCTAATAAAATAATTAAATATGTCATTTGAGCCCCCATGTTCTTGTAGTTAGGCTATTTCAAATGTGAGGTGCCACAGTTTTATTAGTGTACTAAACCTGGGTGTGTTGAAATGGTTTTATATTAGTTTTATTAGGACATGTTAACATTGTCGGCAATGAATGTTGCCGTAGTCCAACAGAACGTATAGTTAGAGAAATGGCGAGCGTGCTTACTGCTGTGAGCTATTTATTTCACCGTATCGAGTATCACTTTAATAATTCGCCCATTTTCGACGTCAGGTTAATAATTAATAATAAAGAATTATGCATCTATGTCATGACGTATATTCAACATTTTATTGTTATTCTGCCCTACGACATTGAACCTATTTAATAATTCATCTGTGTCATAACTTTGAGGTTAAATCTTTAACCTTCTTTTCGTTCGCTTGTTGACTACACGTCGAGGCCAGCAGTGACTATGGATGATACTGTTCTCTGTAGATCACTTCTTGTGCCGTACAGCTTCTTCTGGAGAGTTGTTATAGTTGTCCAGGTAGTCTCCCTCAGTTGCTGTAGGTTTATGTAGTCTTGGATAACATCTTCGGTTGTCTATTCTGCTTCTCTACAGGAGCACATGGAAGAAGGTACCAGCCGGAACCTCTTATGCATATGCTGCTTCAGCCTGTTGTGTCCAGTTCTTAGTCGAAAAATGATGATATGTTCCTGACAGGACAGCTAGTAATAATCACTGGTTTGTTTGGGAGGTCTATAGAGAGATTTAATTTGGGGTTTCATCTCTTCGTATGTCACCCAGTTATCCTCCTGTTCTTTAGTTTCACCCAGTTTTGCCAGTCTGTCTGTATTTTCATTTCCTGGTATGCCACAGTGAGCAGGGATCCATAGTAACACGACTTGGTTGATACTGCTGATAGGATGTAGAGCTTCTGAAAGTCTGTCAAGCTTGTTGTTTTCAAGAGCCTGGAAGGCAGAGAGAGTATCCGTCAGGAAGACGAGCAGTTCTCCTCTCTGGTGCTGATAATGTAGGCAGCATGAATGAGAGCCTCAACCTCTGCAGAATTGTTTGTGTAGTGTTTCCCTGTAGGAAAATGTGCCTCCTCTCGGTAGCCACTAGGGTTCATGATGTATATTCCAGCCCCTCTGTTTTCCACTGCATTTGTTGCAGATCTGTCAGTATATACCTGTGTCCATGATGTCTCTGGGTACTCTTTATCAATCATGGCCAGTGTCAGGGCTCGTTTGTATTGTTCACTGTGTTCCTCTCCAGGGGTGAGGTGTTGGACCACTGTGTAGAACTTTACATTGTTCAGCTGTGGTTCCCATGGTGGGATGCAGCTGACAGTACTAGCATGATGGATTTTATCTGGTAGTTGTCTCTTATGTTGCCTCAGGAGTGATTTTCTCTGTTTATGAAAGCTAGTTCTTTTGAGTCTGTTGCAGGGATAGTGCATTGGGTTTTGTGGCAAAGACTTGAACTTAGTGGCTTGTATCATGAGCTTGGAATCCCGGCGTTTGCTGAGAGGTACGATGCCAGTGAGCTGTTCCCTGTTCTCAATGGGGTTGACCTCATTGCTCCAGTTATTATCCTGAGTGCTTGATTTTGAACCCTGTCTAATTTTTGTTGATGTGACTTTGCTGCTGTTAACCATGCACTGGATCCGTACTCAAGATGTGATCTGATTGCTCCTTGGTAGACCCTTTTCAGTATGTTATGATCAGCACCCCACTTGGTGCTAGCTAGTTTTCTCATTATGGCAAGTTTTCTTCGAGCTTTGTCCTCGGCTTTCTCCACTTGTGGTTTCCAGGTCTGTCTCTTGTCAAAAGTGACCCCCTGGTATGTCTGTTGGTCCTCATACTGTAGAGGCGTGTCATCAAGTTTTAAGTTTCCTGCTTTGTGGAGCGTGAGAAAAGAGTGGCAGCTGACTTGTCTTTGTTGATTGTCATGCACCAGTCTCGAGTCCAACATGTAACATTGTCAAGAACAACCTGCATACGATATGTTGCTGTTGTTGCATACTCCTCCGAGCACCACAAAACTAGATCATCTGCATATAGTGCTACATGCATCCCTTTGGGTAGTTGTGTGACCAGGTCAGTGATGAAGATGATGAAGATAGTAGGTGACAGTACTCCTCCCTGAGGTACTCCATGGCGAATGAGTACTTTTTTGCTGTGTTGGCCATCTACCATTACTCTCGCCCTTCGGTTATGAAGATAAGACTTAGTCCACTTGTACATGTCACATATACCGTGGGTTTTTTTTGTAGCTTTGCTAGCAGGCCATCTTTCCAGACCTTGTCAAAGGCCTTTTGCAGATCAACGAAGGAGGCAAAAACAGCCTTCCGTGCTCGGAAAGCATCTTCTATTACTTGTGACAGGTAGGTGGCCTGGTCTTCTGTGCTGCGGAATTGTCTAAATCCTGCCTCTTCTTGAGTGATGATGTTCTGTTTCAAGGAACTGTTGAAGCCGATAGTTGATAGTGCGCTCTAGGGTCTTGCAGACACAGCTAGTTAGGCTGATGAATCTGTAGCTGCTTGCCTTTTGTTTGTTTTTACTTTTTTGCAGTGTGGGTTTCATCACCGCCTCTGTCCAGATTTGTGGCACCTTGCCTTCAGACCAGCTTAGGTTGAAAATTTCCAATAGCTTGGATCGCGCAGTATTGCCTAGGTGTTTCAGCATTTCATTAGTAATACCATCCGATCCTGGAGATTTTGTTTTTTTGTTTAGATGTTTCAGGGCATTTGCAAGTTCTGGTAGAGTTATACTATTTGTCATGGAATCTTGCGGGGTAGCTCTACTTGCCATTTCTTTTTATTCCCTTTGTGCTTCTTTCATCTGAGTTGTTGTGATGGTAATGCCACTTTCCTTGGCATAGGCCTTTGCTAAAAAGTTAGCAGATTTCTTACGCGTGAGTATACTTCCATCTTCTGTCCATGGGATTCTTCCTCATTTAGTTGTTTTGTAAGTTTCCATAATTTGGTGCTGTCCTTTTCAAGGTTGAGTGCAGCAGTTTTGTCTCTCCAGCGTTTTCTTTTGGATTCAATCTTTATTCTGAGGTGTATGCTTTTAGCATACTGGAGCTTTAGGTTGTTGTTTTGGCTCGGTTTAGACTCTGCTTCTTCCCGTACCCGGGTCAGTTCTTCATGTGCCATTTGAAGTTTTTTTTATTCCAGTAAGGAGCATATACTTTCCTGACTCCTCTTGGAATATTTTCTTTGGCAGTCTTTAATGATTTGGAGGTTGAATTCCTTCACTATAGTGTCGATGTTTCTTCCCTGCACTTCAATTTCTTTGGTCAACTCGTTCGTATGAAGCTTGAAAAGTTCACATTTGGCTTTAATCATTCTGTTATCTCACACGGTCGATACCGTTATCGCCTATATCATGACGCCATATCTTTATCTTTAATCACTGACTGTCTCACGATATCGGGTCTATACGGTTAATCAGTCTTACGAGACCGTTTCTATACCGTTAATCATCGCCTGTCCCACGAGATCATGTCTATACCGTTAATCATCGCCTGTCTCACGATTTTGTGTCTTTACCGTATATCATCGTTAATCTCACGATTTCGTGTCTTTACCGTTAATCATCATCTGTCTCACGAGGTCTTCTCTATACCATTAATCATCATCTGTCTCACGAAATCTTGTCTATACCAATAATCAACGTCTGTCTCACGAAGTCTTGTCTATACCATTAATCATCGTCTGTCTCACGAGGACTTGTCTATACCGTTAATCATCGCCTGCCTCATGATATCGTGGCTATACCGTTAATCTTTATCTCACGAGATCGTTTCTATACCGTTAATCATCATCTGTCTCACAAGGTCGTGTCTATACCGTTAATCATCGACTGTCTCGCGAGGTCTTGTCCATACCATTAATCATCGTCTGTCTCACGATGTCGTGTCTATACCGTTAATTATCGAATGACTCACGAGGTCTTTTCTATACCGTTAATCATCGACTGTCTCACGAGATCGTGTCTATAACGTTAATCACTGCCTGTCTCACGATATCGTGTCTATACCGTTAATCAACGTCTTTCTGATGAGGTCTTTTCTATACCATTAATCATCGAATATCTCACGAGGTCTTTTCTATACCGTTAATCTTCGACTGTCTCACGAGGTCTTTTCTATACCGTTAATCATCGACTGTCTCACGAGATCATGTCTATAACGTTAATCACTGCCTGTCTCACGATATCGTGTCTATACCGTTAATCAACGTCTTTCTGATGAGGTCTTTTCTATACCATTAATCATCGACTGTCTCACGAGGTCTTTTCTATACCGTTAAACATCGACTGTCTCGCGAGGTCTTGTCCATACCATTGATCATTGTCTGTCTCACGATGTCTTGTCTATACCGTTAATTATCGAATGACTCACGAGGTCTTTTCTATACCGTTAATCATCGTCTGTCTACCGATGTTGTGTCTATACCGTTAATTATCGAATGTCTCACGAGGTCTTTCTATACCGTTAATCTTCGACTGTCTCACGAGATCGTGTCTATAACGTTAATCACTGCCTGTCTCACGATATCGTGTCTATACCCTTAATCAACGTCTTTCTGATGAGGTCTTTTCTATACCATTAATCATCGACTGTCTCACGAGGTCTTTTCTATACCGTTATACATGGACTATCTCATGAGACGTGTCTATACCGTTAATCATCAACTGTCTCGCGAGGTCTTGTCCATACCATTAATCATCGTCTGTCTCACGATGTCGTGTCTATACCGTTAATTATCGAATGACTCACGAGGTCTTTTCTATACCGTTAATCATCGACTGTCTCGCGAGGTCTTGTCCATACCATTGATCATTGTCTGTCTCACGATGTCTTGTCTATACCGTTAATTATCGAATGACTCACGAGGTCTTTTCTATACCGTTAATCATCGTCTGTCTACCGATGTCGTGTCTATACGTGTCTATAACGTTAATCGTTAATTAATTATCGAATGTCTCACGAGGTCTTTTCTATACCGTTAATCATCGACTGTCTCACGAGATCGTGTCTATAACGTTAATCACTGCCTGTCTCACGATATCGTGTCTATACCGTTAATCAACGTCTTTCTGATGAGGTCTTTTCTATACCGTTAATCATCGACTGTCTCACGAGGTCTTTTCTATACCGTTAATCATCGACTATCTCACGAGGTCGTGTCTATACCGTTAATTATCAAATGACTCACGAGGTCTTTTCTATACCGTTAATCATCGTCTGTCTACCGATGTCGTGTCTATACCGTTAATTATCGAATGTCTCACGAGGTCTTTTCTATACCGTTAATCAGCGACTGTCTCACGAGGTCTTTTCTATACCGTTAATCATAGACTGTCTCACGAGATCATGTCTATAACGTTAATCACTGCCTGTCTCACGATATCGTGTCTATACCGTTAATCAACGTCTTTCTGATAAGGTGTTGTCTATACCATTAATCAAGGACTGTCTCACGAGGTCTTTTCTATACCGTTAAACATCGACTATCTCATGAGACGTGTCTATACCGTTAATCATCGACTGTCTCGCGAGGTCTTGTCCATACCATTAATCATCGTCTGTCTCACGATGTCGTTTCTATACCGTTAATCATCGAATGAATCACGAGGTCTTTTGTATACCGTTAATCATCGTCTGTCTACCGATGTCGTGTTTATACCGTTAATTATCGAATATCTCACGAGGTCTTTTCTATACCATTTATCATCCACTGTCTCGCGAGGTCTTGTCCATACCATTAATCATCGTCTGTCTCACGAGGTCTTGTCTATACCGTTAATCATCGCCTGCCTCATGATATCGTGGCTATACCGTTAATCTTTATCTCACGAGATCGTTTCTATACCGTTAATCATCATCTGTCTCACAAGGTCGTGTCTATACCGTTAATCATCGACTGTCCCGCGAGGTCTTGTCCATACCATTAATCATCGTCTGTCTCACGATGTCGTGTCTATACCGTTAATTATCGAATGACTCACGAGGTCTTTTCTATACCGTTAATCATCGACTGTCTCACGAGATCGTGTCTATAACGTTAATCACTGCCTGTCTCACGATATCGTGTCTATACCGTTAATCAACGTCTTTCTGATGAGGTCTTTTCTATACCATTAATCATCGAATGTCTCACGAGGTCTTTTCTATACCGTCAATCTTCGACTGTCTCACGAGATCGTGTCTATAATGTTAATCACTGCCTGTCTCACGATATCGTGTCTATACCGTTAATCAACGTCTTTCTGATGAGGTCTTTTCTATACCATTAATCATCGACTATCTCACGAGGTCTTTTCTATACCGTTAAACATCGACTATCTCATGAGACGTGTCTATACCGTTAATCATCGACTGTCTCGCGAGGTCTTGTCCATACCATTAATCATCGTCTGTCTCACGATGTCGTGTCTATACCGTTAATTATCGAATGACTCACGAGGTCTTTTCTATACCGTTAATCATCGACTGTCTCGCGAGATCATGTCTATAACGTTAATCACTGCCTGTCTCACGATATCGTGTCTATACCGTTAATCAACGTCTTTCTGATGAGGTCTTTTCTATACCATTAATCATCGACTGTCTCACGAGGTCTTTTCTATACCGTTAAACATCGACTGTCTCGCGAGGTCTTGTCCATACCATTGATCATTGTCTGTCTCACGATGTCGTGTCTATACCGTTAATTATCGAATGACTCACGAGGTCTTTTCTATACCGTTAATCATCGTCTGTCTACCGATGTCGTGTCTATACCGTTAATTATCGAATGTCTCACGAGGTCTTTTCTATACCGTTAATCATTGACTGTCTCACCAGGTCTTTTCTATACTGTTAATCATCGACTGTCTCACGAGATCGTGTCTATACCGTTAATCAACGTCTTTGTGATGCGGTCTTTTCTATACCATTAATCATCGACTGTCTCACGAGGTCTTTTGTATACCGTTAAACATCGACTATCTCATGAGACGTGTCTATACCGTTAATCGTCGACTGTCTCGCGAGGTCTTGTCCATACCATTAATCATCGTCTGTCTCACGATGTTGTGTCTATATCGTTAATTATCAAATGACTCACAAGTTCTTTTCTATACCGTTAATCATCGACTGTCTCACGAGGTCTTTTCTATACCGTTAATCATCGTCTGTCTACCGATGTCGTGTCTATACCGTTAATCGTCGACTGTCTCTCGAGGTCTTGTCCATACCATTAATCATTGTCTGTCTCACGATGTCGTGTCTATACCGTTAATTATCGAATGACTCACGAGGTCTTTTCTATACCGTTAATCATCGTCTGTCTACCGATGTCGTGTCTATACCGTTAATTATCGAATGTCTCACGAGGTCTTTTCTATACCGTTAATCATCGACTGTCTCACGAGGTCTTTTCTATACCGTTAATCATCGACTGTCTCACGAGATCGTGTCTATAACGTTAATCACTGCCTGTCTCACGATATCGTGTCTATACCGTTAATCAACGTCTTTCTGATGAGGTCTTTTCTATACCATTAATCATCGACTGTCTCACGAGGTCTTTTCTATACCGTTATACATGGACTATCTCATGAGACGTGTCTATACCGTTAATCATCAACTGTCTCGCGAGGTCTTGTCCATACCATTAATCATCGTCTGTCTCACGATGTCGTGTCTATACCGTTAATTATCGAATGTCTCACGAGGTCTTTTCTATACCGTTAATCATCGACTGTCTCACGAGATCGTGTCTATACCGTTAATCAACGTCTTTCTGATGAGGTCTTTTCTATACCATTAATCATCGACTGTCTCACGAGGTCTTTTCTATACCGTTATACATGGACTATCTCATGAGACGTGTCTATACCGTTAATCATCAACTGTCTCGCGAGGTCTTGTCCATACAATTAATCATCGTCTGTCTCACGATGTCGTGTCTATACCGTTAATTATCGAATGACTCACGAGGTCTTTTCTATACCGTTAATCATCGACTGTCTCGCGAGGTCTTGTCCATACCATTGATCATTGTCTGTCTCACGATGTCGTGTCTATACCGTTAATTATCGAATGACTCACGAGGTCTTTTCTATACTGTTAATCATCGACTGTCTCACGAGATCGTGTCTATACCGTTAATCAACGTCTTTCTGATGCGGTCTTTTCTATACCATTAATCATCGACTGTCTCACGAGGTCTTTTGTATACCGTTAAACATCGACTATCTCATGAGACGTGTCTATACCGTTAATCGTCGACTGTCTCGCGAGGTCTTGTCCATACCATTAATCATCGTCTGTCTCACGATGTTGTGTCTATATCGTTAATTATCAAATGACTCACAAGTTCTTTTCTATACCGTTAATCATCGACTGTCTCACGAGGTCTTTTCTATACCGTTAATCATCGTCTGTCTACCGATGTCGTGTCTATACCGTTAATCGTCGACTGTCTCACGAGATCGTGTCTATACCGTTAATCAACGTCTTTCTGATGAGGTCTTTTCTATACCATTAATCATCGACTGTCTCACGATGTCGGTCTATACCGTTAATTATCAAATGACTCACGAGGTCTTTTCTATACCGTTAATCATCGACTGTCTCACGAGGTCTTTTCTATACCGTTAATCATCGTCTGTCTCTATACCGATCATCGTCGTGTCTATACCGTTAATCGTCGACTGTCTCACGAGATCGTGTCTATAACGTTAATCACTGCCTGTCTGACGATATCGTGTCTATACCGTTAATCAACGTCTTTCTGATGAGGTCTTTTCTATACCATTAATCATCGACTGTCTCACGAGGTCTTTTCTATACCGTTAAACATCGACTATCTCATGAGACGTGTCTATACCGTTAATCATCGACTGTCTCGCGAGGTCTTGTCCATACGATTAATCATCGTCTGTCTCACGATGTCGTGTCTATACCGTTAATTATCGAATGACTCACGAGGTCTTTTCTATACCGTTAATCATCGACTGTCTCACGAGGTCTTTTCTATACCGTTAATCATCGACTGTCTCGCGAGGTCTTGTCCATACCATTAATCATTGTCTGTCTCACGATGTCGTGTCTATACCGTTAATTATCGAATGACTCACGAGGTCTTTTCTATACCGTTAATCATCGTCTGTCTACCGATGTCGTGTCTATACCGTTAATTATCGAATGTCTCACGAGGTCTTTTCTATACCGTTAATCATCGACTGTCTCACGAGGTCTTTTCTATACCGTTAATCATCGACTGTCTCACGAGATCGTGTCTATAACGTTAATCACTGCCTGTCTCACGATATCGTGTCTATACCGTTAATCAACGTCTTTCTGATGAGGTCTTTTCTATACCATTAATCATCGTCTGTCTCACGATATCATGTCTATACCGTTAATCATCGACTGTCTCACGAGGTCGTGTCTATACCTTTAATCATCGTCTGTCTCACGAGGTCTTTTCTATACCGTTAATCATCCTGTCTCACGAATACCGTTAATCGACTGTCTCACGAGGTCTTTTCTATACCGTTAATCATCGACTGTCTCACGAGGTCTTTTCTATACCGTTAATCATCGACTGTCTCACGAGATCGTGTCTATAACGTTAATCACTGCCTGTCTCACGATATCGTGTCTATACCGTTAATCAACGTCTTTCTGATGAGGTCTTTTCTATACCATTAATCATCGACTGTCTCACGAGGTCTTTTCTATACCGTTAAACATCGACTATCTCATGAGACGTGTCTATACCGTTAATCATCGACTGTCTCGCGAGGTCTTGTCCATACGATTAATCATCGTCTGTCTCACGATGTCGTGTCTATACCGTTAATTATCAAATGACTCACGAGGTCTTTTCTATACCGTTAATCATCGACTGTCTGTCTGTCTCTATACCGTTAATCATCGACTGTCTCACGAGATCGTGTCTGTCTTTGTCTATACCGTTAACCATCGACTGTCTCGCGAGGTCTTGTCCATACGATTAATCATCGTCTGTCTCACGATGTCGTGTCTATACCGTTAATTATCGAATGACTCACGAGGTCTTTTCTATACCGTTAATCATCGTCTGTCTACCGATGTCGTGTCTATACCGTTAATTATCGAATGTCTCACGAGGTCTTTTCTATACCGTTAATCAGCGACTGTCTCACGAGGTCTTTTCTATACCGTTAATCATCGACTGTCTCACGAGATCGTGTCTATAACGTTAATCACTGCCTGTCTCACGATATCGTGTCTATACCGTTAATCAACGTCTTTCTGATGAGGTCTTTTCTATACCATTAATCATCGTCTGTCTCACGATATCTTATCTATACCGTTAATCATCGACTGTCTCACGATATCGTGTCTATACCGTTAAATCATCGTCTGTCTCATGAGGTCGTGTGTCTATACCGTTAATCATCGACTGTCTCACGAGGTCTTTTCTATACCGTTAATCATCGTCTGTCTACCGATGTCGTGTCTATACCGTTAATACCGTCGACTGTCTCACGAGGTCGTGTCTATAACGTTAATCACTGCCTGTCTCACGATATCGTGTCTATACCGTTAATCAACGTCTTTCTGATGAGGTCTTTTCTATACCATTAATCATCGACTGTCTCACGAGGTCTTTTCTATACCGTTAAACATCGACTATCTCATGAGACGTGTCTATACCGTTAATCGTCGACTGTCTCGCGAGGTCTTGTCCATACGATTAATCATCGTCTGTCTCACGATGTCGTGTCTATACCGTTAATTATCGAATGACTCACGAGGTCTTTTCTATACCGTTAATCATCGTGTCTCACGATGTCGTGTCTATACCGTTAATCATCGACTGTCTCTCGAGGTCTTGTCCATACCATTAATCATTGTCTGTCTCACGATGTCGTGTCTATACCGTTAATTATCGAATGACTCACGAGGTCTTTTCTATACCGTTAATCATCGTCTGTCTACCGATGTCGTGTCTATACCGTTAATTATCGAATGTCTCACGAGGTCCGTTAATCATCGTCTGTCTCACGAGGTCTTTTCTATACCGTTAATCATCGACTGTCTCACGAGGTCTTTTCTATACCGTTAATCATCGACTGTCTCACGAGATCGTGTCTATAACGTTAATCACTGCCTGTCTCACGATATCGTGTCTATACCGTTAATCAACGTCTTTCTGATGAGGTCTTTTCTATACCATTAATCATCGACTGTCTCACGAGGTCTTTTCTATACCGTTATACATGGACTATCTCATGAGACGTGTCTATACCGTTAATCATCAACTGTCTCGCGAGGTCTTGTCCATACAATTAATCATCGTCTGTCTCACGATGTCGTGTCTATACCGTTAATTATTGAATGTCTCACGAGGTCTTTTCTATACCGTTAATCATCGACTGTCTCACGAGATCGTGTCTATACCGTTAATCAACGTCTTTCTGATGAGGTCTTTTCTATACCATTAATCATCGACTGTCTCACGAGGTCTTTTCTATACCGTTATACATGGACTATCTCACATGGACTATCTCATGAGACGTGTCTATACCGTTAATCATCAACTGTCTCGCGAGGTCTTGTCCATACAATTAATCATCGTCTGTCTCACGATGTCGTGTCTATACCGTTAATTATCGAATGACTCACGAGGTCTTTTCTATACCGTTAATCATCGACTGTCTCGCGAGGTCTTGTCCATACCATTGATCATTGTCTGTCTCACGATGTCGTGTCTATACCGTTAATTATCGAATGACTCACGAGGTCTTTTCTATACTGTTAATCATCGACTATCTCACGAGATCGTGTCTATACCGTTAATCAACGTCTTTCTGATGCGGTCTTTTCTATACCATTAATCATCGACTGTCTCACGAGGTCTTTTGTATACCGTTAAACATCGACTATTTCATGAGACGTGTCTATACCGTTAATCGTCGACTGTCTCGCGAGGTCTTGTCCATACCATTAATCATCGTCTGTCTCACGATGTTGTGTCTATATCGTTAATTATCAAATGACTCACAAGTTCTTTTCTATACCGTTAATCATCGACTGTCTCACGAGGTCTTTTCTATACCGTTAATCATCGTCTGTCTACCGATGTCGTGTCTATACCGTTAATCGTCGACTGTCTCACGAGATCGTGTCTATAACGTTAATCAACGTCTTTCTGATGAGGTCTTTTCTATACCATTAATCATCGACTGTCTCACGATGTTGTGTCTATATCGTTAATTATCAAATGACTCACAAGTTCTTTTCTATACCGTTAATCATCGACTGTCTCACGAGGTCTTTTCTATACCGTTAATCATCGTCTGTCTACCGATGTCGTGTCTATACCGTTAATCGTCGACTGTCTCACGAGATCGTGTCTATAACGTTAATCACTGCCTGTCTCACGATATCGTGTCTATACCGTTAATCAAAGTCTTTCTGATGAGGTCTTTTCTATACCATTAATCATCGACTGTCTCACGAGGTCTTTTCTATACCGTTGAACATCGACTATCTCATGAGACGTGTCTATACCGTTAATCGTCGACTGTCTCGCGAGGTCTTGTCCATACCATTAATCATCGTCTGTCTCACGATGTCGTGTCTATACCGTTAATTATCAAATGACTCACAAGGTCTATTCTATACCGTTAATCATCGACTGTCTCACGAGGTCTTTTCTATACCGTTAATCATCGACTGTCTCTCGAGGTCTTGTCCATACCATTAATCATTGTCTGTCTCACGATGTCGTGTCTATACCGTTAATTATCGAATGACTCACGAGGTCTTTTCTATACCGTTAATCGTCGTCTGTCTACCGATGTCGTGTCTATACCGTTAATTATCGAATGTCTCACGAGGTCTTTTCTATACCGTTAATCAGCGACTGTCTCATGAGGTCTTTTCTATACCGTTAATTATCGACTCTCTCACGAGATCGTGTCTATAACGTTAATCACTGCCTGTCTCACGATATCGTGTCTATACCGTTAATCAACGTCTTTCTGATGATGTCTTTTCTATACCATTAATCATCGTCTGTCTCACGATATCATATCTATACCGTTAATCATCGGCAGTCTCACGATATCGTGTCTATATCTTTAATCATCGTCTGTCTCATGAGGTCTTGTGTATACCGTTAATCATCGACTGTCTCACGAGGTCTTTTCTATACCGTTAATCATCGTCTGTCTACCGATGTCGTGTCTATACCGTTAATCGTCGACTGTCTCACGAGATCGTGTCTATAACGTTAATCACTGCCTGTCTCACGATATCGTGTCTATACCGTTAATCAACGTCTTTCTGATGAGGTCTTTTCTATACCATTAATCATCGACTGTCTCACGAGGTCTTTTCTATACCGTTGAACATCGACTATCTCATGAGACGTGTCTATACCGTTAATCGTCGACTGTCTCGCGAGGTCTTGTCCATACCATTAATCATCGTCTGTCTCACGATGTCGTGTCTATACCGTTAATTATCAAATGACTCACAAGGTCTATTCTATACCGTTAATCATCGACTGTCTCACGAGGTCTTTTCTATACCGTTAATCATCGACTGTCTCTCGAGGTCTTGTCCATACCATTAATCATTGTCTGTCTCACGATGTCGTGTCTATACCGTTAATTATTGAATGACTCACGAGGTCTTTTCTATACCGTTAATCGTCGTCTGTCTACCGATGTCGTGTCTATACCGTTAATTATCGAATGTCTCACGAGGTCTTTTCTATACCGTTAATCAGCGACTGTCTCATGAGGTCTTTTCTATACCGTTAATCATCGACTCTCTCACGAGATCGTGTCTATAACGTTAATCACTGCCTGTCTCACGATATCGTGTCTATACCGTTAATCAACGTCTTTCTCATGATGTCTTTTCTATACCATTAATCATCGTCTGTCTCACGATATCATATCTATACCGTTAATCATCGGCAGTCTCACGATATCGTGTCTATATCTTTAATCATCGTCTGTCTCATGAGGTCTTGTGTATACCGTTAATCGTCGACCGTCTCACGAGGTGTCTATACCGTTAAGTAGTATATGTCTCACGAGTTCGAGTCTGCACCGTTAATCGTCTGTCTCACTAGATTATGTCTATACCGTCAATCATTACCTGTATCAGAAGATATTATCTGTAATAATATTTAATGATCTATCTATATCACGACGCCTTGTCTATAGAATTAATGATCTATGTATATCACGACGCCTTGTCTGTAGATTTAATGATCTATCTATATCACGACGCCTTGTCTATAGATTTAATGAGGGCGGGACGTAGCCCAGTGGTAAAGCGCTCGCTTGATACGCGGTCAGTTTAGGATCGATCCCTGTCGGTGGACCCATTTCTCGTTCCAGTCTGACGCCATATAACCGTAAATAAATGTGTTGAGTGCGTCATTAAATAAAACATTTTCTTCTGTCTCACATCTAGTCTATATTATTAATCATTCATCTTTCTCACGACATAGAGTCCACAATTTAATTATTCATCTTTCTCACGATATTGAATCCAGTTTTAATCTCACCTTGAGACCATGTTTTTAATCATTAATCCATCTCAGGACACTGAGTCCATATCTTTAATCATTCATCTATCTCGCATGGAGACTCACATTGAGTCCATTGTAGTCACATTGAGTCCACTACGACGATGACTCTCTATTTCTTAGTGTAAATAATAAACTCATCTGCAGTAGCAATAGCAATAGCAGATAGCGTTTCATTACTGAAACTACTCTATCACGCAACTACCCCGAAGGACAAATTTGTGCAAATGTCAGCACATATTATCGTGAAATTCGCCCAGTGGTTCAATAGATCAAGCCATCGCCCCCTGTTTACGCGATAACCGTGACTGCAAACTAAGCGGGAATTAGATTACTTAAAGCGTCAACTCGTGCCAGTTCGTGCCTGTTCCTATTGTTTCATCTTCCGTTGTTGATTAACGCACATCTCGTATGTGCACTGTAGGTAAAGTTTGTTTTGTTTAACGACACCACTAGAGCACATTGATTTATTAATCATCGGCTATTAGATGTCAAACATATGGTAATTTTGACACAGTTATAGAGAGGAAACCCGCTAAATTTTTTCATTAGTAGTAAGGGATCTTTTATATGCACCATCCCACAGATAGGATAGTGCATACCACGGCCTTTGATATACCAGTCGTGGTGCACTGGCTGGAACAAGAAATAACCCAATGGGCCCACCGACGGGGTAAAGCTACGACAAACACGATAATTGTGAAAGAGTTCAGTAACAGATGGCGTACGTCGGATCCAAATGTATGAAACTCATTTGACAATTCAGAACTATGATGCAAAATCAGATACATAACATTGTATACACTATACAACCCTTAATATAACGCGTATTATGTTCTTTTTATGTTCATTCTCTAAACATTTCAAAATGTGACAGGTGGTAAACTGTCATCTTAAATGCACATTATAGTCGCCTGTATATGAATATATGAACCTACATATATGAACTTGTGCTGTAAAAGTAGTTCAGGGATGTACATATACGCACACAGTGAGGCTGGGATGGAATGTGACGCACAATTCTTATAACCATCATCTATACAAATATAATACAACAATTTCACCCATCACCACCTTCTTCCCCACCCCAAACACTTAGAATGCTTCACACACCACCACATTGCAATCATAATAATCTATAACACCATTATTAACGTCATCATTGTAACGCTTCTGAAAGTACATGCAACCTAGATTTAAATTTAAATTTACTTAAATGGAATGTGCTGTACAACAAATTGATTATCTCAAGAGCGTGCGTGTCATACAAAATGTATGTAACTATGTTATTCCCTGAACGAGATCATTCAGTAAAATACAATGAAAGATCCTTGAGAAAATATCTTTATATGTGAAGACATCGATGTTCTGAACAATGTAGATGCTAAAGGATTAATAATTCAACTCGCCAAAGTCTAACAGGCCCCTTCAACGCTGTAGGTACGGGATATCATAATCAACAGATTTTTAACCAAGTTTTATTTAAACACAACAACTGTTAAAGGTGCATACATCTCAAAAGAAAAGTCTTTCCCAAAACAATTTGCGATGATATACGTTAATCTAAGCATCAGTAATACACCAAAACAATATATAAAATTTTGAAGGTGTGTAATAACAAACTGGCCTTGGTGGCGTCTTGGTTAAGCCATCGGCCGTAAGGCTGGTAGGTGTAGGGTTCGCAGCCTGGCACCGGCTCCCACCCAGAGCGATGCAAGGCAACTACACACTCTTCTCTCTCACTAACCACTAACAGCTAACTCACTGTCCTGGACAGACAGCCCAGATAGCTCAGGTGTCTGCCCAGGACAGCGTGCTTGAACCTTAATTGGATATAAGCACAACAATAAGTTGAAATGAAAATGAATAATAACATGTAATAAAGGCCGTGATATGTGTGGCGATTACGAGTGTACCATTAACATATTCAGTACGATATCGTTACACAAGACTGATTACAAAAGGAGTTATGATAGAGTCATGAGGGTTTGAAGCCAGGTCTCACTGCCAGGTGATTTGGCTACAGGGGAGATGTACAAATGAGAGTCTGTCAGTGTATAGCGCACACCAAGCTTATTACAGGCGCTATAGACCTTTCGACGTCTGCATGCGCATACAGATGCGCATAGAACAATATTTCAAGCAGTGGACTAAGTATTTTAGAGATACATTGCTCACATGATTTTGAGTGTGAAGTACTATACATATATATATATATATATATATATATATATATATATATATATATATCTTGAACCAACCGTTATTATAGACAACATATGATATAAGTGTTAATGTATTCTACCTATATCTGTACACAGAATGTCGTGCGAGAGACAGTCTTTATGAATATTCTAGTACAGACAGAGCACTAATCAGTATTATCTGCATCTAGATGTAAAACAAAAACAAAATCAAAACAAACGAAACAAAAAAAACAACAAAAAAAACCAGTAACAAGAAAAAACCCCAACTGCATTAAGCCTAGGCATTGACATAAATATTTTGTTCATATGGATAATGACAGTTTTTGCAATGACTGTTGAAAAGTAGTCCACTTTAATATGAGCTGTCATGTCAGTTTGTACAGGCGCAGAATTCTAAAACAATCTTCGGTCGTCTGTCTATTTGTCTCTCTTTTGTCGGTCTTTAACAAATAATGTTACCTCATTAAACTTCAATAATGCAGCTTTAAATTTAAACAGGCCGTGTTAACCGAAACGGAGACACGGTAACGTCATTCAGTCGAGGCATCTGAACAATTTGTCTGGTTTAGATATGATTATCGGGAACCGACGATACGTTGTTAAACTTGCACGATAGAACCAATGTCGGTAATTCACTTAAAGGCTGCAGCCCGTACTTACAACTTTTTTTATTTCTAGACAAAACTAAAACATCAAATTTTAAACCTCAGACGTCCGCGGAGTGTTGCAACCACTATATTGAATCAACAATCTTGCCAATTTAACGTGTTTAGCTTTGTCTCTACAAGGGTGCTTGGTCTTATGGGAGTTCACTTGTTCAGCAAAAAACGAAACTTACTAATGTCAGCGCCAATAATTGACGCAGCAAAGTAAGACACTTGGTGTACTCCTAGATATGGGCTTGAGAGAGAGAGAGAGAGAGAGAGAGAGAGAGAGAGAGAGAGAGAGAGAGAGAGAGAGAGAGAGAGAGAGAGAGAGAGAGAGAGAGAGGGGGGGGGGGGGGGGGGGGGGCTCTCTACACCAGTAACACCCATTACTCGATCTCCACTACTCTAAATAAATAAATTCAATGTATTCATCCGTTAAATACTCGATTTTCGGGGCCTCTCGGAGGGTGGGGGTTGCACATCCCAGCACCTAACCGCTGGTTCCTCGCCCAAAAAGTAATGACTCGTTTAGATTGGAGACAGGATCTACTGTGTCAAAACCGAAATCTGACAAAGCACCGCAATCCGGACTAAATTCCGTAGAGACATAATCATGTGCAGATGTCAGATGGTATGTCGAATTGCTAGTTGATTTGCAAGAAACCATGCTTGTGTAGCATAATGAGCAGACATTGGTAATGGATAAGTCGTGAAAACAGATACATATAAACGAACAATGAATGAAAGATGACAAACATTTTGAAGGCAGATTCATTGTACTCCCTATTAAATATGTACTTTTAGATTCGTTTACACTGCCTGTCCACTTTAACCTGAACTCCAGGTTGTTGTCCTGAATATATTCAGCCTAATAGGACTAATTACCCCCATATCTACCGACAATTGTCGCTAATTGTTCGGTGGACCCCCGAGATCTACACGGTATCAATAGTTCCAATCACATACGAGGTGGACTCGTGTTCCCTGGTCTTTATCATCTATCACCATCTGCCTGGCAGGTTCATTATAATAATATTAAACGGATTTGTGACTTGTCATACCACTTCAGTTTTTCTTTACATTATTTGTCCAGTAGATAAAGACATACGTCTCTGTGACGGTACATGCACTTAATTTCTTTTCGCCTGTGGCGATATTAATTGTTTTAGAGGGCCGTGTGCAGTTCCAATATGCACTCAGACTAGGTGGGCACCTTGTTACGTAATACCTTCGCGCGGCTGTGCATCCCAATATGCACTTAAACCAGATGTGGAGGCCATGTGGCCAGTAGATACGTAATACCTCTGCGAGTGCGGTTTTTACAACCGTGATTTTGGCGACTAGGCGTCAGTAAGTCTGGCGATCTAAGAAAAATATGCCGGCGTGGTCGCTGTGGAAATATCACTTGACAGGGGGAGGACCGCGATGTACCCTCAGGCGATATTCGGCTTTTATGATAAATAGCTAGGGTTTTAGAAATATCGGGGAGAAACATAGGAAGGCTTCCAGGGATCGCTGTCCGTCCGGACTGGTAATTATATATTTTCTGCTCTGTGTATAACCTTGATGTGATTGATGTGACTTTAAATATTTTAATACTGTATTATACCAATATTATTTAGACGGTGCTGCCGGTCATCTGACGCAGTAAACTGTAGGCTCACTGTCTAAATAATTATTAAAGCTTAGCCAGTCAACCTAGAGGACCTAGGTAAACTGTAGGTTATTGTCTTTATTGTGATAGATACCAGTATTAATTCTGTGTTACAAGGTTACTGAATGAGTAGTTAAGGGTTAATTAAAAATTAACCAGTTAGGAATAGAGTTGTAATTCCTTTATTAATTAAGTTCCCCTGGAAGCGTTTCTCAATTATCACACGCGTGGGTGTCGTGTCACGGTGAAGTGATTAGCATATTGTGTAAACTAGACACCTAGAGATTAACTAATTAAGTGATCAGTTCTGGGTTTTTATTATTTGTTGTTGTTAATTAACTACTGCGGCAGTACATTTGTCAGCGTAGGTTAATACAGATTCCAAAGTGTATTGTGTTTTTGTTGTGTTTTCTAGTGAACTAAACGTGCTATATTACATATACTTTATATAGATCGTATCTCTGATCATACCTAGACGAGCCACACTAGGGTATAACCGCCCGTTACAGAGAGATCTAATAGATATACAGTTAGGAGAGATATTTTGATAATCGTGTTTCATTCAGTTACGGGTATTATAGGATCCCCGTGACAGTCTGACAAAACAAGAGCCGCGGAACACATTTTCATGTTACTCGGCCCTGAATGCTGGAAATGCAGTATTTTAACATCTGAAATTCACTATTTTCTTGGGATAGCATGCTCCAAACTCCCTGACAGGTTTTAGGCCCGTAAATACATGCATTTTCATCCCTCAGCCCAGATGAATCAAATTACAGTAAAAACTAAAATTGTAATGTGTATCACGATGTGTATTGTTGCTTTGTAGCTAAGGGAAGCGTTAATTTCAGAGAAGCCAAATGTCATGATAATTGATTGACCCATTGATTTATTGATTTACGTTTTGATTAAAGGGAACACAACCCATCGATTTATAATTGAACACCGATATCGTAAAACACAACCAAGTCGTGAGCAGACTTCGCTTTTGCTTTGATCAGATACTGCATTGTTTGCTTGTCACATGAATAATAATTATTACAAGTATTACAAATATAAGAGTACGTGACTGTAAAACATCTCTACCCAAATGGGAGCTAGGACGTGACAACCAATCTGTAATCACCCACTTCACTTACTTTACACGGTTCACATTTCAGTATTATGTAAATGAGAAACACATTTGCAATTTCGATTAAAACTTCATCAATCAAACCATTATATTTGGCAGGTCAACATGATCAGTTTACCGCCAGCGTTTGGTTTCTAAAGTTTTTGTAATCACATCTTTTTTAACAGTGGAGGTTCCAGTCCTCACCAGTGCCCCACGACTGGTATATCAAAATGTGTGGTATGTGTTGTCCTATCCGTGAGAAGGTGCACATAAAAAGAGTCTTTACTGCTAATGTAAAACATAGTGCAGGTTTCCTCTGAAGACTGGTCAGAATTATCAAATGTCTGACATCCAATAGCAGATGATAATTAATCAATGTACTAAACAAAACAAACATTTAACTTACTAGTGCTTTTTGATGGTTGAATCCAAAGAAGTGGTATGTGCTATCATGTCTGTAGAAAAGAGCAGGTAAAATAATTCCTTTATGTTCCTCGGTAAGGTCCAAAATATATCAGTCTGGGTCTGGTGAATCAAAGTATATCGAATTTTCTAAATGTCGTCTGTTGCCAGATCTGTAGTTCGCGCAACACAGACGCGGTGTGTTTTGTCACTTTCGAATCAGAACGTTTTATTTTTGATTGACACCATACTCGCTAGACCCAGACCCAGACCCATCTCCGGTGTTTTTGGACCTTAATGCTGCCATGTAGACAGACTGCATAAACTCACTAGCTTGTGAATTAGCAATGTGCCGTTGACCGAACAGTCATTTTATCCATATTCAAATATATTAACTTTGAGTGGACTTTCGACAATATTGTGGGTTCCCTTTATTTGGGGAAACATTCCTTCTTCTGCCTTAGCTTTTGGAGTCTACTTTTCACAAATTGTGAGACACTGCTCGATTTAGAGCTGTTTGTAGGAAGGGATCTTTTTTTTTCTTTTTGTAAAACATTATTATCTCCAGATCAATGACAATGTCAGGGTTTGGGAGCCCTGAATCACTGCCTTACAGTACAGTAATAATAGTTTAAATGAAACAAATAGATAACACAAAACGTTAACACTGATATAACTCAATAAAACATAAAAATACGAGAAAAGAAAAACAGCGACTGAAAAAAAAAGAAAAAAAAGTAAGAAAGAAAACAGATATCATTGAGAAAACATAAATATATTTTAAAAATTTACAATAAAAGAAAAGAGAAAAAGAAAAGAGATATCATTGAGGAAACATAAATATATTTAAAATGTAGCAATAAGAGAAAGAAAAGAGATATCATTGAGGAAACATAAATCTATTTTAAAATGTAGCAATAAGAGAAAGAAAAGAGATATCATTGAGGAAACATAAATCTATTTAAAATGTATCATTGAGGAAACATAAATCTATTTAAAATGTAGCAATAAGAGAAAGAAAAGAGAAAAGACATATCATTGAGGAAACATAAATCTATTTTAAAATGTAGCAATAAGAGAAAGAAAAGAGAAAACAGATATCATTGAGGAAACATAAATCTATTTAAAATGTAGCAATAAGAGAAAGAAAAGAGAAAAGAGATATCATTGAGGAAACATAAATCTATTTTAAAATGTAGCAATAAGAGAAAGAAAAGAGAAAACAGATATGATTGAGGAAACATAAATATATTTTAAAATGTAGCAATAAGAGAAAGAAAAGAGATATGATTGAGGAAACATAAATCTATTTTAAAATGTAGCAATAAGAGAAAGAAAAGAGATATGATTGAGGAAACATAAATCTATTTTAAAATGTAGCAATAAGAGAAAGAAAAGAGAAAAGAGATTTCATTGAGGAAACATAAATCTATTTTAAAATGTAGCAATAAGAGAAAGAAAAGAGAAAAGAGATATCATTGAGGAAACATAAATCTATTTTAAAATGTAGAAATAAGAGAAAGAAAAGAGAAAACAGATATCATTGAGGAAACATACATCTATTTAAAATGTAGCAATAAGAGAAAGAAAAGAGATATCATTGAGGAAACATAAATCTATTTTAAAATGTAGCAATAAGAGAAAGAAAAGAGATATCATTGAGGAAACATAAATCTATTTAAAATGTATCATTGAGGAAACATAAATCTATTTAAAATGTAGCAATAAGAGAAAGAAAAGAGAAAAGACATATCATTGAGGAAACATAAATCTATTTTAAAATGTAGCAAGAGAAACATAAATCTATTTTAAAAGAAAAGAGAAAACAGATATCATTGAGGAAACATAAATCTATTTAAAATGTAGCAATAAGAGAAAGAAAAGAGAAAAGAGATATCATTGAGGAAACATAAATCTATTTTAAAATGTAGCAATAAGAGAAAGAAAAGAGAAAACAGATATCATTGAGGAAACATAAATCTATTTTAAAATGTAGCAATAAGAGAAAGAAAAGAGAAAACAGATATCATTGAGGAAACATAAATCTATTTTAAAATGTATCATTGAGGAAACATAAATATATTTAAAATGTAGCAATAAGAGAAAGAAAAGAGAAAAGAGATATCATTGAGGAAACAAATCTATTTTAAAATGTAGCAATAAGAGAAAGAAAAGAGAAAACAGATATCATTGAGGAAACATAAATCTATTTTAAAATGTAGCAATAAGAGAAAGAAAAGAGATATCATTGAGGAAACATAAATCTATTTTAAAATGTAGCAATAAGAGAAAGAAAAGAGATATCATTGAGGAAACATAAATCTATTTTTAAAATGTAGCAATAAGAGAAAGAAAAGAGAAAAAGAATAACAAGTGTTTTTGTTTGTTTAGCGACACCACTAGAGCACATTGATTAATTAATCATCGGCTATTTGATGTCAAACATTTGGTAATTCTGACTTGTAGTCACCAGAGGAAACCCGCTACATTTTTCTTAATGCAGCAAGGGATCTTTTATATGCACTTTCCCACAGACAGGAAAGCACATACCACGGCATTTGACCAGTTGTGGTGCACTGGTTGGAACGAGAAAAAACAATCAACTGAATGGATCCATTGACTTGATTCGATCCTGCGATGCAAGCACCTCAAGCGAGCACTCAACCGACTGAGCTAAATCCCACCTCGAGAAAAGAAAAGATTTCCAGACTAGAATCTTTTACCTTAAAATTTTAAAAATATTTTGCCATCATAATCTACTATAAGAAAAATTAAGCTGTATCTGAAATTATTTGCCAAGGACAACTTTTATAAAAATATACTTTTCAATATTTAATTTCTTACTAATAATTTTGAAAACTACATCTTTAATCCGTGTTTTTGTATTTTCATTCAGTAAGGGATTTTACTACAAGCATTGCATTTCATTACACCCACCATTGGGCTATTTCGTGTTCCAGCCAGTGCTCCACAACTGGTGTAACAACGGCCGTGATATGTACTATCCTGTCTGTGGGATGGTGTATATAAAAGATCCCTTGCTGCTAATCGAAAAGAGTAGCCCATGAAGTAGCGTCAGCGGGTTTCCTCTGTCAATATCTATGTGGTCCTTAACCATATGTCTGACGTCATAAAACCGAAAAATAAAATGCGTTGAGTGCGTCGTCAAATAAAACACTTCCTTCCTTTATTACACCCAATAGCCGATGTGTTTTATGCCGGGGTGTCGTTAAACATCCATTCATCCATTCATGTCTGTTATTAATCCCTAACCTACTACAGCGTTAATAGCGTTTAAAAATCTAAACGATAAAATTATTCAAAATCGTATTACTGCACAAGACAGTCCAAAGAAAGTTTTGACACCCATGACTGCTTCCCCGAGTTACTGACAGTTTTTCGCCTGATAATAAAGTGATTTGTCAGTTATATTAGATGGTGCGAAGGAGAGACAAGGTGACTACTCAACAACAATGGCAGCATGAGAAAATTCCAACGCTATTAAACACTCGCATCAGTTTTACTACTGCCGCCTTCTGTTATTGACGTGTTTGGGTTTTCTTCTCACCAAATCTAATCAAATAATAAACAGACGTGCTTGAGACTATATAAATTATTCATCCAAGAAACGCATGGACATGGAAAAACAACCCAACACAGATATCCGTGTTAAAACAGAAAGCATGTTTGTCATGTATAATAAAAGACCCAACACTGTTCTCAGTGTTGAAACTGAAAGCATGTTTGTCACATATAATAAAACAACTAACACTGTTCTCTACTTGACAGTAGACAATAGGAGGCGGGTTTATCTTACATAACAAATACGTAAAAGCCATCGATTTTTAACAACATCAGCAGTTAAATACAAAGCCAAGTGTCACTTTGAAAAAGCATTTGTGTTTGTTGATTTCCTTTTTCACAGTATAGTTAATTTATAGTATTGTAACGTGGTGCATGTTTTGATATAAAATGAAGTGGCAACAAATGTTGTATTAGTGTTGGCATGAAATGTAGTAGTGTTATTAATTGTAATAATGTTGGTATAAAATCGGCTATTGCATATCAAACATTTGGTAATTTTGACATAAAGAGGAAACCCGCTACATTTTTCCAAATAGCAGCAAGGGGTCTTTTATATGCAGCATCCCACATACAGGATAACACATACTACGGTCTTTGGTATACCAGTCATGGTGCACTGGCTGAAGCGAGAAATAACCCAAATGGCCCACCAACGGGGATCTATACCAGACCGACCGCTCATCAAGCGATAGCTTTACCACTGTGTTGTATTTAAAGACGTAGTAGTTGCAGTAATGTCAGTATGTCACTGTGTAGTGTTTGTGTGAAACGAGTGTTTGTGTCAAATGACCTAATTGTGTAAGATGCCTCAACTATCGTGATTTTCACTTTACTTCATTTGCTCCAATAATGTATTCATATAATTCCTTGCTGGTTCATACCCACCGAGTAAAACATGAAGTAGTTTTATGAGTAATGTTGTTTTGGTTTTTCAGTTTGATAATTACTTCGATTTCGCGATTCGCAGTGAACACAAGTAGCATCCTTACATTCTACTTCCGTTTTCATTATAACACGAAAACGTCAACGATCGATCATCTCGCATTGACAATACTGTTTCATAGCATGTCAAACTTTATTATTTATTGATTTTTGTCCCAGTAAATTTAATCATTATTTTCAAATTGTGGCATTATTACGTTCCATCATGTATTAAATTAAATATAAAGTTTGTATTTATTAAAATTCTTCTGTGTTTACAGACTTCCTGAATCACACTGACCATGCCACCCTCCCCCTCCTCCCAATCACACCCCTTTTTACCACCGTTTTGTATTTTCCTGTAACCCAGTAACACGTCTCATAGTCAGTGCTGGTGCCCATCCAGTATAAAATCATGGCAACGCTAATGCAACGTCCATTGTTGTTGATCCGTTCTAAACTATATTAGCCAAATAGTTATTTTCAGTGATTGGCAGAGTCAAAGGTTGTGCCTGAATAGACGTGCCTGAACCGTGAAGACAACAGTGTGGAACCTAGATGTGATATAGGCACGTGAAGACAATACTCTGGCCCTAACCTCATCTTTGAATCGCGCCAGTGATGCTAATAAAACATGGACAAGCTTCGTATTTACCGAGATGTTTCCCTGTGTACTGATGTGCCGGGATCCATTACCTCCCATTGATTTCGTTCTTACCAAATCGTTATTTACCTACAAAAATCCTTGTCGGGATAATCAAAATCATTAAGTACCTTTCGGCGGGCCGACGCCGCTATCCAATAACGAGAAAGACGTGCGACTACACCGGAGCCCGTGACGCTGTTACGCGAAGACTTTGACATATTGCAGTCGACTGGTAATTGCTCCAGGTAAGACGGCACTGGTCGACGGAAATGATCAATGATTCCCGAAGCCAGCCTTCGGCGAGGCGTTTTCTACAGGAACCCGAGCGCTCGGCGAAGAGGTGCCATTAAATAATAGATGACCATAATCTTCGGATTGATCCAGGCTGTGGAGACACTTGCATGCACTATTTCGCGTGCAACAGAACGCGCGACGCACGAGGATTACGACAGCACGCACCAGCAATTGCTGTATGAAATCGAGCTCTTCACGCGGTGAGTATGGCAGGATATTTTTTTTTTTTTTTTTAAATCTCAGGTGAATTTTGGCTGATATTTTGTCGTTACTTTAAATGTTTTATAGTAATGATATAATGCATTTGACTGTTTAAAGATGATGTTAATATAAAAGATCATTCAGTGCTGTCATATAGACTAGTACACGTGGTCGTTGTTTGTAGGACGTCGTGCACGTCGCTGTGTAAGTACATGTAGTAATTAAGCCGGAGTACTCTGACGGTAAGAGAGCTAGACGGACAGTTGGACAGTTGGACAGTTATCCAAATGTCCGTCAAGCTCTCTTACCGTTAGAGTACTCGAGCTAGTAGTAATTATATAATGACTCTACTGTTGTGAGCTTTCGGAATGGTACATGTCATTAGGATCAACGCACTTTATAGTTTTAAACTGAGTAGCCTGTTTTAAGCATTACTGAATTGAATTGAATATTGTCTGTGTATAATGTTTTACATATTTAAAAAAAAATATTACATAGTCGTCACGGTAACAAATATAACATTAGAAAAATGTATTAAAAACAGGAACCAAACAACAACCGAATAAAAAGCAAACAACGAAAACAAATGCTTAAAACCGGTTTTGGCGTTTAAATTATTTAATATTTAATAACGCTTTTGAACATTGTGTATCAACAAATTGTTCCATTACTGGTATTTCATTTCCAAAGTAGTGTCGGAATAGAATAAAATTGATTTTCGTCGATTATGTCTTTCATATTAAACTGACAAGTAAATGTTTTGTAAATATCTATTTAACGATACTCTACCTAATTTAGCATTTACTTGTTTAGGTTCTCATTCATGTACAAGGTGGTATTTACTCTTGAAATTTAGTAAACAAGTGATTTGTGCTCTTTAATGGAACAGACTATAAACAAATTTGATGGACGTGTTAATTTCATTGCTGTTGCAGTATGTGAGGGACCTTCTCTGATGACGGTTTACCCCTATCCCTCTCCAAAACTAAATATTTGTAGACATTTCTAAGTAACTTTTGAGCAAAACTGTCAAGAACCACTCTGAGTGCGTGATCTATTATGCCGGTATTAAAGGTGCTATTGCAAATAATTTTTCTTAAATAAATTTAATTATTAAATTTTGCTTTAAAATTTAAAGATTACACCTTCAACTACACACCTGTCTTACAGTATCAACAATCTTTCTTTTAATTTCAAAAGTAAACACAGCACCCTTGTACATGAATGACTATAACCCACTTGTAACAAGTAAATGCTAAATTGTTATAGGTACAGAGTATCTTTCGTTAAAATACACCATATTTACAAAAAATTTACATATCATTTTAATATGAAAGACATAATCGACAAAAATCAGTTTTATTCTATTTCGGACACTACTTTCATCCAGCTACTTGTAGTAACTTCTGTCAAGATTCCATTATAACATATTTGCATCTATTTTTCCTATCACACAATATACGCCCATACGTAAAATATCATAATAATGGATAAAAGTAGCCACTGGAAGTTCTACTAATTTCTCTTCCATAAATTGTATTCGTGGCCTTCGGGAAAAAAAATCATCATTATTATACTTCATATATCATTCTAAACTTAAACCCCCTGTTTTTTAAGCACCTAACGCATCTAGTTGTTTAAACACTTAATATTCTTGGAAAAGAAAAACATAATCTAATAATAATAATAATAATAATAATAATAATAAATCTATAGAATTTATTGCCGAATGGAATGTCTAGTGAAATCTATCCCTGCACTAAGAACCAACCATAACAGACATGTAATTAAACTAATTTATAGTTTTTGCGTATGTTTGTGTAAGATATATGATTATGCAGGCTGGCAGGCATTCTAAAAACGTATTTATACTGAGAAAGCTGAATACATAGTATATTGCTATGAACCGTGTATCGTATTATAGAATTTAATACATTGATATCTTTTTAAAATGAAGATATCATATGAAAGTTAAACTTTGTTTTCTTTAAAGGGACTGTCCTGAGTTTCTGCCATTTTAAAATGTTTCCGACTAATAAAATCTTTTAACGTCTAAAAATACGCATTAAATATATTTTCTTGTTTAGAATATCAGTGTCTGTATATTCAATGTTTTTCTGGTCAACTTAATATTTGTAAGAAATCCAAATAATTTCGTACAAAACTATTTTAGGAAATAAAATGAAATTTAACCTAGTACAAATACTTGAACGATCAGAAACGCGTTTAATATACAACCACTGATATTACACTCGTTAAAGTGTCTCTGTTAGTCGATACCATCTTAAAAAATTGCAGCAAACTCAGGACTGTTCCTTTAACGACACCACCAGAGCACATTTATCATCGGCTATTGAATGTCAAAAATGTGGTACATTTTTCCATTAGTAGCAAAGGATCTTTTATATGCACCATCCAATAGACAAGATAGCACATACCACGATATTTGATGTACCAGTCGTGGTGCAATGGCTGGAAAATATCATATGATGTTTTAAAATTAAATATCCGAATGGTACGTCTGGATTTAACGGTCTGGCATTATGAATTTAATAAATTTAACCTAACAGGTGTTCAGTAATTTAATTACACTAGCTAACATCACTACTATTACTACATACATGTAGCAAAATAACTGCCTAAATATGTTACAAAACAACATTACTTAATACATTTTTATAATGTTAATTTTACTAGCATAGGTGTATTTTAAAAAACTTACCTGTATGCCTACATCAAGATTCAAGCACATTGTCTTGGGCACCCACATCACGTAATTGGGCTGTGTAACTAGGACCAGAGTTAATGATTAGTTGTTGATGAATAGAGAAGTCTTTATAGAGGCCCAACTATAGCCTTAACCATTATATCAAAGAGGCCAGTACCAGCATGTTGTTAAACTCCACACTAATGTATGCTCAAAGCGCACTACATAATTAAAATGACATGGTTAAAACAATAACATAGTATAACAATTAGTAGAATAATACTAAAATAAATAAATATGAGTTGTTATGAATGCTTAAGAGGGGGAGATAAAAAGTCAAACTGGATAAATAAAAGTACTGGAAAAACAAATGTGTTTTAAGAAGTGTTTTTAAATGATATAAGATTTGGGGCATTTTTAAGAGTGTCTGGCAGTTCATTCCATTTTTTTTCACAGCACTCACACTAAAGGAACGGGAGCCAAAAGACTTATACTTCCATCCTGGGACAGTACGTTATCTATAATCCACCAAATAAGTATGCGTATTCATAACATGATAATGCATCGCGTAGAGCGATACGTAGATACATCATAAATTAGAGTTGCTGTTTCTAAATGTTATTTACACCTTTACGTTTTAGTAGCATACTAGTACGTGTATTATGTAGAACAGTGCATATTTAAAGCATATTAAATGAGCTTCCATTTCGAATCGTCTTCATGTCCCGAGTGAAATCATTTTCAGTATAAAAATATTTCAAGAGGGACATAAACATGATACGAAATGGTAGCGAGTTTAATAACCCATATTCGATCTTAATTTAAATCACTCAACTAGTTTTGTAAAGTTGTAGTGCTCAAATTGATGACATAGAAGTGATACGTTCTACTTGGTGTTACGCCAAGTGGGACGTGTCACTTTGATATGTACCAATTTATTTTTTAACCATAGGAATAATAAAAAATATTATTTAACAGCATAGTAGTACGTGTGCTCATATCTATAGAACAGTACGTTTAAAATATGCTTTCGTAGCATACTAGTACGTGTGTTCATATCTATAAAACAGTGCACATAAAACCATTTTTTATACCTAGCATCGTATCATTGACGCTATCGCCCCCTTATGACCTGTTATTCGGTTCACCTAGAAATTAGACCGTGAAATTGACGCTATCGCCAACTCGTGGCCCGCTATTCGGTTTACTTGGAAACAAGATGGTCGCGTTGACGCTATCGCCAACTGATGACCGGCTATTCGGTTCACCTAGAGACTTTGACACTATCGCCAACTCATTACCGGCTGTTCGGTTTTCTTACAAGCAAGATGGTCGCGTTGACGCTATCGCCAACTCATGAACGGTTATTCAGTACATGTGTACTGACAAAGACTGTATTGTCTATCTGTCTGTCTGTCTGTCTCTCTCTCTCTCTCTCTCTCTCTCTCTCTCTCTCTCTCTCTCTCTCTCTCTCTCTCTCTCTCTCTCTCTCTCTCATAGCAATGCGTATTAAGACCCATATTAAAATATAAGTATCAATAATGGTATGTAAGTTTTGAAGTGTATTATGTACTGCTCTGCACAACACTCTCTGCCATACTATCAGGACTGGCAGACCTACCTCTGCGTTTTTAATAAATCATCATTCATCGGTTACTGATATTCGTTATTAGAAGTCGAGTCTGTTGTCTGTAATAGAGCGTGTTTGAAAGCGAGAAAACATTACCTAAATCTGATAGTTTGGCTTGAAATATTAATATAACCTGAAACATGCAAGGTTGGATCGCGTCATTGACTACAGCATCTAATTCCAAGAGAGAGAGAGAGAGAAAGAGAGAGAGAGAGAGAGAGAGAGAGGGGGGGGGAAAGAGAGTGAGGCTACATACAAATAAACACACACAGAGAGGGAGGGGGGAGAGCGCTACATAGACAAACACCACAAACACAGAGAGAGAGAGAGAGGGTAAAAATGAGGGGGGGGGGAAAGGGGGGGGAAAAGCGGAAAAAGAGGGGGGGGGGGGAAGGGAGAGAGAGAGAGACGAAGAGAGCGAGAGAGAGAGAGAGAGGAGATGGGAGAGAGAGAGAGGGAGAGAGAGAGAGGGGGGAAAGAGAGAGTGAGCTACATACACACACACACACACCCACAGAGAGAGAGGGGGAGCTACAGAGAGTTAGGAGACATAGACACACACAGGAGAGAGAGAGGAGAGAGAGAGATTGAGAGAGAGAGATAGGGAGAGAGAGAGGAGGACGAGAGAGAGAGAGAGAGAGAGAGAGACTTCCCTTATCCCCGCCCTCTACCATGTACAGCTAGAAAATGTGTGAATTTGACTGAATATTCATGAAATGTTGTTCCATTATTATTATTATTATTATCATAGCATATCAGACTTGATTTATAGGTAATTATTTTGAATCTCTAGGTAACGTGCTTTGCCTAGCGATATTAAACCGTGTTGAAATGAACCAGGCAAATGATAATGGTAAATATCACACACGGCGGAAACAAGTGCAGACTGGGGCAGGGAAGGGGGTGGGGGGGGGGGGGGGGGGACTTACAGAACACTTCACAAAATAATACTTTTGACAGAATTAGTGGGTGAGGTTATAAAGCACCCTGACCAACAGCGTCTGTTGTCCAGTGATTCTCATTGGTGGATATATTTATTACACTATATCTCATTCCAACCAGTACTGTGCGAATGGTATATCAAAAGTCGTAGTTATATTGTCATGGTTGCGCGTAATCGGAAGGAATATGATACATGGCGGCCACGTGTTTTCTCTATAACTCTCTGGTTGAAAAGTGATTATTACCATGTGTAGGACTGTTAATAAATTTTGATTGTAAAATGTGCTGAGGTATGTGGAAAAGAAGAACAAAGGCAACATTTACGAAGCCTGGTTTTCCTAACGCAGGTGTTTAAGCATTGTAAATACACGCAGATACTCCAGTGTACGTCTAAAATAGGCTGTGTAAATTCGGCCCCCAGGATCTATTCTTGATTATCTAGCGTCATCGACGACAGTGTGGACATGCATAATGTGTGATGCGTAGAAAAAACTCACAAAAACAAAAAGGCAACCCCTTCAAAAAAAAAGACAAAAAAGACGACAAAAAGACAAAAACCAAACATGAAAACAAAACAAAAAGCACCCCCCTCCCCCCAAAAAAAACACACCCAACAACAACAACAACAAAACTTCCACACCTCCCGAAAAAATACAACCCAAAACCCTGCTGAAAAAATTCAAACCCCTCCCTCCCTCAGCCCCCCAAACAAACAAAATATCTCATAAAGAGTCGTAGGTAATATTTGATCTGAGAGAACTCTAGGGCCGGTCGTCCGTGCTGTATTCATAGACAGTGATACCTACTGATGGGACACTCCTATGGAGCAGACACAAGTGTTATAATAGGCAACCTCATCTTCCCAGAGAATGAATATAACAGAGTATAAACTACAGCGTTCCACCGAGACACATTGCGATTTGAGCGGCAGACAATGACTTTATATTTACGTCTAGATGGAATATCTCTATCGTTGAATAAATACAATTAAACATATATCCTATTTCCTACGTCTGCTTTCACGTGACACTGATTTTACCATTTGTTTGGATCACATTATATTTTATTTAACTCTCTGTACATAAGCCCAAGTGCACGTGTATGTATGTGTATGTTTTTGTGTGTGGATGCTTGTATAGGTGAATGTGTTTGTGTGCGCGTGTGTGTGTTTTGTTGGAAACAACTTCCTTTAAATTAAGTCTCAGAATCTCGACAGCCAGGTTTGGGGAGGGGAAGGAAGGTTGGGGCTCGTGAATTGTTTTTCATTCTGGTATGGCGAGGAAAATACTCTGTGTCGCAGACAGTCTTCGTTGATCTTGTTCTGGAGCCTAATCCTGTTCCTAATCCCTAACCCCTAAAACCTAAGCAGACGCATTATGTAGTGTTTTCCCTAGAAATGAATGAATGAATGAATGAATGAATGTCCCTAGAAATGTGTCAAGGCGTGGTACACTAAACACTTTTGGGCCATATTTACCATTTTCATGGCACTGTTTTGTTTTATGAAACACAAAAAATATATTGAAATAAAAATAAATGTAATTAATGTGCTTGCTTTAATGAATGAAAGGCTAAATCTATAACGGGCATATGTTATTAATAAATAATACATTTTGTGAGTGTTATATAAAGACAATTTTAGAAATAATTACTGAAAAAGGCTTGTTTAATCTAAGGGCAGCATGGCACTGATTAAGGCTATATGGTGCTAGACTATCGAGGCATGGTGCTGCACCATGCTAAAACAAGCTAAGGAAACCCACTAGCCTATTCCTAACCATCTGTCGTGACACTTGACAAACAATCTTTTGATGAAAAGTCCAGACATGTTCTGAAACCTCCCGTTGACGCGCACTGAATAAAAAACTGAAATACATAACGAAGAATATCAAGTTTTACCTAAGCACGCTGATATGTAAGGGAAAATATTCCTTTAAGATATCTATAGAGTGAGTTCCCTCAACCTTGCTGTCGCAACATCACCAGTAGCAAACTGGTGTATCAATATATATTGCTCACCAACAGTCCGTAACAATATAAGTTCGGCAACAATGCCAGTTTGAAAGATTATAATTTAATTTAAAACACCCTTTTTTTCAAGTTAAACAGAACACTGAGGGACAATAAGTCGACTGTATGTTCAACTACTCCACGGCGCGTCATTGGCCCACTAGCATGCCGCCATATATTTAGCAATGGGCGTGATTCTGTGTATTGAAACTCGTTCAATTTATCTTATGCACGGCTGCCGTGGTGGCAAACAATGGACACTGAATATATTCTCAAATTTAGTTTTCAAAAGTACGCCCCACAACACATCAGTAGCGCGTTCAGGAGGCCGAGTGCCCGCGATCAATTTGACTGGTACCATTGTCTTCTATCACATCACATTCGTCTAACGTTAGGCGCAAATACCAGTCTAGCAAGTGACAGCGATCGTTCACCCTCCTGAACATACCTCAGGTCCGATTTAATATGCTGGCGATGTCGGATGCTGAACCCTGGGTGGCCGTGCATGAACCTTGAACGGATACATCCGCTGGATCGATGCTTACCTGATTGCTTGACCCTACAAGATACCTGTACGGTCTGATGCTGTCCAGGCTATCACTAATTTGATACATCTGTAAATGACTCTGACGTAGCTCGGTCCAGGCATCTTTATGCTTAAAGACGTAACCACACCCCTACTGTCTTTATAAGTGTTTAAATGAATTGTGTGGACACAGCAAATGTGTAGTTAGTTGATGTCCGGGTTGGGACGAGACTCCCAGATCTCGTGATGAGATTAGATGATGGCTGACGTGACCAAATGAAGACGGACAAGGAACTATTTCTGTCCTAACCTGGACAAGTAGCGCACACCCACTGATTAACATAGATTCAACGACCGAGTGAACAGTCTTCTGAAACAGTGCACCACCACACACCAGTCTATGCAACAGTATTGTCGTGTCTATATAGATTACTACACTCGTTTTTGTTTCATAACATTTGTTTTACGAAACGAGCTAACTTTCTCGGTACCTAACCGAACTAAAGTGTGGTCAGATACAACGGAAGTTCGAGAGTTGCGTAAAAATGATATCTAACAAAAACGAGTGTGATATTTTATTTATTACCCATCTTAAAAGAATGTAATATTTGTCCAAAAATCTGTATAAATTCCAGGAGCAGGCGAGACTCTGTGTCCATGTTCAATGTGCATATTATCTGCGCAAAGAAAAAATGAGCCTACAAAATAACAACTGGTTTGTCTAGGTTGTGTTGATGTCAAATTGACATCTGTGCGACACTGGTGGTGTGTACAATATTCTTACGACATCATCAGACTGGTGATAAAATATTTTTACGACATCGCTATATGTTCACCAGGTGGGTAATAATAATGGAATCAATCACCGTTGTGAGGTATAGATACGGCAATTCCAACCCGAGGGACAAAATGTTTTTGTTCCGAGGGTTGAAATTGCTTTCTCTATATCTCACAACGGCGATTGATTCTTTTTCTTTCCCATTTAATTACAGTAACAAAACATTAATTTTGTAAGCTAAAGTTCATTTATTCTAGAACGATTCATAAACATTTCAGCTACAAACTCATTTAATCATACGCGGAAAAATATAATTTACATGATTTAACTATAAATATAAATATAAAATTAAGATTATTAATTGGTTTAAATAATTTTACGACAGTGATTCAACGTGAAATGGCAACTTGAGGAATACCTTTTCCATTTCTCCTCTGTCACCATAGATTTTAGTTTGTATGGTTGTTTTAATAAGCCACTCAGATTTTCTCAAACCTTGATAGGTTTGGCACTGCTGTAGGATGTTCTCCGTTGTTTGGTTATCGAGTCCACGGCTGCAAGTTCATGATGGTGCTAGCTTGAACTTTTTAACATGTGTCTGTTGTGGTCTGTACGGAGTCTTAACAAAGTTATTTCATCCACTTGTCTGAGAAGGTGATAATCATCCCTCACTGTCTGACCTGATCAGGTTGTTGTTTTTTTTTTGTGTTTTTTACCGGCCTCGATGGCGTCATGGCAGGCCATCGGTCTACAGGCTGATAGGTACTGGGTTCGGATCCCAGTCGAGGCATGGGATTTTTAATCCAGATACCGACTCCAAAGCCGGAGTGAGTGCTCCACAAGGGTCAATGGGTAGGTGTAAACCACTTGCACCGACCAGTGATCCATATCTGGTTCAACAAAGGCCATGGTTTGTGCTATCCTGCCTGTGGGAAGCGCAGATAAAAGACCCCTTGCTGCCAATCGGAAGAGTAGCTCATGTAGTGGCGACAGCGGGTTTCCTCTCAAAATCTGTGTGGTCCTTAACCATATGTCTGACGCTATATAACCGTGTTGAGTGCGTCGTTAAATAAAACATTTCTTTCTTTCTTTGATCAGGCTTTTGTTTTCGGAGAAATTAACTCTGTTGGTTGGTTGCATTTGTTTTGCTCGTAGCTTGGCTAGCCTGTCTGTTTCATCATTTCCTGGGATCCAACAGTGGGCTGGAATCCATTGTAGTGCCACTCGTCTTTCCTTTGCAAGTTCTTGGATGCCTTCCATTAGATGAGGAAGTTTGTCCCCTTCTAACGCTTGCAAGACTGAACGAGCATGACTTGTTGACATTCATCTTTGCAGTCCTTAATCATGGTAGCGACCTGCATTGGGCCTTGGTGGATGAAACTACTGCGTTGCAGACGGTTCTTTCTCAGCACCTCCATCTATGGTTTCACTGGATGGTTAGGCAGGTACTTGAATTTCTCTGCCTGGACCATGATCTTGGCGTCTCTCCTCTCACTGAGTGGCTGTATTGCAGCAGTTTTGTCCATGTTTTTAACATGTGTAGACTTTAAAGATCCTGTTATGATTCGTAAAGCTTGATTTTGAACCTTGTCTAGAGTTTGCTGGTTTGTCATTGGTGTCGTTTACCAGGCTGTTGAACTGTACTCGAGATGAAGTCTTATGGTTCCTTCATATATTCTCTTAAGGATCCTCTCATTTGCTCCCCAGCTGGTCCCTGCTAAATTCTGCATAATGGCTAGCTTGTGTTTCTTGTCAAAGGTGACACAAAGGTATGTCGCTTCTTCTTCACTTTTAAGTGGAGTATTGCCAATTTTTATAATTCCCGCTTTTTGCTTTGGTGATAGAGTAAAAAGTTTAGTGGAAGCCTTTTTTTGTTGATAGCTACACACCATTTTTGTGACCATTCTGTCAGCTTGTCTGCTGCTATCTGCATTATGTAGGTGGTAGTAGTAGCATATGTTTCCTTGCACCACATCACCAAGTCATCAGCGTAGAGAGCAGCTAGCATTCCTTTAGGGAGTTCTAGTCACCATCATCATCATTTCCTGTCATGCCTAGTGGCATTTAGGGCAGCGACGAAGTTCCTCCACGCCGGTCTATCCCTTGCCAATATCTTGATGGTGCCCCAACTGTGTCCTGTTCTAGTATCAGATCGTTAGGGAGTTCTAGTCACCATCATCATCATTTCCTGTCATGCCTAGTGGCATTTAGGGCAGCGACGAAGTTCCTCCACGCCGGTCTATCCCTTGCCAATATCTTGATGGTGCCCCAACTGTGTCCTGTTCTAGTATCAGATCGTTAGGGAGTTCTAGTCACCATCATCATCATTTCCTGTCATGCCTAGTGGCATTTAGGGCAGCGACGAAGTTCCTCCACGCCGGTCTATCCCTTGCCAATATCTTGATGGTGCCCCAACTGTGTCCTGTTCTAGTATCAGATCGTTAGGGAGTTCTAGTCACCATCATCATCATTTCCTGTCATGCCTAGTGGCATTTAGGGCAGCGACGAAGTTCCTCCACGCCGGTCTATCCCTTGCCAATATCTTGATGGTGCCCCAACTGTGTCCTGTTCTAGTATCAGATCGTTAGGGAGTTCTAGTCACCATCATCATCATTTCCTGTCATGCCTAGTGGCATTTAGGGCAGCGACGAAGTTCCTCCACGCCGGTCTATCCCTTGCCAATATCTTGATGGTGCCCCAACTGTGTCCTGTTCTAGTATCAGATCGTTAGGGAGTTCTAGTATCAGATCGTTAGGGAGTTCAAAAGTATCAGATCGTTGATCAAGATCAGGAAGAGGGTGGGTGATATGACTCCTCCCTGTGGGACACCATGTCGCAAAAGTACCTTTTTGCTCTTGGTTTTTTTTGTCAACTGTAACCCTTGCTGTACGATTGTGAGGATATGGTTTGATCCATGAGAGCATGTCTCCAGTTATTCCACATCTCTATAACTTGACAATGAGGCCATCAGCCCAGACTTTGTCGAAAGCCTTTTGTAAATCTATCCAGGTAGCAAACACGTGTTTTTTTCTCCTGAAATGCATCTTCGATTTCTTGAGAAAGATATGTTGCCTGATCTTCTGTACTCTGAAATTGTCTGAAGCCTGCTTGCTCGGGTGCCATAATGTTCTCAGTTGGTTGGTTGAATATTCTCTCCAATGTCTAAACAAGAGATATTACCTATATGGTTAAAAATATCTTGGTTCTTTTCAAAGTAGGACATAACACTTCGACGTCACACGATGACATCATCGATTGGCGCACGTCAGCCTTACAGGAACGTCAACCAAACGAAATGAGTGATATAAATTAAGATCGATTATGGGTAATAAATGAGATATTAAACTTGCTAACATTTTATATCATATTTATGCCTTCAATATTATGATAAATAATTTTTAATTTAAACATCATAAGCATTATGAATCCATTCTGTGTAGGAATAGAAACTCAATATATACGATCTAACATTTTATCACTGATGCATGCACTATTATGATAAACTATTTTTCATTTACACATGATGGCCAGTTGCAATGTGAATCAGTTCTGTGTTGGAATAGAAACTTAATACCTACTACAAACCGTTCTAACCATTCTATCACTGATATCTGCGATATTAAGATAACATACTTGTTTTTATTTAAACATGATGGCCAAATGCAGTGTGAACCATTCTGTGTTGTAATAGAAACAGGTCATACTACAAAACATTCTAACCATATTATCACTGATGCCTGCAAATTGTTTTGGTAAAAGACGTTTCATTTAAACAGGATGGTCAATTGGCAACATCAACCCACTCTTGTTTTGGAACAGAAACTCAATACCTACAACAACACGCCCTAACTAATGTATCAATGATGCCTACGATATTACGGCAAAATAATTTTCATTAAACCAAGATGGCCAATTGGCGAGAGAAATCCACTTGTGATTTGCCGTTGTATGGATTGACACGTCTTTGATGTTTTGTCTGCGAGTGAACAGTCTTTGAGGCCAGGTGTCCGGGGGTGGAACTCGACACGTGTTTCACACGCCGCTTCACAACAAGTGGCTGGCATCGTTTCCATCAATAAAACAAATCAAAGTAGAGGAGCGGGCCCGTGTTTCCCCGCGGCTAGTTGCCGTTTTGAAATAATTGTGTGGGGAGGTTTGATGCGAGAGACATTTGTTTTGTACTCCAGTACCCACTAACCGCAATAAAGTGAAATGATTTGGCGTTATTAATATTTAAAAAGTTCCAGTAAATTGCAGAAAGCATGAACAAATTTTGACGTGTTGTCAAATTGGGAACAAGACAACATCCAACTTTGTGGACATCATTTTCATTTTCTTTTTCTTTTTCATATCGATATACTGGTATAAATAATAAAATCTGGGTTCATACATGTCACTCATGCAAATATGTGCATACGTCGAATACTGTAGTAATAATTATTAGTAGTGAAATTGGGGGCGAGAGAGTAAAATAATCTTGTTTGCTCAACAGTCTTTTCTCAACGGCAGCTCGTTTAATTATCTCATTCTACTGCGGCGTTGATCTTGTAACCGATAATCTATAATAGTCGTGTGTATAAACGGTCTCCTAATACTTCCTCACAATTCACTTGTTTCTGATACAAGCCAATCGATCCCTGTTGCTCAAACATCGGCATATGGATGGAAACAATAGCCCGTATCTACGTTTGTCTTGCATGCACCACATAGTTATAATATTTATATCGATCATTCTTTTATAACATTTTCAGTTTAATCCTGTCTTTATACATAATGTTTTGTTCAGTAAATGTTGCCGGTAAAGTATTGGTTGACTTCCGTTCTGAGATACTTATCGCTATCAAGAGAAATGACATTACATTAGTCATTCTAAAACCGAACATATGACGTCATGAAATAGAGTCACGTGCAACATACTAGACGTCGATTGTATAATGGTTAAACCACAGTGTTTCAGCCTGGCAAGTGGAAAAAAAGAATGGAAAAAAGCGTCACTGTAGAATATAATTACCATTATTTTAGTTATTCAAGAGAGAAAGCAGACACTATAGTGTATGGCTGCCATTTTGGCATTGCTAGAAAGAAAACAAACACTATAATATATATTTAAAAATCCCATTTGTTATTGCCAGAGAGAAACAAACTTTATAAAGATACGATGTCATTTTGTTATTCTAGAGAGAAAGCAGACACTATAGTGTATAGATGCCATTTTGTTATTTCTAGAGAGAAAGCAGACACTATAGAGAATTTATGGATGTCATTTTGTTATTGCTAGAGAGAAAAATAAACACTATAATATATATATATATATATATATATATATATATATATATATATATATATAATTTGTTGCAGGCCATGTGCAGACGGTATGACGTAATAGCCAGCCACTCAGCCACCTAAACCATGCACGCTCTCGCCCTCTTGCCGCAGAGACTGAAGCCCAAACGCCAAGGATCACGACACCAAGTAGCGCCAGAAACCTCAAAACGAGGCTTTTCCTCAGCTAGATATGGCTCCATGTCATCGTCGATATCACTGCGCATGCTCACGTGCACTGGGCGGAAGAGTAGTGATGTCGACGAAAACAAGATGAAAGGTGAGAAGAAAAGTACATCTGTTAGCAACATGGTGTTATTTTATAATTAAAGGTGCAGTCGTCTAAAAAACAACTTGTATCTCTCGTTGTAGCTTAAGACACCCCCACACGATACGAGTTCTTCGTACAAGAATGGCCGATTGTGACATGACAGCATTACGATTTCATAAGTTGTTATGCAGTCGACTATTCTAGTTCGAGACACTCGTTTCGTGTGACGTCGCCTTTATTAAGTTACGTCGAATACTCATTGTGATCCTTCAGTGTCCTAATGTTCATAAGATCTGACGAGTCTGTCTTTAAAGGGACACTCCCGAGTTTGTTGCATTGTAAGATGTTTCTGAAAAATTAAATATTTCTACGATTAAACTTATATTAAATATATTTTCTTGTTTAGAATATCAGTGTCTGTATATTTAATGTGTTTCTGGTCATCATAATATTTGTAACAAACTCAAATTGGACTTTGACTTAAAATAATTTCGTGCTTACGAAAAATAATATTTTAGGAAATAAAATGAAATTTAACCTCGTGCAAATATTAGAAAAATCAGAAACACTTTTAATACACAGCCACTAATATTTTATGCAGAAAAATATATTTGATATATAATTACAATCGTTAAAAAGTCTCTTTTACTCGATAACATCTTTAAAATTGCAGCAAACTCAAGAATGTCCCTTTAAGTGATAGTTTAGTGCACACGGAGTTTGATGAGATTGGATTTGTAGTCCGTTTAGAAGGGTATCTCGTGGAATCGTCAGAATGTGTGAGAATACAGAACACTTCAAGTAATCATCGATATAACTATTTACTCGTCTACTCAAAATATTTAGAAGATTTGGTGTTGTGAACTGCCGGACACCTTTATAGGTGATCGTACACTAACAACAACAAAAACAACAACGACAACAAATAAACACCCCCCAAAAACAAAATTAAAAATATTAAAATCCAAACAAACAACAAACAACAGCAACAACAACAACAACAACAACAACAACAAAATAAACATCTGAATGAATGAATGAATGTTTAACGACACCCCAGGACAAAACTACACATCGGCTATTGGGTGTCATAAAAAGGTAAGTATATGAAAATATTATTTATACAGTTATGTATAAGCACAGTGTAAACATCTGAATGAAGTTACAATAAAGTGAAACAAGAGTCTGAAAATAGACTGGAGCTCATCCCTCTAATCGGTGATTCTCAGACATGTGTGTGTTTTTAGAATTACAAACACCATGACAACCGGAAACACTCGGATGTACGGAAATGAATAAACGAAACAAGTAATATCTGATTTCAATCGGCTCGAATAAATAGAGATTATTAAACGAGCTTGTGTGTCGTACTGATTTTACGAAACGAGTGTGACGATTGTTATATTGCCCGAGTGAGAGCGAGGGAATTACAAGAATCCTGACCTACTCGTTTTGTAAAATCAGTACGACACACAAGCTCGGTTAATAATCTCTATTTATTACAGTACAAAAATACACAAAATGAATAAAATGTTTATGGTGGCAGTTATAGCTATAACATAATTTGCACTCACACAACGAAATAAGGAATTACATTGATATTAAAACAATATATACTTAGGTGAAATCGTTACTGAGTTTAAAAGTCAGCACGTACATGAAACGTTTACCGGCTATAAATGGACTGATTCTGGAGCCTAGATTGTTTTGATGGCGTCTAATAACAGTCATTTGCGGAATACGTAATTTGTATATCAGTTTAAATGGAAACTAAATAGAATAATATATTCTATATGTGTCTGTGTTAAGTATATTCAACAAAATTAATTAAGAACCAGAAAACGTTTGATAGTTCTTTGCAAAATTTCATATTAGTTCAGCATCTTTTCATTACAGATGAGTTATCAACATTACTCGTGATACACCCCAAAATAATGAACACCGTGCGTTTTTTTATGCATTTATAATTCCATTTTATAATTACTGTTTTGTAATAGGCGTCTGGATTGGTTAAAATGCTATCTCGTGATTCTTCCATGAACGTGAAAACTGCACTTTTTCAGTAAACAAATAAAAACAGAATGTTATTATCGGAACTACTTTTTATCAATTACGCCAACAACGGAATCCCCGAGGATTCCATCGTTTCTATTTTTATCCCAATATCGTCTGCACTGTGAGTGACAGTGAAAAACTGACAGACGACAATCACAATGTCGGATGACAGACACAAAAGTGTTGCTGGAGACTTTACATTAAGCCACCGCAATTTAGGCTTTAAACGACTCTGGTTTTGAACGGAGACACATAATGTATATGACAGGCCACAAAAACGAAGCTTCTATTAGAAGTTATAGCAGAGAATGCTTAATAAATCAAAAGAGAGACATGAGCGCAGCTTTGTCGCATTTGACAAAAACACCAAATAGACAACTTACACACGCGAAAACACATACACCTTCGTGCACGTACCTGTCTTTTCCGAGAATAATATCACACAATCACCAACTTCCTCTGAAATCCAACACACAGTAACACTGAAACCACTTTATCCCTTTCACGTCAGTCTTCACATTCACTTTTCACTAACTGAACTTTTGAAATTTTAATATAGTAATTGATAAATCTTCTAAATAATTTTATACTCTCCCTCATGTTAATTAGTTCAAAATTCATACTCTAACTGCTTTACAACAAATCTTCTATTTAAGTATATAGATAGTTAAATTCTTAATTAATTATCGTTTGATATTTTTGAAAAAAACTGCGTTATCAATTGATGTTCAATTATTTTAAATTTTATAACTTTTTATCCACATTTGATTCAGAAAATTAAAATTTATAAAATCTTATGTAAATCATTATAATGAATCGGAGATTTGACTAAAAAACAAACAGATGTAACTTTCTAATATAATTCCCTTATTTGTGTATTTATACAGTTGTAAATCATTGTGGAATAAAGTTTTTTTTTTTTTTTTAAATATAGTTTTGTATAATGGCAATATTAATGCATTTGGAATTATAAGAACTGAACGTTATATTTTTGACGTTCATGCGATGATAAACACTTATGTATGAACGGCTTCGCGCTAACGCGCTACGCCATCATACAATGTGTAAAACGGTTTTGGTGTTTATCATCGCATGAACGTCAAAAATATAACGTTCAATTCTTAAATGAAAAGTATTGAAATGTGCAATCGGCTAGGATTTGTTTCCTGTCATGTTGTTCGCTTTAAATTGTTGTTTAAATCACTGATTTAAAGAACACGTCATATCGTCGACACCTAACAACGGAAGAAGCTGTTTAAAAAAAAAAGAAGAACATGAAAGACGTAGAAAATATCTAGTTGCGCTTAGTTCATTTCGTTGAGTATATATTAGTGACATCCTTTGTTAGAAGATTTCAGGACATCACATTGCTTTTCATTAACACCAGCACCAGTAACATCGACTATGTTTACTTAAATTCAGGGCTCACCCTGTCCATTGCCAAATTAGCCAATTGCTAATTTTTACACAAAGCGGCTAAAACATTTAGTCTTTGGCTAATACATTTTTCTTTATATTAACCATTAGCAAGGAATCTTTTATGTGCACCATCCCACAGACAGAGTAGCACATGCCACAGCCTTTGCTATACCAGTCGTGGTGCACTGACTGAAACGAGAAATAACCCAATGGGCCCACCGGCGGGTATCGATCCTGCATCGACCGCGCATCAAGCGAGTGCTTTATCTCTGCCCTAGACTCGTGTTCAAAACAGACAGCTATTTGATTATCAGCAACACAAGATAAGTTTTACATAAATTCCCTTTTCAGTTGATTTTATCTTACAGTTTCAGATATCGACGCATTGGAGCCTTTTGATGGAGTTGCCGACATTTTGAAGAGTAGTCCAGTTTCTATTAGCCGAACTGTGTACCAGCGCGCATGCGCACGACTCCAACTCGTTCCGTCCAGACACGTCTATTGTCGTCTAGAACAAACGGAAATACACTTACCGAACTGCTTTCTGGGAGCTAGGGAGGTGAAGGCCATTGCCATAGCTTTAGTTGTGAGTAGCATAATTATTTAATTTTATATAGGTATAATTATAATTCTAACATAAGTAAGTCATCTCAATGACTTCAGAATCAAAGGATGTTTTGACAAGGCCTTGACTGGTCCTATAAATCATTCTCAGTATAAGGTATCTATAGACATAGCTGCCTCGGACTATAGGGTGTATAGCACCAACTCAAATACAACAAACATCAATAGTAACTAAAACTGCTACACGCAACATTTCAATCAACAATATATACCATTAATTTTGCAACCATCAAAGCCCTTAAAGTAAATTTAAAAAACTTATGGATTACGCTCCTAGTCTCAGTATTTTGTTACCCTAGTTGGACACAAAACGTGTAATTCTACTGTTAGTAGACCCACTCACAATAGTAGCTGGTAGATTAATACTACTTTACAGTACAGGAGTTTACTGTCCAGATGGAACGTTTTATGACAACAAGTCCTGCCATATATCGATGTCGGGCGTGGTCTTACTTAATGCGACATTAAAAGTTATGTGTACTGCGAACTTTGACCCCGTGGGATGCTGTTTGACATACTGCTAGCACAAGTTGCAGGAAAAAAGATTATTTGATAGATGGGTTAAGTCACACCGTAGGCAAATACTTCCTATGGACTCCACCTTAAGCAAAGATACAATTTTAAATGCGTTAATGGTTTATTGAAGTATCCATTGGACTCGTCTTGAACATCGATGCGAGTTGATGCAGGATAATGGCATGACCGTTTCAACCGAGGGCAACGTACGCGTGTGGAACTGACGAAGTCAAAGATAATTGTTTGCTTGCTGAGCGAACCCGTATAACAAAACAGCCTGTCGTTTCAGACGTCTTAAATAAAGACAAAGAAGTATTACACGCAATAAACCTGGCTACACTTGTCGCCCCTAATTGACTCTTTGTTTATTATGAACACGCGTGTTTTTCACGTAACGTGAATCACAATGAAACGCACTCCTAACTCATCGATTCTCCAGTTACATACGTCAGTGTTAACAATTAGTTACAGCATGCCTTATGTCTAAATTAGAATAAACACAACCACTGAAATATACCACAGCGCGAGTTCATTTAAGATTTACTGATTTATTTGGAGGGCGTGTGGAAAGAGGGGTACTGAGTGAGTCTTAAAGATCCAATCTTTTTAATATATATATATACATATATACACTGAACAAAATAAGAAACTTACTCTAACTTTGCTTGAACATAACTTGATGAAAACAAACCGGGGGAATAATTGTTATATATGCGTTTAAAGAGTGTTCCATGATGCATCGTTTGGTGCAAAAATCATGGCCATAGGTTAACAGAAACTGGGAGAAATTTTGACCAAGTGTGGTAGGGATTAAAAAAAAAAAACCCACCCACTTAATAACGGGTATGACCACCTCTTGAATTCACCACTGCAGTGCATCGCAGGCGCATAGAATTGACTAAAGTGTTGATTTCTGCCTGTGGAATATTGTTCCATTCCTGAATGAGCGCTTGACGAAGTTCGTTGACGTTAGCGGGTGGGTTGGGACGACGCCTCAATCGTCTGTCCAGACTATCCCAGACATGCTCGATGGGGTTGAGATCAGGATTTTTAGCGGGCCAGTCATCAATGAAATCAATGTTATTTGTCCTAAGAAAATTTACAGTGTCTCTAGCTGTATGAGAGGTGGCACTATCATGCTGAAAAATTGAGATGTTGGCGTTGTTATGGAACAGAGGAATGACGTGATGAGCGAGAATGTCATCGCGGTAACGTTGAGCATTTAAATTGCCATCAATGACGACTAGTGGTGAACGATAACCATGGACCATGACACAACCCCCACCCCCGAAACGATCTCGTTCAAGAACACAACAGCCAGCATAGCGTTCATTTCTCCTACGGTGAAGAAAGTCTGGATTCATCCGAAAAAAGAACGGTATTCCAGCGTCGCCGTATCCAACGAGTGTGTACACGTGCCCAATTAAGACGATTTAGACGATGACGTTGCGTTAAAACGCATCCGACGTAAGGACGTCGTGCATGTAAACCATTCTCCCGCAGACGATTACGAAAAGTTTGCCCACTGATTCGGTTATTATGAAGCCCAGGTGTGTTAGCAGCAGTAGCAGTGGCAGTTTGGAATCGATTGCGCAAATGCGTGTTTATGATATAGCGGTCTTGACCACGCGTTGTAACACGCGGACGTCCACGACGTGGCAAGTCGTTGGTGCTTCCTGTCGTTCGAAATCTTACGTGAAGATTTCGTATCGCTCGACTAGAACTCCCAACATGCCTTGCAACGTCTTCTGTCGACATGCCAGCATCAAGCATGCCAATCTCCCATTCGCGCAAATTATTGAGTATTCTTGGCATACTAAAAATGCTACAATGTAAAAAACGTTATTGTTTTTTACAAATTTTTAAGCGTTTTCGTTCACTTGACAACGATATCAGTAAGACAAGTAAAACAAATTGACCGAATACTACACGGGACATGTCGAACCATGCATGCACGTGCAAATTGAATTTCAAGTTGTCGACGATTAACAGTGCAAAAATAATCGATAACATTCATGAATCCTGATAATACAGCTCAAGACTAATACTACCTATATAATTACAATGATAGATAGATAGATAGATATCAAAACCAGACAGCCATGGGACCAAGACAAAAAGTCAATTTTAGTGTTAAAAGATACGCAAGTCACGGGACCGTGTAAAACGTCCGGTTTTGAGGGAATTCCGGTTTACTGAGGGTCCGGTTTTGAGGGAATTCCGGTTTACTGAGGGTCCGGTTTTGAGGGGTTTCACTGTACATACATATACATATACATGTACATGTACATATACATATACAACGTACATATATAAGCATTAGAATGGATAAATCACGTATTTGATTCCTCTGCGTAATGTGCCAATTTTCAACTTCCATTGTTTGTTATATGTAAGTTTAAATGTGTGTGTATTTGACAAAAGCCACACCAGCCGTAAATAAAGTAATTTAACAATATGTTCATTAAAACAATTGCCGCAAAGTCATCACCTGTAACATAAAATAGCATTTGAGATGTTTTTATGTAAAAGTCGACACCACTAGACCATTGATTTATTAATAATCGGCTATTGGATGTCAAACATTTGGTAATTTTGACATATAATCTAAGACAGGAAACCCGCTACATTTTTTTGTTAGTAGCAAGGGATCTGTTAAATGCATCATCCCACATACAGGATATCACATACTACGGCCTTTGATATGCCAGTCGTGGTACTGGCTGAAACGACAAATAGCCCAATGGGCCTACCGACGGGGGTCGATCCGAGACCCACCGCGCATCAAGCGAGTGCTTTACCACTGGGCTACGTCCCGCCCATTTTATGTGAGCATTTCCAGACTAGTATATAGTTATTGTTGTAAAGAATGGACATAACCAGCTGTAGTTGTCAGTCCTCAAATTATATCAGTCGTCGAGAATTGTCTTAACTTGGAATGAATGAATGAATGAGTGGGTGGGTGGGTGGGTGGGTGAGTGAGTGAGTGAGTGAGTGAGTGAGTGAGTGATGAATGAATGAATGAATGAATGAATGAATGAAAGAAAGAAAGAAAGACTGACTGAATGAATGTTTGTTTAACGACACCCCAGCACAAAAATACATATCGGCTATTGGGTGTCACATATATTATTTATATATATTTATGTAAAACCAGTGTAAGGAGCTGGGAGGGGGGGGGGGGGGGGGGGGGGGGGGGGGGGGGGAGGGAAGTATAATACAATATATATAAAATCAAGATAAGTATATCTTAAAATTTTGTATATAAGTCAAAGTGTTTTAAAAACGTTACAATTAACATTGGATGGACTTTAAACGATTCCAAAACATTTCTGTTGCCAAATATATCATTTCTTGTTGGCTTGAGATGATCACACACCACCAAATGTGGCGCACAGTCAGTGTACACTGACAGTGTTCACACTGAGGAGGAGGGTCCTTCTTTAAAATAAATGAATACGTCAAATATGTATGGCCGATGCAGGCACGGCATAAGACTACTTCATCCTTCCTGCACCGCCTGTAGGATGACAGCCACTTTCCCAGGACTGCCGTGACAGAATGAATGAATGAATGAATGAATGAATGTTTAACGACACCCCAGCACGAAAAACACATCGGCTATTGGGTGTCAGACTATAGTAAATGCAACAATGAAGCTTATCCAATCATCTTGCCAAGTAGAAAAGATATATTGGGTAATATGAAATTTAAAATCATTGTAGGGGACACCAATATGCACACGGGGCAATTTCAAAGCAGACTTGGCAGCAACATCTGCCTTTTCGTTACCCTTAATGCCAACATGGCTGGGTACCCAGCAAAATATAACATCTTTATTGGCAATTGGTAAAAAGACACACTTTCGTATCACCATCCCAACTAAGGGATGCTCAAATTTCATGTACTGTAGAGCTTGGAGACACGAAAGTGAGTTTGTAAAAATAATATACTTGGATGCACATGAATCCTTAATCTGTTCCAGGGCTTTAATGATTGCCCAAATTTCAGCAGTAAAGATTGAATGAACGAATGAATGAATGCTTAGCGACACTTCAGTATAAAAATAAAAAATAAAAAAAAATAAAAAAAAATGTTTTTTTTTATTTAACGACGCACTCAACACATTTTATTTACGGTTATATGGCGTCGGACATATGGTTAAGGACCACACAGATATTAATGGAGGAAACCCGCTGTCGCCACTTCATGGGCTACTCTTTTCGATTAGCAGCAATGGATCTTTTATATGCACCATCCCATAGACAGGATAGCACATACCACGGCATTTGATGTATCAGTCGTGGTGCACTGGCTGGAGCGAGAAATAGCCCAATGGGCCCACCGACGGGGATCGATCCCAAACCGACCGCGCATCAAGCGAGCCCTTTACCACTGGGCTACGTCCCGTCCCTTAGTACAAAAAAAAATCCCACATTGACTATTTGGTGTCCGTCTAAAATGGAAAGAAACCAAATTGGTCTATGGAAGAGGCGAAATGAATCGATCTACGACCCATCGCATCACGAGCGAGCTCTCTAGCCACCAAACTTCCATCCATCTCCTGTAATAAGATAGCGTTGACAATGGTCTTATGGCTAAATGTATTTTCCATTTGTCAGTATTTCACAGTCGGCCAGACAGTCTGTATTGCAGAATTACCGTATGAACAACATATGTTAAAATACAACACCAGTACAAATACATCAACAAACAGCACAAAAGCCACTCCTGTGGAGTTATACGAGATGCTGAAAATAATATATGCCTCGAAAGCCATTACAGTAGACTTAAAAAAGTATATATAACAAGACATCTGATTGGCTGTTCTTAGATGTCAAAGCCGAACCGTCCATAGAATTAACACTAAAGGAACTATTCCTTTTTATGACATATGAGGTAATTGTACATGTGTCGTAAATAAAGGTTTCGTCACGTGTTTTAATATGGAACATATTAACTGAGTCTCTGTTCAATTGTTTTTTGTCGAGACTCTGCCGAGACAGATACCGATTAACTAGACGAGGTGGATACGTGAGATATTAAAAACACGAGTAGCGAATTCTATTTATCCTAACACTTCTATCATAATATTTTACTTCGATATTTAATAAATCACAGTTCTAAAGTCGACTCCATCTATAATAATATGATATCGTGATTAGCACTTTAAGTAGGCCTAAATCTGAATCTAAACCTAAACGTTAGACTCAGGTGTACAGATCTGGTTGGCTTCTAAACAAATGACCCATTGTCAGCAACAACAAAAAACCCCCACAAAAAACCCCCAGTAAAAAACAACCAAAAAACCCCACCCACACCAAAAACCTCTGCTATTAACCGGGTTAATAATGGTAAATAAAAGATGGGTTTATGACAGGGCTGTTTTGGGTAAGTTATAGAATAAATAGGTTTATGACAGGGCTGTTATGGGTAAGTTATAGAATAAATAGGTTTATGACAGGGCTGTTATGGGTAAGTTATAGAATAAATGGGTTTATGACAGGGCTGTTATGGGTAAGTTATAGAATAAATGGGTTTATCACAGGGCTGTTATAGGTAAATTATAAAATAAAAGACGGGTTTATGACAGGGCTGTTATGGGTAAGTTATAGAATAAATGGGTTTATGACAGGGCTGTTATGGGTAAATTATAAAATAAAAGACGGGTTTATGACAGGGCTGTTATGGGTAAGTTATAGAATAAAAGACGGGTTTATGACAGGGCTGTTATGGGTAAGTTATAGAATAAAAGACGGGTTTATGACAGGGCTGTTATGGGTAAGTTATAGAATAAAAGACGGGTTTATGACAGGGCTGTTATGAGTAAGTTATAGAATAAAAGACGGGTTTATGACAGGGCTGTTATGGGTAAGTTATGGAATAAATAGGTTTATTTGGAACACACGTTTAAGGTTTGGTTCCGCCTGATTTTACGAGATGTACTTCGACCGTACTCTCTATGATTGCTTCGTGTTAATAGAACTTTCATTACGGCAACTTTATAGAGGTGGGAATCTAGGACGTTATCAATAAATCACTTCCTGACTACTGGAGCACTACTACCACATATTTCAGCGCCTAAAACAGTTCATCAATAAAACAAAAATCCCAAACACATCAGTATCTGCATTAAATATTAATAGCACGTGGAAAAACGCAATCTGCGAATTGCACAATTTCTCTAATAAGCTTCTCTTAATACTTTTAAAATGTTTTGCGGAATTTATCAATACCGTAAAGCTTAGATGTAGGATGTCGTTGATTTCCCGAGAGCGGTACACTACTTCTATATGGGGTATACTAACGCTGCCGAATACGGTCACACTACGTTTATTACTGATATGGGACAATGCTATTAATTGTAATCTCTACTTAGCACTGGTGGAAGTGAGGAAGGTTTTTTGTTTTTTGTTTTGGGAACTACGAGTATTTGGACTCGCTCATATCGACTTTGGTGTGGATTACAGTTAATATGATCGGACAATGACGCCTTTTAAAATGAAGATATGTGGGGTTTTTTTTTTTAAATATAGAAAATAGTAGCAGATAAAACTAAGCTCTGAGCATACTTTATTTCTGTATTAGAATAAAATGACATCGGGCACCCATTGTCTTTTAAATCACAGCTAATGTCCGTTTATTATATTTAATGCATTAAACGATCACTATATAATATATGGTATTTCGTAGACTTTATTGTTTAAATTGGAACATTTTAAACAGAACTATGGTGATATATATATATATATATATATATATATATATATATATATATATATATATATATATATATATATTATAACGTTTTCTAAATTCGATTGCCATTCGTACACATTCCCTTTAGGTGAGACTATGTACGACATATCCATTTCCTCAGATCGTGTTCACATTTAGAGTAAAAATACCCACATTATTAATGAAACTGGGATTAATTTAGCATGCGACATACAAGCACACATGAACGTATCGAAATAGATAATACAATCTGGTGCACAACGGCTGTAGACAACGAGTGTTCAACTCAATTAATGTTTCCATTACATCTCCTGTCTTAGTGGTGCAATACTTGATACTGACTCGGACATTCACATTATGATGCAAACAATACATTTGAACTGTTCGACTTAAGATCAATATCCAATATCGTGACTTACGTTTACAACAAAAATAAAACATACGAGGGGTGTCCCAAAAGTTTCCGTCCTGACCATGAAACGCTGCTCGCACCAAATATTTTATTCTATCATTTTTCTACATAGTCTCCCTTGAGTTCAATACATTTTATCCAGCGTTTCTCCAGCATTGTTAACCCATCTGAAAACCAGCCTTTGTCTTGCGCCCCTAAAAAGTCCTCTTGATCCGTCTCAAATCTACAGCCCCTGAGCTCAGATTTGAGCCTAGGAAACAAGTAAAAGTCTGAGGGAGCGTGATCTGGAGAATAAGCAGGGTGTGGAAGAATTCGGAAGCCACAGTCACTAGCAGCGCCAACCGTAACTTGCGAGGAATGAGCAGGAGCATTATCCTGAAACAGTCACACACCTCTTCGCAATTTTTCTCAAAGTGGTTTTCTTAATTTCTCCTCGGAGTTGGCGAAGCTCATTTGCGTAATATGCACCAACGATTGTGGAACCTTTCTGTTGGTAGTCAATCATGATAACACCGTCGCCATCCCAAAATACGGATGCCATGACTTTGACACTGGAAGCAGTTGTCTTGAACTTCTTGGGAACGGGTGATTCAGGATGTTTCCATTGCATGCTTTAACCTTTTGTTTCGGGATCAAAATGATGAACCCAGGTTTCATCCTGAGTCATAATATGCGCAAGAAAAGCGTCTGGGTCAGTGCGGAATTCCTCTAGAAGATTCTAGTCTGCTGTTAACATTCTTGGCACCCACCGTGCAGACACTTTATTCATGTGTAGATGCTCATGCAGAATTCGTTCCACCGATGTTTTGCTGATGTTATGGATACAAGCTAACTGTCTGATGGTGATTCGCCTGTCCTTCATGACTGTGTCTAGGACATCATTTACATTTTTGTCAGTGGACACCTCACATGGGCGACCAGGGCGTGGATCATCTTCAGTACTTTTTCTACCCCGTTTGAAATCAACAGTCCATTGCTTTATGCTATTGTATGAAGGAGCATCGTCCCCTTATGTTTCGGACATATCCTCGTGAATTTGCTTCGGCGTCATTTTCTTTTCAGTGCAAGCACTTAATTACTGCACGACACTCAGGTTTATCAATTTTTTAAGAAATTCAGAGGGGTACCTGAAAACAAAGATTTGCTCTGATAGGTTGTACACAGTGGATTATTTTAACATCGATCATTCATCACTTCAGATGTGGTTCTTATAACACCTCCTGCATAGTGAGGCCGGAAACTTTTAGGACACCTTTCGTACGTACGTACATACATACATACATACATACATACATCGACATAGCCTGTATCCATAACATTAGCAAAACATCGTGGTTAGTCTGCAATTTGCGGGCGATTCGGTGCCACAGGTTAGAGTTCCAGCAACGGCATGGGACAATTTGTGAGGCCAGAAAGGATTTAATTATCCCCTGCACCAGTGCGTTAATATCTATGTATGTAACAGTCAACCTCGACATAAATACAACATATAGATATTCATACACCAATAGATACATACACATCTGTCCCGGATCAAGTCCCTGGCTATCCAGAGACAGGGCCCGGGATGGACATGCCTGAAACCTTAGTGGTATAGGGGCATGTTAAAAATTTTCAAGATACACACACACACACATGTACACACACGCACACACACATAAAGACACACACAAATATCTTTAAAATAAGTACAATGTTCATACAGTGTTATCATATACATTTTAGAACACTCAACTAACTTCCTGAGTATTATCGTAAAAAGAGTAATACAACTTTAAGATGTATCTGGTATTCAAATTCACACTAGTGGTTTCCTTCTAGTGTTGAATAAGAATATTTCAGCGTAATACAACTTAGCGTGGCGTAACGTATCGTAACGTAACGTAACGTAACGTAACGTAACTATGCTGGCCTTAAAAACCAAATCATATGTCAATTAATATCAATGGGAGTATGAGTAAACTGACCAATAACAACCCAATTCAACACAAGGCAGTACTCTCACACCCAACCCACCCTTCCACTCCAAAATGCACACATACATTGCCCATTTTCCATCAAGAGTTCATAGGGTAACAACAGTTATCGAAAGACGTGTCATCGCGATGCAATTTGTAACAACTATTTCAAATATGCTATTTGGTTCGTCAAACCTCGCGATTACTAACAGTCGAATGCCAATCGCTACAATGCATCATTTTCTTAATTCAACTCGATCGTGTGATCCAAGTTGTCACCACAAGTTGCACAGTAGAAACAATGCTTAAGAGTAATATTTCTAGTTGAAAAGAAGGTGTATAAATTAAATTATAGAGAAAGTCAGCGTATTAACATAAAAAAAACAGAATTTCACGACAGAAACAGACACCTGTGACACCTAAGTTAGAATGACCACAAATCCACCGGTAAGTTTTAATTCGAAAGCCGTGGCGTGCTACAGGAAATAACCGCTAGGTGGCCCCATGATAGCACTTGAGCCACGGGACTCGCAAACTGACGGATGCGTTTTAAAACCACTCGTAATTACTTGTAACAGTTCCGCGCCAGTACAAGACCAATTATTTAATATGTGAGGAAATCCCCATGGATGAGTCCGACACTAGACGTATGCCGAGGGAGTGTCGTGACCTGGGTGTTGGGTCTAGTGACCAGGAAACATGCTATACCATACGTCAACATATAAACAGCGTGAATTATTAACACGCCCCGTAGTTCTGCCGTGGACACAGACACTCTATCGAGCCCAGAACCGTAGGTTGTAAACAAGCAATTGACGCAAATCGGGTGAAAGTAAACTAATTTCAAGCGGTGTTTCGTGAAATGTGATGCGTTACAAAAAAATAAAAGTATCTAAACTAAAAAAATAAATAATGACAGCAATAGTAAAAACATTTAAAAAAATAGTTGAAGTAAAAACAGAAAAGGAAATTAGCACATTATTAAATGTAACGTCTTTTTGTAATATCGATGTAATTAGTTTTTGTAAAAATCAATCACATTAAAGTGACACTGTCTGTTTGTTTAATATCTGTTGATAATAAAAGTCTAAAATACAACTACATCCTTTGAACGCAATGTCTGTGGATTAAATGAACACACACCTCAATAAAGTAATACTTTCCTATTCTATCATGTCATGCCATGTCTGTCATATGTTTTCCTATTGCCACCTCTGTTACATATTTCCCTACTTAGTACCATGTCTGCTATATATTTTCCTATTGGCACCTCTGTCATATATTTTCCTAATGTTTTCCTACCAACACTTCCTTGTAATTTGCTTCCTAACTAACACCTATGGCAAGTGTTATTTTTAAGCGGACACCTCCATAATGACGCCTCTGTTAGGCGCGGATCCAGGACTTTTTAATAGAGGGGCCCAACACATGTTGTTGTTGTTGTTGAAAATAGAATTTAAAGGTCCTTGACAGGTTCATGGGATACGTTTGCATTTTTTTGTGTATTCAGTAATATACATGTGTATTGTTTGGTCAAAATAGGGAGGGGCCCGGGCACCATGGGCCCCCGCCTGAATCTGCGCCTGTTCGTCAGGCATTATTTTACTATTGTCAACTCTTTTATGTATCATTTTCCTATTGTCAACTCTTTTATGTATTATTTTCCAGTTACTTCTTCCGTGCATTATTTTTCAATTGACGCCTCTGTCATACATTTCCTCTTTTGACACCTCTGCAATATTTTGCTCTGCTATAGTTCAATTCTTCACAACCACGATATTTTTTAACACCAGATTCGGTTTGCTAGAGAAAAAAAAAAAAACCCAGTCGTACTTCAAGCAATTTGCATTGCAGGCTAAAAGCCTGTCATTACGCGTGCAACGATATTTCCCAATATCCGCCTTACTAACTAGCCCTGACATAATCTCTACAGAAAATAACGACGATTTGTAAAAACAGATTTCTCATTAGACAATGGAAAGCAATGCAAGGACCACTCTCTTTAATAGAGCAGTCTGTTGCTCTACCGCTTAAAATATTACATCAAAGGAACTTTGTCTTGTCACGCGATGATTTATTCTCTTTGCTTTATGCTTGTCAAATGAACAATTTCAGGGTCATTGATATTTATCTATTTGTCTGTGTGTCTATCCATCCATCCATCCATCCATCCATCCATCTATTCATCCTTACATCCATCCATCCTTTTACATCCATCCATCCATCCATCCATCCATCCTTTCATCCTTCCATCCATCCATCCATCCATCCATCTTTCTGTGAATCTGTCACTGTCACTATCTGTCTGTCCGTCCATCTATCTGTCTGTCCGTCCGTCCGTGTCTCTCTCTCTCTCTCTCTCTCTCTCTCTCTCTCTCTCTCTCTCTCTCTCTCTCTCTCTCTCTATATATATATATATATATATATATATATATATATGTATATACATATATGTATATGTCTATCCTTCTGTCTGTCTATGCCGATATAAAGTCAATATTACAACATTGGTGTAGCTTACATATTATACTGGTTTAGTTTACGGACCAAACCGAAAACATAAGAAGCTTTAAAGTAACGACAGCTGTATGCATTATTTCCGATTTGTTTTCTAAAACGTGTTAAATATAATACTATAAAAAAAACAGCACCCACCCACAAAAATAATAAATTAAATTCGAAAGTTTATAGAAAATATAACACTAGCTACATCGGTAAATGTCAACTGTCACTTTAGAGCTTTTACTGTTCACCGAATACGTACATTGTTATTGTTATTACATGTAGTCGCAACCGTCTTGCGATCTTCTTTCACTAAATGTAACGCTTTACAGGCATAAAAAATAATATTCCCTTGCCACCAGATTTCCTACTGAAAGATCATGTTTCTTTTTTTTTGTCTGAAGCTGAAATGACAAATTCGTTGACATTTATTGATTAAATTAACATACAAACAGATGTCTAAGTAATTTTTTATTTTTCTTAACATCATTTTCACATTTTTGTTTTTGTCTTTCGTTCAGAGTTTATGAAATATTTTCGGGTCAAACGTAGTCAAACGTAGTCTCAGGCACTTGACCATTGGCCGTATCCTGTTATTATGCAGAGCGAAATGTAGTTCATTGGATATCATTTGAAATTATTTTCGTGATTATATCCAATGAAGGTTCAAGAACACTGTCCTGGGCACACACGTCTGCTATCTGTACTGTGTGTCCAATGCAATGGATTAATGGTTAGCTGTTAGTGTGAGAGAAATCGGTTTAGTGGCCTTACACCTATCCATTGAGTCGTTAAACTGGCTCTGGGTTGGAGCCGGTACCGGGATGCGAACCCAATACCTACCAGCCTTTAAGTTCGATCGTTTAACCACTACACCACATATGTCGGTAACCCAGTAGAAAAACAAAACCCCACGCGACATTTAATAGCTGATAGGATTAATCCGCCCCAGTAACACTAATGGGCTATTTTTTTTATTCCACGACAAAGATCGTGGTATTCACTGCCCTGCCTTTGTTGAGTAAGTACGAGTGAAATACCCATAGCTGCCATTTAGAAAAACGTTTAGCCATGTGGCGGTAGCGGAATTCTTCTATTCTTGTGTGGGCTGTATCATGAACTCGGTGGGTAGAGCGCTCGCCTGGGGTACTTTTGTCGCATGGTTGAACCTTCTCGGTGGTCCCGTCCTCTTGACTGAGTTTCCCCCGTCCTACGACTCGTAGATTATATGCCGTGGAAAGTGCATATATACAAGATCCCTTGCTGCTAATGAAACATGTAGCGGGTTTCTCTAAGACATTATGTCAGAATTATCCAATATTTGACGTCCCATATTCGCTGATGAATAAACCAACATGCTCTAGTAGACTAGTAGTGTCGTTAAAGAAGAAAAACTTTATATCACCCTACAGAGCGTTGCTGTACACACGTAACATTATTTATCGTATGGGTCAATTATGTTATTACAGATTTCGCACGCAGCGCGAGGCACTTACCGAATTAACCATCTCTATCTTATGACGCAGACGCTGTCATTTCGGTACAGATTGCTTCTGTAAGTGTTGCTGGTTGTGACGTGAATATTACACGTTCTACAGTCTACAGTGTATTTTCTACCCCTCAGAAAACCATTATGTAAGGCACTAATATATAAACTAAAAATACACTGTGCTTTATTTCATAATGTTCTTTTGACGCAGAACCATAAGCCTCTGAAAAGGATCTTTGACTTCTGTAGTATCGCCATTAAGGGCGGATCCACGGGAAACGTTTTTGGCGGTCAGGTGGGGTGGTGTGGGATGGGGTGGGGTGGTGACTAACGGATAAAGGACACAGGGACCAACTCGTGAAAGGAGTAGCCCAATGAATTAAAAAAGAAAAAGAAAAACAGAAGGCACTTTAATAAATATAGGAGGTAACCGACCCCTGGTTCCCCCATGGTTCCGCCTCTGGCCATGAACCTGTGAAGACGAATATGTTTTGACGCATATGTATATGTATTAAAGTAAATAATAATTTATTATTTTTTTTTTTTTTTTTTTTTTTTTGGGGGGGGGGGGGAGGAGGTCAAGTTTAACGAATAAATGGTGTTACTGAAACTATATCTCATAAACAATTATAATTTTTTTTTTTTATTATTATTAATTTGTTTTTCTTTCAGCATAACAATACCGTCCATACCCTTGACCTTCACGGAAATGACCTTGGACCGAAGGGACTTACCTTCATCGTTGAGATGTTACAAGAAAACAGGACAATAATTGACCTGGTAAGAATAGTCTGACGTGGTATGTGCTGTCTTGTCTGTGATGAACTTAATATATAAGATCCCTTGCTGCTAGTGGAAAGATGTAGCGAGGTTTTACTGAAACCTGTGTCAGAATTGCTAAATGTTTGACATTCAGTTGCCAATAATTAATTAATCGATGTGTTCTAGTGGTGAGAAACAAAACAACAAATATCGGTATTTCATTCAATTAAAGGTATATCGTATCACAGTGTTGATGTAATACTGAATACAAATGGGTGCTACGTAGCTGGCTGCATAAATTATTTTGGGGGTAAGTTAAATGTACTGGGACCTAATTGACAAATGTCTCTTAGGCTCTGCTAGATAACAAAGCATCCTCTTTGCTAGTCTTTCAGCATTGCACTGCGAGATCGCAAAGTTGAATTAGGCCTCTGGTTTAAAAGAGTTTTCAAGCAATATGTTGTTATACCATTTAGTATCTCAGCTACCATGCTACTATACCTTTAATTGAAATAAGAAGCAACACATTATGGCTGAGGAACGTGAATAGGCAGTTTGCCTTCAACTCGAAATGAATGACTGAATACTCCGCCTCGTAAAATGGAAGAAAAATTATTTTAGTCGATTTTTACAGTAAACTATTCTGTTTTACGAGTGGCCTGATGCGTATGCATCATTTATGCACATTCACTTTCAAATCAGTGAGCCGTAAGTATCATAATGTGGTTGTTTAGGTTTCTGATCTGTACCAGAGCCTTTATTACCTGCATCCATTTTAGTTTGCAATTAGCAATGTTTTTATGATGATTTACCGACATAGAGTTATAAGAGTTATTGATATTTGTTGAATAGAAATACGATATCGGAACTGACAGACCGACAACCTGTCTACAGTGTTCTACGAAATGAAAGAAAAGGACAGGAATGTTTGTTTAACTACACCTCAGCATATTTTAAACTACGGCAATTTGGTGTCCAACATATGGCTTTGAAAGAAATATGAGAAACCCGCTGTCGCCACATAGGCTATTATCTAATCCTCAGGTATATAGGACAGAGCTATCCCATGAAAGAAAGCTGTGAAAGACATTTTTTTCTTTTGTGTGCACATTCTAATTTGATATTTCCGATACCCATAAAATACCAGTCGTAGGCCACAGGTTGGGATAGGAAAACCTCTAGTCCACCGAGGAAGATCGATCTTGCGAGCTGTCACACGTCAGGCGGGCGCTCTTTGATTGAACTGTATCCTAGCCCGTGATGGTTTTAGAATACGGTAGACTGATTTTAAACATGTTGCCGATTTCTGGTGAAATAATCATTAAACAGTTTAATTCATAACATTGCGTCAAGGATAAACAAGCATGTGGTAGGTGAAACAGTTAACAAACGCTAATAGACGGAACAATACACAGCAACACCTTTAATGTACCATCATGGGACATAAAAAACCCACAACATCCGAAGAAACTCGATTCTACGACCTACCGTACCTCACGCGATATCACGAGTAGGGACAGCATTTCTAGCGGAGGTTCTAGCGGGGATGAGGGTACAATTTCTAGCACAGGTTCTAGTGGGGATGAGGGTATCTTTATTTATCTAAAGAACAACAACAACACAACAAAAAACCCAAACCCCCCAAAAAAAATCCAAACAACAACACACACAAAAAAAAAACCCCAAACCCCAGGTACATTGTTGTCCTCGGTTCCTACGGACCTGCGTTCTAAGCCTGGTCTGCTTCCCATGAATTAGTAATCATCATACATAGGCTAAAATGATTGGCTGGACTTTTATTTATTTCATTTTATATTTTATTTTGTTATGTGTTGATGTGGCACATTCAAAATGTTGTATAGCACAACATCCGATATGCCTGTCGTTAGACACGGCTGGAACGGGAAATAATCCGTTACGTCCTCCGCGGAGGATCGAGCTAATGGCAGTCCGCATCCAGAACGAGACCACTAACCCCCCTTGACGAAAAACAACACGGCAACATGTAAAATACATGGCTTCCGTGGGTCAGGTTTAAACTTTTATGTCGGTGGTCGCGTTAGTTTGGTGTTTTCAATTTGTTCAAGACGCCAAGATCCGTAATTTCATCTCAATACACACGAGAGCGCGATTACTCAAGGTGCAACATCACCAGACGACTTGTAGGAAGGATTTTCTTGCTCTGAAGCTTTCTAATGGCTAAAACACATAACGCACGTTCCACTCATAGCGTTCTTGTTCAGATACAATGGCGTTCTGACTTTACAGCTCGATATTGTGATACTCGTCATTACTAAAAGTCGCCCCGTGTGACGACGTCTTCAGGTGAATATCGAGTAACGGTAGTAAATGAGTCGTAACGAACGTACAAGTGCGGGACTATTGATTCAGCGAAACTACACTGTAGGGAGACATACCTGTCTGTGAATCCAGTTAAAAACAGCGGAACGTTAACCAGCCTCGGTCGTATAGTTGTTGAGTAAGTCATCGACCTTAAGGCTTCTAGGTACTGGGTTCGCATCCCTGTACCGGCTCTCAAACAGAAATAATCGTAACGGCGCATCAAGTAGGAGTAAAACCACTACTCCGACTTGTCTGTCACTAACCACTTACCTGTAAACCTTTAACCTACTGTCCTAATCACAGTTTAGATAGCTGAGGGTGAGCTCAAAACAACGTGATTGAATCGTTAACAAAAAGTTACTAACCCCCCAAAAAAATCTGTTAGTGTCTGCGTTGAAGCTATGGTATCACTTAACGTACAGTCATGCTATAGGCTAAACAGTGTCAATAATATGGATACATATACCATACTAGTATTACAGAAATAATAATGAACAGGGATAGGCTTATAAAAACATAAAGTTTTATTACATATGGGGTTAACAGTGAAATTTGCATCTATTGGAAATTAGAGGGAAAATTAAGTTAAAATCGAATGACAATGGGAGTTTTCACCTGACTCGATCGTGCTATGGTAAAGGCATTGCTTTAAGGATGGTAGGTTCTGGGTTAGTGTCTGAGTATCTAAACATAACTCGTTTACTTTACCATTCGTGGTGAAAACGAGTCCAACGAGGGCGATCGATCCTGCACCCCGTCGCACCTCAGGCGGGTGGAGTGTAACTCTTACAATATTGTATTGTCTTGTATTGTATATACGGGGGCGGGATTTACCTCAGTCGGTTGCGACACAGGATCGAACCATCTCAGTGGATCCATTCAACTGATTAGGTTTTCTTCCCGTTACAACCAGTACACCACAACTGGCCAAAGGCCGTGGTATGTGTTTTCCTGTCTGTGGGAAAGTGCATATAAAAGATCCCTTGCTGCATTAGGAAAAATGTAGCGGGTTTTCTCTGATAAAAAAGAAAGAAATGTTTTATTTAACGACGCACTCAACACATTTTATTTAAAGTTATATGGCATCAAACATATGGTTATAGACCACACAGAAAATAAAAGAGGAAACCCGCTATCGCCACTTCATGGGCTACTCTTTTCGATTAGCAGCAAGGGATCTTTTATATGCACCATCCCACATACAGGGTAGTACATACCACGGCCTTTGATATACCAGTCGTGGTGCACTGGCTGGAACGAGAAATAGCCCAATGGGCCCACCGACGGGGATCGATCCCAGACCGACCGCGCATTGAGCGAGCGCTGTACCACTGGGCTACGTCCCGCCCCCTCCTCTGATGACTTCATGTAAGAATTACCACATGTTTGATATCCAACAGTATTTCTCGCTCTAGCCAGTGCACCACGACTGCTATACCAAAGGCAGTGATATGTGCTATCCTGTCTATTGGGATGGTGCATATAAAATATTTCGTTTGTATTGTTTATATATAGTCGATGGATTCACTAAGAATATATATATATCAGACTTATCAACTTTAGCCGATCATTAAGAAATCAACGTGCTCTAGTGGTGTCTTTAAAGCCGCACGCCCTAGTTCCATCCAGCGAAAATAAATTATAATTTGGTTAATCTACAAACCTGTAACACACTTAGATCACGTTTTTATTAAATGGAGTGAAAAAGCAGGTTTTATATCGATAAATACCATGGGAATCCCCATGTCCCAATTTCTTGAAATAATTTTGAAAGTTAGTATTCTGATGTCACCGGTAGATGTCGCTCGAAGCACAACAATGCCTACGTCACGACAAATTTCACAGAGTGCGCACAGACTTGGGGTGCGTTCCTTTCACCTCTCCTGGACATGTTCCAACTGTTCTGTCCTGGTTGTAACCCCTCTCGAGATATCGTAAGACTTAGCAAAATTATTGGTTTTAAGGGTTTGTAACGTTTTGTATTGAGATACTGACTTGTCTGAACTTTATTGTTACTGAAAATGTTCACGAACTGTGAAGAAAAATCTCACAAATGAACAACAAGCAAACGACAACAAATCGGATGTTGATTGCGCGAACCGTGCACGAGAAAACAAACGGAACCAAAATGATAACGGTCACGTGGTATACCAACGTCTGTGACGTTTACACAGGAAGATTCCCTCTAAAAATAGATTGGACCTCGCTTGCTTAACGGTTTTTTCTCGAGTGCATGCGGATTTTTAAGAAATACAAAAAATGCATTTCGTGGTTTTACAAACATCAGGATTACCAGGATTACCAAAAAACACTTCAGATGAATGGAAATGTATATTCTAAATAATAAACGGTATGTAAAGTGCAATTTTATTTGTGAAAAAATGGGTATAATAGCGAAAAACAACGGCGTAATGGTTAACAACTAGGGCGTGTCCCTTTAAACGAAATACATTTCAGCTTTGTATATACTGATCTAAAGGACCCACTATATGAATGACTAACGCCACGATTCAGGACGCCGACCCAGGCGAGCGCTCTCCCACAGAGCTAAAATAGGCTCGCCCGTGTATGGAAGGATGAATAAATGATGACATAGGACGTCATGTCAATAGCTAACAAAGTAAGGCGGTTAAAGCCATATCAGCGGAAATGTCAACGAGTATAAACGTAATTGGTATTATCAATAGTTATTGTGCCCCAACGACTCTGTGATTTATTTTGCAATGCACACCGAACTCATTAGTCAACTGCCTCTGGCACGGCAAAGAAAGCCGCAGTGTTCATAGACAGCAGAGCTGTCATTTCAAAGTCATTTAGAAAACAATTAGTCAAACGTATTTGTCTGGAGAATATCATATACGTCATATCATATACATTGTATATAGAAACGCGAATATTAATTTAAAGTTTTCTTTAATTTTCTTTAAATTATTCATTTGACCCATAGGGTTTTGTGTCTATTAAAATTACCTATGTCTTGTGAACGTGTTAAACTCATTTAACAAATACACACGCACACACGCACGTACGCGCGCACGCATGCAAATATATGCCTTGACATTATTCAATATGTAAAGATTTAAATTTAAAAAACACTGACAGTAGACATACGTTCATACATTTTTGAAATAATAAATAATCCAAAATTATCCATTATGTCTTTCAATGAATGAAATCGGTTTGGTTGTGAAATAAAGTGAATCATTTCATGTTGGTAACATTATTTCACTATTTGTGTATATCTGTGGAAATGTAATCATAATTACTGGACAATGTATTCGCAATCGTAATCGATTACTTTCTTTTGTCAAGTTATCGCCCCACCTCTGGTTAGGATATACATTGAATATAATCATCATCATTGTCGTCATCATCATCATATCCATCATCATCTCCATCAACATCATCATCATCATCATCTCCATCATCATCATCATCATCACCATCATCATAAACATCATCATAAACATCAGCATCATTATATACTTAGTGCTTGCCCAGCGTTTTAATCAGCTATCTCTAAAATAATATTTTCTAAAAATAAAATGATTGTAGTTTTTCTGCATCACCATAATTGATTCTAAAATAAAATAAAATAAAATAATTGCAGTCTTTCTGCCTCAGCAGCAGGGTAAATTCTGTTATCTTTGAACACCATCACACACTAATACTTTCAATCAGTTGTCATAATAATTGTTAGCAGCGCAAACAACAGAACTGATATTCCTATGTTTGTCTTTTTCAGAACCTATCGGGTACATCTCTAAGAGAAGGCGGCGCTGAAATAATAGCGAATGGACTGGTGAAAAACACGTCTATTGTGAAACTGAACATTTCAGGTAGGAACGAAATACACAAGGAACACATGTTGTTAAAGGACATCTGTAAACGAGAAACACTACAAAAAGGGCATCAGTGAAAAGAGCTATTAAATAATGGCTTTAATTTGCTTCCTTTCAATTAAAAATAGAAACAAATTTAATATTCATTAAAATTTGTTTTATTAATGCTGATATTTACGTTTATAGACACCTCCCAACCCAAACAAAGCAACCCACCCAAAGAAAACGCTACACGAAAAAATAAACAAAACCACAAACAAACAAAAACGTGTGTTACGTCATATTTGATGATATGCTATAACACCTCGGTCAGTCAATACTCTAAGACAGAAAAACGTGTGGCATCTTAGGTCATACATGTGGCTGTTTATTACAGGCAAATGTTTAGTGTATTTGGAAAACATATTATCGTGACCTTGTAAGACAGGTGTCGACGTGACCATTTGCTTATTTCATGAGGAACATAAACATGATACGAAATGATAGCGAGTTGAATATCCTATTTATTACCCATCATCGCCAATCGTATGACGTCACCATTTGACGTTCTGGTGGGACGTATAACTTTGATATGAACCAATATATTTTTAACCATGTGGGCAATAAGTAATGATTAAAAAATAAGTAATTTAATCTGACTACAATCACATTATTATTTTGTATTCCGAGTAGTGTGTATTGAACATAATTTGTTGTCTCTCCATACATATATTACCTTCACCTTTATATACATACAACAAAACTTTATTCAAACTGACATGACTATTAGAAAACCTTTGATTTTGTATTTCAGATAATGATTTCCAGGAAAACGACGCCTTGTATGTTAGTGAATTTATGCAGGTAATTTTATACGATTGTACACGTTGTATTTGTTACCTTACTGGACATACCTATGTTTGACACCCAACAGTCGGTGTGGTCTTTTCGTTGGGGTGTCATTAAACATGCATTCATTCTTTATACTATAACATAACTATTTGAACTGGATCATAATTATACTTTCATACCAACATCACTGAAACGCCCTACGTCGGCTCCAGATAGATGATCGCAACTTCCGCCAAAGTCTGTCTAAACATCTATGTAAGAATCGGGGGTTCTGTCATCTCGTTCAATAAAGATTTACCCTGACAACTTACTGTCTGCTGGAGCACGTATGTTAACTCTAGGGGTGATATACAACATAGTGTGGAAAAACGTTACACTAGAGGTGAAGTACAACTTTGTTTAGGATTACTTTATATTAATTCTAGGGGAGAGATACAACTTAGTGTAGGTAAACACTCTATACTAACTCAGTGATTGGGTAAACGTTAGTGTAGCACGCTCGTTTGAATGCGTTACGTAGTCTGTTTTATCTATATATCTATCTATTTATCTATCTATCTATCTATCTATCTGAATAGTCCCAATTTTGCTTTGACCCTTTCATCTGGTCGTCCAAGACTGACACTGTTATATTAAATTCCGTGGTATGTGCTGTACTTTATGTTGGAAAGTGCACATGCAAGAATCCTTACGGCTTATCGGTCAGAGTAGCTTATTTGGCGGCAGCGGATATTTCATCTTATTCTAGAGATTGTGTGTGTCAGTTTAAATTGTAGACACATAACGGAATGTCGGTGTTCCTTCTTCAACGTTCTTCTACCATTGTTTGACACCAAATACTTGGTGCATTTTTGTGTTTGGGTGGCATTAAGCATTCATTCGTTAATTTATTCATTTATCGTATTTTGTTTTGTGCTTAGGGTGTTGTTCATTCACCTATTTATTTATTAACCTATCTGCCATTCCATCCATTCCATTCCATTAATTCATTCGATTGATTGATTGATCGATCGATCAATCGATCGATCGATCGTTCGTTCATTCGTTCGTTCAAACTTTCATTCTTTCATTCGTTCATACATTCATTCATTCATTCATGCGAGATGGTAAATTTACGTAACTAAGTTCTACCCTCCAGGACATTACATTCAAACATTGTACCTCATATACCGTCGAATTACGAAGAGAGGGTCAATAGAGATAAGTTCAGACCATTCTGAACACACCGGTTCACCCGACCCCCTTTAACAAGATGTCAGTCATGCCCAATTCCATTTGTAAATTACACTCGCGGTGCTTACCCTCCACTCGGTTTAACATCAGACCTTTTGTAGGGAATACTTTGACGAAAGCTCACCACACAAGAGCAAACAGCAAGATTAGCGATCAGTGAACGTCGGTTTGTTTGCATCATTCTAATCTGTCCAGTTAGCCGCAGTAAGCCACGAAAATCCATTAACCTCGTTTTGCCCGATCACCATCGTATTTACCGAAGTGACAAGCCTCCGAAAGAGCATCTTTATCAAGGGTATCAATACCTCTATCACGATGCCACTTGGCTTCGTGGTGTGAAAACCACGTCTCACAGCTGTCATCCAGACCGAGATATGCACACCGAAACAAAATGCATAACTCTCAAAGACTGACAAAATATGGGAAGTCCTCATCAAGGCTACGACCACAGGAGCTCGGAGTTCTATAGAGCCACACAGAGAGACTGTTACTCCTGTGACACTGACTTACAGAGAAGAGTCGATCGATTTACGAGGGTTCTTGGCCTGTTTCGTTAAAAGTTTCCCATGACCAGAGGCTACATTCATGGTGGATTCATTCTTAGAAAGCTTGAGTGTCCTTTCCGCAGCAAAAGACATTTAGCTATTTATTCAAATATAGGTTACTTTAAAACTCGACCACGATGTGTAACCGAGATAGTGATTTTCGGACACAATCATAGTTTTATTTGTATATACTACACAATCAATTGTTCTTTTTGGACAAACACACAAGCAACTGTTCTTTTTGGACAACCACACAAGCAATGTTTCTTTTTGAACAACACTTAATGTGATTTATTTCCCTTGTGTTAAGAGCCATACGCAAACCCCGAGCGGTCAAGCATACACTCTAATAATCGTGTTTTCCCGATAACCACAATAAGATGCCAAGGAGTTTTGACCATTTTGGCTGGACTGACAGACTTTCTGATAATCAGCGCTGACAGTTTATTGTTCCGGTCTGCGTATTACTGACGGGTGCAGTCAATCCTCCGAGATTTATTAGTGGACAATTATCACCGAGAAATTCGGCAAATTGTTCTTGTGTCATGTTACGAAGGAAATGTTTAATACGTCTAGTTGCAAGGGTACTCATCCCAACGCTGTGTACACATGAAATCCCACTTTTAGTGTGACCCGATTTTGATAATAACCATATACTTTACAAGTAAATATTAAAGTATGACTTAACCTTTATTAGGCTAATTGGCGTACTTTGTAACAATAAAAAAGTCAGTTTAATGCACTCAAATAATTCGTTACAGTCACAATCGCAAGCATCATGAATATCAATAACCATAAGCATTCCATTCGTCAACATTCACAGTACCTTCAATAGAGTCTTTGACCATTTTTGTTTCACTCCGTAACTGCATATGTTTGTAGTTTAACAGTTTTAAAAGAAACGTTTATTTGATGATAAATGCGCGGTCTAGTTGTCTAAAACAGAAAAATATAGCAATTAACAAATTATGCTAAAAACTATAGGTTCAAATCCCAGCCCTAGACACTACCACGTTGCGTTAAAAATATTTTGTAAATTCAGGTTTGCTTAGATTCAAACATGTGGTATGTAAATGCACTCACATATAAATCGATTATGCATGTTAAGTATATCATTTTGGGCAGTGTAGGGAGGATGTATTGTTCAGTCAACAGACATTCATTGAATCTACCACTACTCTGCCAAATACCCATTCGACTCTGTACTGTGTAGAGATAGGACTTGTTCGTGGATAACAGTTTTGTCCTTTTTTTTTTTTTTTTAAATGAAGATCACCTATATAAATATTTTTGAGAGAGGATCTCAATATTTAGAAACAAAAACATCAATACGCAGTGTTGAATTAACTATAATTATATAAAAAGTACGCGTTAAAAAACACACGCACGGCTCTAAAAGCATACAAACACAATTCGGGATAGTAGTAACATAAAAAGCATGGCAGAGATTCGAAAGCTTTTCGTACTTCGTACTTAATGGCAGAGCGCATTGACTGACTCATTAAGAGTTCCCCTGAACAGCCCAGAGCTTCTCACAGCCTTTTAGCGACCAGCTGGGGACAGCAGAACGTGTCACTGATTAGCATGCTTCACACATGATCCGGGCTCTTAGCAATAAGGCAAGAGATTTGAGAGGACTTCTTGTACAGCACATTGTTAAAAGATGGTCGTCTTCGGAAATTAGTAAATTAATTTCTGTCGGACTGTCTGCCTGTCTGTCTGTCTGTCTGTCTATGCGGTCAGCCTGACGTGATGAGTTATTGACTACAATACCAAAGGACAGAACGTAAATTGTAGTGGTTATTATACACTTATTCTACAAATTACCACGAGTACAAAATGAGAAATGGTGGTGGGAATGAATGAATGAAAGTTTAACGACTGTCCAGGATACCCCCCCCCCCCCCCCCCCAAAAAAAAAAAAAAAAACCCCCAACAAACAAAACCCCCACAACAACAATAACAACAACAACCCCAAAACCAACGTATCATCTGTTCTGAGTCAAACAAGGTATGCATTAATACAAGAATGGCCACTATCATAATACAAATATCAACCGCTGTAATCAAACACAGTGTAAAGAGCTGTAGAAAATTCAAATAACACAACTAATTGTTTAAATGTTGAATAACCTTTCTTTAAAAATTAAAAAATGCAAGTCAGAAACTAAATATATTTTTCCTCGACTTGTTTCCACTAAAATGTGAGGGAACACAAACACAATGTATATATTTGCAGTGCTCACACTGATACGTATGCTGCAACTCAAGGACGTTTAGCGAGTCTGCTCACAATTGAGGGGTTTTCAAGCATGGTTGATTTGGATATAATGTGTTTTGTATATTGTGGGGATACGGGCCCAGTTGCCAAGCACATCCATAGGAATAGACTTGGAGACTCCAAAATATATCAACTATTTTTTTATAACTCGAATGGTATTATATTTGTCAAACCTTACCATAAGGCAACCCAAAGAACCTAAAGACAGTATACTGTATAAACAGATGCCATTTACGATATGATTTTGTATTTAATTAACACTTTTATATTGCATTTTCTTGTATCCAGAAATCCAAGACCCTGCGAGAGCTCAATCTAAGTCACAACTGCTTCAGGGAGGAGGCTGGTGTCCTTATCGGGAAAGCAATAGGTGATTACAAGGGTGAAACCAAAATAATAAGCTCGCTTTTCTCTGTACAAAGCGGAATGCAGGCAATATATATAATATTTACTTCAATGTCAATACAAACATGTATTACTCTAGGGTTAAGTCATAAGAAAAACTATATTTGTGTTGAATATTATTAAGGAAGCATCACACATTGAAGCCATTTTCCATGTGTGCGGTTTTTGACACGATGCAGGCGCGGTTACCAAAACATTGCCGCATATACGGAAACGCTTCTTATGATAATTACAGAATAGAATTATTTATGCGTCCATTTTTTTCGCGTTCTTGGCCCACACCTCACAAAAACCGCGCATATGGATTATAGGTATTAGCGTAACATGCCATGTTGTCAATTATTAAACGTTTAGTTAACCACTGACCATGTCGGTACTCAGTGTGACAAATCATGAATACAAATTGGTGTGATCTTTGTGATACTATTTGTTATCCTAGAAATAATATTAACATTTGTCAGTTAAAACTGATTGGGTAGTTGTAATGTTTACTGGTCAGTAATAGTATTAGAATGCATATATATACTTTATCATGATACCTAGTTGGTATTTCTATAATAATATACTGATGGAATGAAATAAGGGATCACACCAACACAAACAGGAAAGAATGTCTGCGACCAGAAGCCTCATTTATACAGTCTGGAAGTTAACCTCATTACTGACATTGAATCTCACGTTAATGACAATGAATCCTATATTACATCTTTGTACTCTATTCATACATTACGACGTTATTGGTGACAGATATTTGGTCTAAAATACCAAGTGTTCCCTTATTTCTTTCTCTTAGTATAATTTTATTATTTCTTTCATTAGCTGTGAACTGCTCTTTGCGGACCTTGGACCTAAGCTGGAACCATCTCAGATTAATCGGTGCTGAAGCCATATGCCGAGGATTAAAAGTAAGTAGAATAAGAGGTCAATTACGTGACCCTAAACCAGGCGATGTTGATTCCTTCACTGTACACATCGCCATTCCACAATCCGTCCTCCTCCCACATCAAGCATTACGAAGTTGTGAACCGCTCATTTGCACATACAACCAGGACGTAACACTATGTGTATTGGAAGTGTTTTATTAATTCAGTTCTTCCTTTACTTTCGTATACCAGAAAGCAAATGTTAGATTATATTTATTAATAAAAACAAAATGTTTTGGAAATGACTTTTTGTAATTTTGCTAAACCGCTATCTTCTATTGGAACCCATGTTAAATTGCCCAACTTGAAACACAGATTGTTAATAGAAACGGGTTAACTTTGTCACTAACGATTACACTATTTCAAATAGTATGATTAAGTAAAAAAAACACACCTTAGGTCTCACAGTTAACAAGTACGGAGGACCGCAACCACTGAATTCTGACCCAGAAGTTAATTGTGTAGTTTAGAACAGCAACTGTTTTTATTTGACTCTAATTTAAGTTATTTCTAAAGTGGACAGGTGGCAAAATGTTTACTCGTAGTGTATATGTGACTCCACTTCCGGTTGCGCCAGTATAAGTTGCATTTAGCCTACAATAGTTTCTAATTGAGGCACGTGACAATACAAAATATATTTGTCACGGGGATCCTATAATACCCGTAACCGAATAAAACACGATTATCCAAATATCTCTCCTAACTGTATATCTATTAGATCTCTCTGTAACGGGCAGTTTAAAACCCTAGTGTGACTCGTCTAGGTATGATCAGAGATAAGATCTTATATAAAGTATATAGTATTATAGCACGTTTAGTTCACTAGAAAACACAACAAAAACACAATACATTTTGGAATCTGTATTAACCTACGCTGACAAATGTACTGCCGCAGTAGTTAATTAACAACAAATAATAACAACCCAGAACTGATCACTTAATTAGTTAATCTCTAGGTGTCTAGTTTACACAATATGCTAATCACTTCACCGTGACACAACACCCACACGTGTGATAATTGAGAAACGCTTCCAGGGGAACTTAATTAATAAAGGAATTACAACTCTATTCCTAACTGGTTAATTTTTAATTAACCCTAACTACTCATTCAATAACCTTGTAATACAGACTTAATACTGGTACCTATCACAATAAAGACAATAACCTACAGTTTACCTAGGTCCTCTAGGATGACTGGCTAAGCCTTAATAATTATTTAGAACAGTGATCCTACAGTATACTGCGTCAGATGACCGGCAGCACCGTCTAAATAATATTGGTATAATACAGTATTACAATATTTAAAGTCACATCAATCACATCAAGGTTATACAACAGAGCAGAAATGATATTTACCAAGTCCAAACAGACGAACGTTCCCTGGAAGCCTTCCAATATGTTTCTCCCTGATGTCTCTAAAACCCTATCTATTTATGATATAAATCGAATATCGCCTGGGGATACATCGCGGCCCTCCCCCTATCAAGTGATATTTCCACAGCGGCCATGACGGCAATTTTCTCTTAGATGGCCAGACTCACTGACGCCTAGTCGCCAAAATCACGGTTGTAAAAACCGCACTCGCGGAGGTATTACGTAACTACTGGCCACCTGGGCTTAAGTGCATATTGGAACTGCACACGGCCCTCTAAAACAATTAATATCGCCACAGGCGAAAACAAAAATTAAGAGCATGTCCCGTCACAATATTTAAAGCCATTTGAAGAAAAATGGTATACTAATAAGATATAGCTATCTAGGTAATATGTAAATGGATGTTTTTGTTAATGCCTGTATGAAGTGTCACTCTCTGTGGCGTCTTTTTAGAGCATATTGGTCACCTTCTTATGGATCAGTCTAACAGAAATCGTTGTTAGAAGTAAAATATAGTGATATAAAATTTCAGTGTAAATGATTGATGATTGTACCATAAACAGTGTTTATGCTGCAGCTTGCAATCACCATAATTGTAGGTTTGTGGTATGTTGAAAAGTATTTAAAAAACCCAACCAACCAACAAACCCCAAACACAACGGAAAATCCAAACCTAAAGCAAAACCGAACCTAAACTAATAAAACAAAACAAAAGAACCATAAATAAAAGAAGAAAAACACCAGACAAATAAATCATTAACCCCCCCCCCCCCCCCATTAAAACTCGTAGAAGAAGCAATTTCGGAATCTATAGACACTGAATACGACGATGATTACTGAGAATACAACACTAAGTCTTGTAACGTAATAAGGAAAGACGCAAACTGTCAAACAATAGAGTTTATGGATCACCTGTGATTCTTATCTAATATCATTAATTAAAAAACCCCATTAGTCTGTCAGTTTTGTACGCGCTGACAGTTCTGTGTAAATGTCGACTTTTTCTATGGCTAAAACTTGAAATGTCACGCACGGATTTTTAAACAAACGCCTGTTTTCTTTACATATCCGTGTTTAAGTTTGTTTTTTAATTAAATAAAAAATGAAAACAAGTATGAAATTAAAGTTTGTTAGAGGTATCAAACACATTTCTTATTAAGTGACACGCACACGTGCACATATGAGCCCACGCATCCACACACACTAAGAACATTAGAAATAAGCGATGACAGTACATCTTACATATAAAGCCAAATTAAATGTAACACATTGTAATTATGTACCGTTGATATTGTGAAAACCCCCACAATCCACTCACCAGAGGAAGTCTCAGATTCTTCAAGGTTTCAACGGTCTCGATATCTAACCTGAACTACAGCAAATATAAATGTATCCTAACATTTAATTTTAATTAATTTTTGCATAACACACACACACACACACACGAACACGCACACGCGCACGCACACGCACACACACACACACACACGGATTGGGTAGAAGTTATCTATCTTATGAGGCCCTCTCCTATCCTAACATCTCGAGTGGAGGGGACCGATCGCCCTTGCCTCACCCATTGGATTTACTCCTGCAGGTGTACACCATAAAATGCACTCATGTTGATGCGTGTTTCGTTTCAGGTAAACCGGAGCCTTATTAGATTATTTCTGTCTTGGAACGGTTTCGGCATTGAGGGCTGTTACGAGATGAGCAAAGCACTCCGGGAGAACAAGACCCTCATAGAGCTCGACCTCAGCGCCAATAGGGTTAACATCATGGCCTTCAGGGTGCTGCTTCGCGGGCTGCTCCACAACAACACGCTGCGAGTCCTCAAGGTGAGCTCGTGCTGTCCGTTAACCCTTTCACCGCCATCGGGATCCAGTTTGCATTTTTAACTGATTTTCGTGCTAATAACCAATTAACGTTCAAACAAGCAGTTATTGACATGCACCTCAACTATTTGATTTTAAGTTCAGGACCCCGTTTTACGAAGCAATCTTATCGCTAAGATCACCATAAGTGCATAAGGTAGATATGCACTTCAGGTGATTTTGACGCTAAGATCTCTTCGTAAAACGGGGACCGGGACACCATATTAAAGGTCAGTTGTTAATGGTCGGCATACTGGAGATACAGTTCCCCATTCCGTCTAGGTAGGGGCCGGTACCAGGATACGAAGCGAATACCTACCCATGCGTACTGGCCACAACAGACTGAATACCTGTCCATGCGTACGGGCCACAACAGACTGAATACCTGTCCATGCGTACGGGCCACAACAGACTGAATGCCTGTCCATGCGTACGGGCCACAACAGAATGAATACCTGTCCATGCGTACGGGCCACAACAGACTGAATACCTGTCCATGCGTACGGGCCACAACAGACTGAATACCTACCCATATTGATATTGAGAGATGAAACCCGCTGTCGCCACTTCATGGGTTACTCTTTTCGATTAGCAGCAAGGGATCTTTTATATTCCCCATCCCATAGGATAACACATACCACGGCATTTGATGTACCAGTCGTGGTGCACTGGCTGGTGCGAGAAATAGCCCAATGGGTCCACTGACGGGGATCAATCCCAAAACGACCGCGCATCAAGCGAACGCTTTACCACTGGGCTACGTCTTGCCCCTAATGTTATGGCGTGTTCGCCTCAGTTGTTGGTCGTCCTTTAATGATTAAACATTAAAAACATTCTCCATGTAAATTAAATTATTTGGCTACAATTTGTATGGGCATTTAGTTAAAGGTACGATGTTTACATTTCAAAGCAAACGTTGATCAATAATTTTGGCAGAAAGCCGGCATGATGCAGCTTTGAGACAGCACCTTTAATTAAATTCCGAATGTCTTGTCCTATAGATGTTTATTGATTGTACACGTCGCGTAACAGACGTCTGTTCAGATTTCTGTTTTGTTGTTTTTGTCAGATCGGCGTGAACCCGATCACCACTGATGGAGCGATTTCCATACTACACGCGATGGATGAGGATGATGCTACGGCTCTCATTGAACTCGACTTGTCGGTGGGTCAAACAATATACACAAATATGCACTTCTATTTACAGTGGTCCTTGCAGGAAGGGTTTCGGGAGTCAAAGGCCCTGATGCAATAAGCTAAATTTCTTTTTTTATATTATATGTTCTGAGGTAACATGACTTGATCCACTGAAAATTTCGTTCACTACAGTACGGATCCCTCCCCCGCACAATTCCTTGCACCCTCGCCTGCTTCGTATTTGTAGAGAGAATGACAGGGAGAGGAGAGAGAGAGAGAGAGAGAGAGAGAGAGAGAGAGAGAGAGAGAGAGAGAGAGAGAGAGAGAGAGAGAGAGAGAGAGAGAGACAGAGAGAGACAAACAGACAAAAAGAAAGAAAGAGAGGCAGACAGACAAAGAAAACAGACCATTCATACAATTTCGTTGCTCTTCATGTGTGTGTTTTAACATTTGGTCAATAGATGTACGAGTGTGACCTAATCCACTTGTGTGAGAATTTCGGATCGAAGTGTTGGAAAATACTGCAGAATTGCGTGAATACACATATAAAGCTAATGATACGGCGCCCATAACGAGCCAATAACATTTCTCAACAACGAATAAATAAGCTAATATTCAAAAAAAATCTATAACGAGGCGAAAGTATTTCCCACAAATTAGGTCATCCGGTCTGATGCGGAAGTACTCATATTCTGGCTTCCGTGACGTCGAGGTTAAAGTGATGGTTCTGGGTTTTTACTGGTGAAAGAAGTCTTCGACTGACAGTATCTTTTAACGGCTAAAATTACATACTAAATATAGTTCCATGTTTAGAATATCAGTGACTGCATATCCAATATATTCTTGTCGTCATAATGTTTGTAAATAGGACAAACTGGAATTGGTAGGCTATCCTAATAATTTCGTTCGCATGAAATAAATATATATCTGGAAATAAAGTGAAGTTTGACCTAGTCTAAATTCTAGGACACATTTAATTTACAGCCATTAATATTTTATGCTGAACAAATAATTAGTACGTAATTGTAGTCCATGGCCGTAGCTAGGATTTTTTTTTGTTTGGGGGGGGGGGGGGGGGGGGGGGGGACTGAGTAGTTAATAGTCTAAAATTCCTTAAACAGTTAAAAAGAGAATTTTCTTTAAGTTTCTATAATGCTTTGCGGATTTTTTTTTTGGCCCGCTAGCTACGGCCCTGTAGTCGTTAAAGTGTCTCTGTTTGAGAGCATACGCTATAGTATGTTGGGGGGGGGGGGGGGGGGGGGGGGGGGGGGGGGGGGGGGGGGGGGGGCACTTTTTTTTGGGGGGGGGGCAGAGATATGTATAGTATAGGACAAATGTAAATGTGTTCGGCGTTAAATTGGCCTCCCGATTCCTACGGGCCTGTCCTTGAAGGGACCAATGTCCCCCCCCCCCCCCCCCCCCTTCGTCGCCTGTGATTACACACCGTTCTGGGGCGACGTTTAACATTACAAAACGTGTTATTTGTTTGTTTTTGTCACACGACATAATCCGCCCCTTGTTGAACACGACAAAACCAGATATGCTTTTCACACCCTGGAGGCAGATTTCGATTCTGGGTGAAATCTCGATACTCACATGAAGCAAACAAACAAGCCATGTGACGGAATCATTCGTGTTTTATTGAACAACAATCGAGCGCGCTTCACGGGCCATATTGCACGGAGAGCGTTCACGTGAAAGAACCGCATTAGGTAACACGGAGTAATAATGTCAAAGCGACCATCTAGTGGGTAATATAGCAATATAACTATGAGCTTTCGGCGGTAATACGGCTTCCGTGTATTTCACCCGGTGCTAGACTTGCTCATAGACGGGGCCACATAGACAGCGATTTATATAGTAAGTCGATTTATAAAATTATAGGTGGAATTCATGTATTTGTTAAGATGACAGTTAACTGGACTATCAACTGCGATATGATATACTGCTAGCAACTGGCAGGAAATGACGTATTCTCAATGATGGAACTGATACTATTTGTCCGTAATCTTTCTTTCAGAATAGCGAATATTTGATGTATGAGCAACGCGAAATTCTCTGCAGGGACGCAACTGTTCCTAACCATGAATAAGGCTATAAACCCAGTACTTGTGTAGGTGCGCAGATTCTATTTTTTCGTATCAAGAAATACTTTGACACTGCCTTCTACAGATATACCATTTTAAGTACGGTTTTCATTTATTCTTCCGACGGAGAGTGCCTGGGTGCATGTTCAATTAATCTTGATTTTCGTGCTTATATCCAACTAAGGTTCAAGCATGCTGTCCTAAACAGACGCGTTAGCTCTCTGGGCTGTCTGTCCAGGTCAGTGGGTTAAGGCTTATATAGACTGGATGCGGCGCGTGCGTGCGATCCGGTTTCAAAAAATCGAAATACATTAGTTTCAGTGAGAGAGTCTAGACTGGACGCGTGCGCCAAACACATGCGGCCAGCCATAATGAAATAATCGTATGTGGTGTATATGTCCTAAACGTAAGACGCATACGCATCAAACACAACAGTTGGACCGCACGCACCGTAGAACAGCCAATGAGATATCTTTATATCGATCTCACACACGTGTGATATCTGTGTGTAATACCAAAGTTCTCTGTCCAAAGGGTGTATAAGAAAATAGAGTAGCCAATGAAACGACTAACCCATTGACCTCTGTCCTCAACCAACGGTTCAGAGTTCACTGTTTTAACATCTAGCAAGGGCTGCACTGTTAGTAGCCAATGAAACGACTAACCCATTGACCTCTGTCCTCAACCAACGGTTCAGCGTTCACTGTTTTCACATCTAGCAGGGGCTGCACTGTTAGTAGCCAATGAAACGACTAACCCATTGACCTCTGTCCTCAACCAACGGTTCAGCGTTCACTGTTTTCACATCTAGCAGGGGATCCAACTTTAGGACATCTACAACATTTCAAAGTAAATTAGAACGCATTGAATAGCGGCAGTCTTCCGCAGAAAGTCCATCCCGACTAGAAACATTAGAACGCATTGAATAGCGGCAGTCTTCCGCAGAAAGTCCATCCCGACTAGAAACACGAATGTATTAATCCATTAAATACTAGAGTTCGAAGTTCGGGGAAAATGCACATTCCAGAACTGTTTGAATCCTAGACTCTCTACGACAGCGTATTTGAATCTTCTTTGGACATAATCACGTAAACATGAACGGCAAAACTGTCTTCCATTATCAAAATCGTATCTCTGCATAAAGCAGAGTTGAAAGGACGTTAGGTAAAGTCGTGATTGCTTATATGATCCACTATCAGATGCTCGTTCTTAGAAGGACCGCCACTCTCCTAAGAGATCCGTAACAGGATGTTAACTCGATTACCCTCTCTATAAATTGTTAAACTTAGTTTAGTGTGTGTTTTTTTCAGGATGTCTCTGTAGACGAAGACTTCCTGCAGCTTCTGAAGCGAGTTCAAACGAACCGCCCTCTCCAGGTGAAATACGGCGTGGCGTTACGTCATGATGACATCAAGCGAGGGGGCGGGGACTCGGTTGTCCTGGATACGGACGACCCGGCGTCGCTGCTGTTTGAGTACATGCGGAAGAAGAACCTGCGGCTCATCGATCTTCTGAGCAGTCTGGACAAAGACAACAGCTTGTCTCTGGACAGGGAGGAGCTCAGGACGGGGCTGCTGGTCAGTACAGATTCCAATGATAGGAGCTCAGGGCGGGGCTGCTGGTCAGTACAGATTCCAATGATAGGAGCTCAGGGCGGGGCTGCTGGTCATTACAGATTCCAATGATAGGAACTCAGGGCGGGGCTGCTGGTCAGTACAGATTCCAATGATAGGAACTCAGGGCGGGGCTGCTGGTCATTACAGATTCCAACGATAGGAGCTCAGGACGGGGCTGCTGGTCAGTACAGATTCCAATGATAGAAGCTCAGGGCGGGGCTGCTGGTTAGTACAGATTCCAATGATAGGAACTCAGGGCGGGGCTGCTGGTCATTACAGATTCCAACGATAGGAGCTCAGGATGGGGCTGCTGGTCAGTACAGATTCCAACGATAGGAACTCAGGTCAGGGCTGCTGGTCAGTACAGATTCCAACGATAGGAGCTCAGGACGGGGCTGCTGGTCAGTACAGATTCCAACGATAGGAGCTCAGGACAGGGCTGCTGGTCAGTACAGATTCCAATGATAGGAGCTCAAGGCGGGACTGCTGGTAAGTACAATTCCAATGATAGGAGCTCAGGACGGGGCTGCTGGTCAGTACAGATTCCAATGATAGGAGCTCAGGACGGAGCTGCTGGTCAGTACAGATTACAATAATAGGATCTCAGGACGGGGCTGCTGGTCAGTACAGATTCCAATGATAGGAGCTCAGGGCGGGGCTGCTGGTCATTACAGATTCCAACTATAGGAGCTCAGGACGGGGCTGCTGGTCAGTACAGATTAGAAAGTTAGGAGCTCAGGGCGGGGCTGCTGGTCAGTACAGATTCCAATGATAGGAGCTCAGGGCGGGGCTGCTGGTCAGTACAGATTCCAATGATAGGAGCTCAGGACGGGGTTGCTGGTCAGTTCAGATTCCAATGATAGAAGCTCAGGGCGGGGCTGCTGGTCAGTACAGATTCCAATGATAGGAACTCAGGGCGGGGCTGCTGGTCATTACAGATTCCAACTATAGGAGCTCAGGACGGGGCTGCTGGTCAGAACAGATTCCAAAGTTAGGAGCTCAGGGCGGGGCTGCTGGTCAGTACAGATTCCAATGATAGGAGCTCAGGACGGGGCTGCTGGTCAGTACAAATTCCAATGATAGGAGCTCAGGGCGGGGCTGCTGGTCAGTACAGATTCCAATGATAGGAGCTCAGGACGGGGCTGCTGGTCAGTACAGATTCCAGTGATAGGAGCTCAGGACAGGGCTGCTGGTCAGTACAATTCCAATGATAGAAGCTCAGGACGGGGCTGCTGGTCAGTACAGATTCCAATGATAGGAGCTCAGGACGGGGCTGCTGGTCAGTACAGATTCCAATGATAGGAGCTCAGGGCGGGGCTGCTGGTCAGTACAGATTCCAATGATAGGAGCTCAGGGCGGGGCTGCTGGTCAGGTAAACCTAAACTGAATATTAAGCGATGGGTACGATTACTGAAAATCAGTTGTTTTCAGAGACTAAATACATTAGAGGATGATTTCAAAATCTCTTTTCTTCCTCTATTTTACGATCTTGAAACAAATTCGTATACATTTTTGGTTGTTTGTATTCTTTTTTCCTTTTTTTTTAAATTTGTTATTATTATTATTTATTTATTTTGCTTTCAGCTGGCATCGTCTGCTAGCTAAGTGCATTGTAGAAATTTAGTTATCATTTTTCAAATAGGCTACACAGTATATTTAAGTAGATCAGTCTAATAGCTTACATGTCTTGACAAGACGATCTGATAAGAGAAACCCTTCGCATTTGCACGTAACCTAGATTACACAAAGCAAGGACCATACAGAGAAAACAGTACGTCCTAGGGAAACACCTGGACAGGATTATCCAGACTTTTCCATTTAAAGGGAGCTATCAATCTGGATTCCCATCCCTTCCCTCATACTAGTGCAAGGAGAGTTATTTTAGCCTCCCTTTGGTATACGAAGTTAAAACATACTGCTAGAAAAGGATTACATATCAATGCTAAATGTGGTGATATCTTAAATAGCTCCCCGTAATCTCAGTTTGAGGAGCCATTAATCATTATCCTGAACCTAATTTTGTTGTCTTCACACCGAGTTCTATCTATTCTGTCCTTAAATATAACAGTATTGCCGAGATTGTGTTATAGACAGTTATGGTTGCAAATGTGATTTTGTACATCCATTTCAGAGAAAACCGCGTGCAATTTTTGTTGAAGATCAGTTTATAGACATCTGATTGGCTGCGTCATGCTGATAACATAGATTTCAAATCCAAACTGTCCACAGAAACTAACATACATTTAATGATACAAATTGCTATTTGATGACGCGCACGAGATAAACGAAAGTACCGTCAAATGTTCGGAACATATGTCTTAATCCAGGATTTTGAGAATGTGTAAGATATGGTATGATACACTTATGTCCATTAGATACCATTTATCTTATAACTCTTTGTTTAAATGCATATCCAGCTCGCTTTCGGTCGTTAGATACGTTTTGAAACAACTGGTTGTAAAATCAGTAGAAATTTGCGGCCGTACGAAGAACATTCTGTATTGCCTTCACATTTCAATTTCTTCAAATCATGGCGTAATCGGTGGGTGTAGGGTGTGGTGTGGTGGGGAGGGGGCAGCATGCGGCCATGACCAACAATCACACCTGTTTTATTCACCACCACCATGTATATATCCCTGTTGCCCCATAACACGACGCAAAGACACAGTTTTGTCCCCCACACCACCTCACCCCCGGCATATAAATGCCACCGCCAATGAATCACATATAAATATATTATTCTGTCCCTTACCAATTTATATTTATTCACATGCTATGGACATTACACAGAGCATAACGAATGCACGAACAACTCGTGCAACGATACCTCGGTGATAAATCAATGCTAGGTACATGTCCTGTCAGTTTTGCTTTTATCTATTCGATATTGCTGTTAGCATCCCGGAAGTTCAGGCCAGCGAGCTGACCTCTGTCGGCTTGGGTTAACGAGACTCCGGACACTGGACTTGTGAGTAGACGTTATGCACGTCTCTCTTTAACGACACTAATGAGCCCACAATTACTGTGCTGGGTTTCCCCTCGCACGATTCGGGATTCAGGCTCGTGGTAGGATGATACACAAATAAGGTGTCAGTGATGAAGTGTTTTTGTCTTCCATGATGATGTTATCTTCATAGAGCTTTCATATAAAGTGTCATTTAGGGGCGGATCCAGGAGTTTGTAAATGGAGTTTGGGGTCACATAATTCTAAAAAGGGGCAATTTGAGTTTGTTGTAGAAAAATTAGCCAAGCTCCGAAAGGGAGCGAGAACTGTTGAGTGTATCTAGGACATGCTCTCGGGAAAATATTGAAATAAAGATCATTTAGAGACTCTTCGTGTCTTCGTGGCACTTTAGTGTTGTATGTTGTGGATGATAAATTAAATAAAAGGTCATTAAAATGTGCACTTGAAAGGGGCGGGGTTACAACGCCAAATCCATCATTTCCATCTGATATACACATATGTACACGTGTTTGTGGTTATCTCTCTCTCTCTCTCTCTCTCTCTCTCTCTCTCTCTCTCTCTCTCTCTCTCTCTCTCTCTCTCTCTCTCTCTCTCTCTCTCTCTTGTACATTTATGTATATCTGCCTGTCTGTCTGACTATCCATGTGTGCCATATGTAACCCATGAATATATAATCTCGTACTGACAGCTGATTGCACAGAATTGTGGTTCGTGTCATATTGATTTCACGTGATCATAAAGCATGGCGGAAGCATGGCTGCTATCAAATGGCAATCATACACTGTACTATACTCGACCATGTTGATACTTGGAAACGAGAGAAACTAGAGAAACGATCACTTGCTATTTCTGCATAGTTACCGTACGGCAGGTAAAACACAAGTTAGAATACTAAAAATTAAGAAGTTAGTAGCAAAAATCAAGTAAATAAAACACGCGATAACCTAGATAGTTAATGATACTGGTTACAACCAGGAATCACGAATTGCAGAATTGCGTATCCATTTATTTCTGTTCTTACTAAACTGCCAACGATCTAGCAGACTTAAAGGCACCGACGCCTTGTCGTGGTATGTGCTGTCTTTTAAGTGAATGCACGTTTGCTGCTAATATCATTAACCCTTTACCACATTAACCTACTATACACCTAGAACTCTGTTCTAGACAGACAGGACATGTATTCGAGGTACTAGTACCATAGTAATATATAACATCGAACATTTTGTTCTTCTATCTCGCAGCAGACAGGACATGTATTCGAGGTACTAGTACCATAGTAATATATAACATCGAACATTTTGTTCTTCTATCTCGCAGCAGACAGGACATGTATTCGAGGTACTAGTACCATAGTAATATATAACATCGAACATTTTGTTCTTCTATCTCGCAGCAGACAGGACATGTATTCGAGGTACTAGTACCATAGTAATATATAACATCGAACATTTTGTTCTTCTATCTCGCAGCAGACAGGACATGTATTCGAGGTACTAGTACCATAGTAATATATAACATCGAACATTTTGTTCTTCTATCTCGCAGCAGACAGGCAATAACTGCGGTGAGGTGGTCAGTAGTCCACCCACTTTTAAATGTTTTGTTCACACTCCATTTACATTCTTGATTAAGTTTTGATTTAGAGTACACCTTGTCCATTATTGTTCCCAATTGTCAGTCCTGAACGTCTTCCTATGATGCCTATTTATGAAGCACAAACAACTAATACAACGTGCTGAAAGAAAATACATATACAAGATGAATTTGTTAGCAAGTGGTCTCATAGATAATGTGAACAACAAAACCATAGTTTTATGAAACTCGCGTCTCGACACAACACCAAGAGTACAGGTTCTTGTTATTTCTGTAAAATGTTGTCTGGTTTAGCCGTGACTGTAGTTTGATGTTTGTTTACTTCCAGAACCATGACATTCCTCTAAGTTCCCGGTCCATGGACATAATGATGACGAAACTGGACAGAAACCAAGATGGATTTGTCGACTACGAGTATGTTATTATGTTTGATGTTCCAACAATTCATTGAAGGGGTGAACGTGCTGGGTGGCTCTATAATTAGCATGCATGGGCGTACGACCCGGGGGGGGGGGGGGGGGGGGGGGGGGGGGGGGGGGGGGGGCAGGGGGGCAATTGCCCCCCACCCAAATTCGGGCAAAACAGTGGGGAAAATTCGGGCAGTTTTTATCTGGGTAAAAGTTCAGGCAAATCAACCCCTCCAGCCCCCCTAAATCAAAGAGTCCCCATACGCCCATGTTAGCATGCCAGTTTTTTGTTATTGATTTTTGTTTTTGTAGGGAATAACTAAGGTTTTTAGTCAAAAGACGTATCTCGTTATATCGAAATCTAGCAGCATTACCCCCTTATGTTCTTTAGTTTACTTTAAGGGCGAGAGGTTGTAGTATTTATACATGTTCGTTGAAATAGTGCATGCGGCAACTTGAGCGACATGCTATTATTGTTTATATGGAATTTAATTTCGTGGTTTTCTCTCACCATCCACTTAATATACTGAACAATATAGCGAACATTTTAATTTTAAAAAATTTCATGATACAATTCCGTAAACAGACTGTCCAAATGGAGCCACTTAAATAATTTTAATTGAAGTAATAATAATAAAAAAATAGTAATGTTCGCGTTTGTTTTGTTGTTTAGTATATTCATTCATTCTAACTGATTTCCGTCCTTATATCCAATTAAAATTCAAGTACGCTGTCCTGGGCACACATATCTGGGCTGTCTGTCCAGGACAGTGAGTTAGTTGGTGGTTAATGTGAGAGAAGAGTGTGTAGTGGTCAAATACATACCCCCCCCCCCCCCCCCCTGCGTGTGCTGTAACCTCACCGTGGTGCAGGGGTGTAACATTCTCTTTGAGAATGGCCAATACAGCACAAATTGAAGTTTGGAGTAAAATTCGGTGTCCGTAAAATTCTGTGATATTTGTATTTGTATTTTTGCACAGTTCTTTACACTGTTTTTTGTTTAAACCTTGAATTTGTATATTGGTGTTGGTCATCACTTTATTTATTTGTTTGCATTACCATAGTTTGACACCCAATAGTCGATGTATTTTTCGTGCTGGGGTGTCGTTAAACATTCATTCATTCATTCAAATACATACCCATTGAGTCGTTAAAACTCTCTCTGGGTGGGAGCCGGTACCGAGCTGCCAACCTAGTGTCTACCAGCGTTATTTTCAATGGTTTAACCACGACACCACCGAGTATATTAACGAAATGTCCAAGATGGATATGCCAGGTAGCTACAGCGTGTGCCCAGCAATTCACGCTTTGTTTGATCCGTCGTCTACCCACAGATCCCGTCGTTTGAGGTGATATATCACTCTGGCTCCTACCCACAGATCCCGTCGTTTGAGGTGATATATCACTCTGGCTCCTACCCACAGATGCTGTCGTTTGAGGTGATATATCACTCTGGCTCCTACCCACAGATCCCGTCGTTTGAGGTGATATATCACTCCTACCCACAGATGCCGTCGTTTGAGGTGATATATCACTCTGGCTCCTACCCACAGATGCTGTCGTTTGAGGTGATATATCACTCTGGCTCCTACCCACAGATCCCGTCGTTTGAGGTGATATATCACTCTGGCTCCTACCCCACAGATGCCGTCGTTTGAGGTGATATATCACTCTGGCTCCTACCCACAGATGACGTCGTTTGAGGTGATATATCACTCTGGCTCCTACCCACAGATGCCGTCGTTTGAGGTGATATATCATTCTGGCTCCTACCCACAGATCCCGTAGTTTGAGGTGATATATCACTCTGGCTCCTACCCACAGATCCCGTCGTTTGAGGTGATATATCACTCTGGCTCCTGATAACTCACATGAGACTAGTTGAAGGAGAGTCAGTTTTGACTCCCCTTAGGATGTATATGTATATGGTATCAATGTTAATATGTTAAATGCCTCCCCAAAATCTCATTCAAGGCGAGATCTGTATCCACTATCCACCGTTATTGTGTTGATATTTGTAATAGTCGATGTTTTGGGTTGTGTAGGTTATGTTTTAATTATTCATTTTTCATTGATACTTATTTTCGTGCTTATATCCAATTAAAGATTAAGCACGCTGTCATGGGCACACACACCTGGGCTATCTAGGCTGTATATCCAGGACGGCGGATTAGTGGTTAGTAAGAGAGAAGTCGGTGTAGTGACCTTACACCTACCCACTGGGCCATTATACTCGCTCTTGGTGGAAACCAGTAACGGGTTACGAACCCAGAACCTACCAGCCTTCTGTTGGATGTCTCCAACCACGACACCACCGAGGCCAGTCTTTAATCAGTTTCCTTCTCGTTCCAGAGAACTCGCCACTGCGTTGAAGGAGTATACTCGACGACTTTCGAAACGCCAGAAAAAGTTTGGAAAGAAATCTTTACCCGTTATCGACCAACTGGAAAACCTGAGACAGAAAATCCGTTTACGTCTGGAAAGCAGCGGCGAACAAGAAGAAAGTCACGGCAGAGAATGGCACATCTAGGGAAATGAGCGAAACCAATGATTGGTTTCTTCACCAGATGATATATTTTAATTATGGTAATCTCTTTTGAGATGATATAGTTTAATGATATTCATCCCCTTTGATTTGTCTGTGACACATTCATTTTATAAACTGTTAACAGCTATTTCTTTCATTCTTTACATACATTCCAGAAAGAATAATGTAAGAAAAAAAAGAACAATAGGAACAGATCAAATTGTCAAACAAAATCGTATCTCTACAAGACTGAGTATAAGTGAAGTTTAGAGAACGTAATGGGTGAACATATTATGTCACATGTATTTAAGAAAAGGGAAAGGACAGTTTGTGCTTCATTGTTTCGGAGTTCGGTTGTTGGAGTCATTATTAGAACAACCATTGATTACTGGAATATTTCTATTAATAACATGTTGGTGAGATCTAGCTCACTAGTAGAGCACCCGGTTGACGTGCAGTGGGACATTCGATCGATCCACCCTCGGTGAATCCAATACGTTTTGTTCCATTGTAACAAGTACCACTCGAGTGGTGTATCGAAATCCGTAGTATGTGCTTTTCTGTCGGCGGGAAAGCGCATATAAAAAATCCCCTGCTGCTATTGGAAGAGGTAGCCTATGTGACGACAGCAGGTTTCTTATTGTATATGCTTGACCAAGCATAGTAGTATATTAGACATCAAATAGTGATAGTTTAAAATACTCACAGGATTCAGAAACTAACATTTAATTGCTTAGTGACCGTATGAAAGATCTGGTAGTCTGTCAGACTACAAGCTTTGACAATCTCATAGCCTCGAATGGATTTTGATAGCCAAAACACTCCGGGCTACCACACTGAAATTTAAAAAAAAATGGTCAGAAATATTTCCTGTTTAAAGGATTAAAACGAAATTCTGCCTGACTAGGAGGAGGGCGTTATACGAGGGATATGTGGTTACATGTGATATTATTTAGAGATCATCCTACAGGTGATACATGTTCCTCTCCCGTTTCTTATTGTCTTGTTTTCTTTAACCTTTGATCTATGCATATGCATTAACCAAAGTTTATTACGAGCCAAAAACTAGCTGTCTGTCAGTTGAATAAGATCTATAGTTTGCTCATTTCTGATAGTTAGTGGCTAACGTCGCATTAGTCTTCAACAATTGGTAAACAGTTGGTATTTTTGCTTAATTGAGATCTCTTGCTTTTGTTACTGTCACATTTATTTGTAATAAATATTCGCAAATTAATCAGTCACATTTGCCATTTGAATTTTATATATAATGTTCAAACTGCATTAAAAAAACATTTTTAAAATTTCTTTTTAATAATAAAATTTAATGCACATCGTTCGGTAATAGAAATACTCCTACGAAAATACCGTTTACTGTATTAAGCATTTTAAACGAATAACATACTGTTAGCTAACTTACCTAGTCTCATCATAAGAGCATACGTGTGTGTGCGTGTCTGTATTTGTGAATATACAACAATGACCGTGTTCAATTTAAGACGTCCTAAAATAGACAGTTTAATTAAAATAGATAATGGACAATTTCTGTTTAGAGTTGGGTGGAGTTATTACTGTTCCGGTTACGTTCTGTTTTAATTGGCACAAATAGTTTGTTTATAGTGTAGCTTGGAAGGTACACCGTATTTAGTGTATTGGGTACAACAAACATGCAAGAGGCATTTCATTTTTGACTTTCCTTTCGTCTTCTTAGGTACAACTGTTACAATTTGTTATTAGTGTTGAGTTTCTTGTTGTTTGTCTTTTACTTGGTAACTGTCTGTTCGTTAAGTTTGCCTTAGTCACAACGTGATTCTTTTATTTCTCAGTATACTGCTTCTTTCTGTTTCAAGTTTCTCTTCAGCAACTATATACCTTCATTTTCATTTGTTGAAAGTAACTTACACAGTTTCATATCTTTATTGAAAATATGCCTGTTTTCATAATCGTCTTGAAAAGTTTACTACTCGCAAATATCTAACATAGGCTTAACTAATACAAAACAATATTATTTAATACAGATTAATATTACCTAATAGATATTAATATCTTGGTTTGTGCTTGTTGGTTAGAGTATCTTTATACTGCTTATCACAGATGAAACCAAAGGTCAGTTTCTACTACTTCTAGAATATTTTTCAAGCATTAGTTTTGCTCAAAATAATCAACAGTTTAATTTGTACTTAATTTCTACTGTTGAACAAACAGATATTTAATGTCCATTCCTCTGTTTAATACTGCATACGTTTATTGCTTATTTTGTATTGTTTAGGAGGTGTATATTCGTTAAGTTTGTCTTAACTAAAACACACCGTTAATTTTGTGCCTGTGATGTAATAGTTGTGTACTAATACAGTCAAACCTGTCTTAGCGGTCACCTGTACACAGCGGTCACCTGTCTTAAGCGTCCACTTTTTTCCTCCGAAACGATTTATAATGTAAATGCACCTGTAATAAGCGGTCACCTGTCTAACGCGGCCAGCGGCTACCTAAATCGGATCCCAAATCGCCAAAATACCTGTATTAAGCGGCCACAGTAAAGTTTTACTATTATATAAAAGCGATATTTTAACAACAGTGATAAGGTGCAGCAAATAACCGATCTTCACACCTTCAGAAATACTAGTACCCATTCAGTCCCGACATCTCGACTGTGTATCAATTAAGAAAGTATGACTCTCGCATGCATCTAATTGCCTCTGGGCAGGCTACGCTTGACATTTATAGATTCGCATACTATGACAATACACCACATGAAGTAGGAATTAAATAATTAAATGGAAAAAGAAAACAAACTTGTTGAAAACGATTAATTTAATACATTCCATTTGCATTATTTCTAAAGGAGGCGACATGTCAAAAGTTGATTTATAGTCAAATGTGAAGCACACATCCATTGATTAGCAGTACAGACGCAAAAACAAGAAACAACATCAAATGTTTTAAAGACTATATATGTGGCAACCTGTACTCAGCGGCCACCTGTCTTAAGCGGCCACTTTTATCTACTCCCTTGTGTGACCGCTTAAGACAGGTTTGACTGTACTAGTATTATTGCTGCTACTGTTGTACCTGTTACCTGCTACACTCGTATACATAGACCGTTCTTCAAATCCCCTCATAGAGGTTTATTGTTATGTTACAGCTGTTTGTTAACATTATCTTGCCCTTGTTTGATAATTGCTGGTTAGTGTTTTATAGTCTTGTTGCTACGTTTTCATACATCAGTGCAAATCACCAACAACATTTTCTATTTCTCTTCGTAGTAGGCCACACTGGAATAAACAGAATATTGGTCGCTATGGATTAGAAATATGCATCGACATTTTGCAGCCTAATTTCTTTGTGTATTGGTTACAAACAAACACATACATAACAAAGGCATCACCTAAACTACCCCCCCCCCCCCCCCCACCACCACCATCAACACCCTCACTTCTGCATACCCACATACACATAGATAACTAGAACGAATTAAATATCAGTTATCAGACAGTTGTTTAAATGCAACACAGGTATGACATCTTTTATGATGAATGTAAATCTGAACGTCAAAACCGTAATACATGGTCAGAGCCGTATTTATGCACAATGCAGTCTAATAGGTATTTAGCAAAATAGTGGTTGATTCTATAATTTCTATCTAGTGCCTCGTCTATAGGAGGACAGCCATTCCCGAGGAGATCCTTTACTGGAGATTGCAACCTTCTTGTACCGCTAAAATATCGTTTCCTGATAATTCAACTGCTCTAGTCTATTTCTGATTTAGCCATGCACCTTTGAACAACCATTAGTAGAACTTTTAATTTGCACACGATTTAAGTACTATATAAGCAGACGCGGTATAATTGTATTCCAAAAGGCAGCAACAAAGTAACAGATATGTGTTGAGTATGATTGTTTATTAAGATTATCACTGGCATTCAGTGTTTGTAATGCGGGCTTTAAAAACATCGCAATTAGAATATTGCTGCGTGACTCTGAACATTCACGCCTGAAGATCAAAGCAATCAAATGTCACTAGTGCGTTAATCAGAGAAAGGAATCAAATGGAGACAAACAAACCATTTTAGGTTGTTTAGATTGCAGCTCACTGGCTGGATACAATACACTAACTTCATACAATACACTAACTTCATACAATACACTAACTTCATACAATACACTAACTTCACGTGTACGTGCTCCTGTCGGTGTATTAACATTATTGCTCCTGCTTGTAGGTCTATCAAGAGTTAACGCGAAATGTCAAATAGTACTGTAGTAATATAAATGTAAAAACACCGTAATGCATGTCACGCTTATCGATGCAGATACAACAATATCTTTTAATTCATTTCGTGTGGTTGAAAAATATCTATAATATTTGACTTGCTCAAAGCAATGATCAATAAAATTTCATGTGATCTTTTTTTCTTATAGCTTTATATTTGTAATGTGTTTCTGCTGTAGAAACATCACACAACTGGAATAATGGATTGCAGATGGCGTTTTTATGAAGGAATATATGTCGTAAAGAATTGGAAAGCAAGACCACACAAAATTAAAATATTTGTTAAAGATGAAACATTATGATTCCCATACTGAGTTACCATTGTTTGTGACAACTGACAACAGTATATACAATTAATATATATTGTATAATTATTGTTACTGTAGTAATACATTTTGTTTGACATCTTCCATATATATGTTAATACTTCAAACATTATTCTTACTCACTGGTGTCTAACATTTTATTTGTAAATACATTTGTAATAACATCTTATTGCAGTGTTTTCTAATAACTACACTATGTTTAATACACATTACACTGTGTTTTGTAACAACTACACTAGGTTTAATGCACATTACACTGCGTTTTGTAACAACTACACTAGGTTTAATACACATTACACTGCGTTTTGTAACAACTACACTAGGTTTAATGCACATTACACTGCGTTTTGTAACAACTACACTAGGTTTAATGCACATTACACTGCGTTTTGTAACAACTACACTAGGTTTAATGCACATTACACTGCGTTTCGTAACAACTACACTAGGTTTAATGCACATTACACTGCGTTTTGTAACAACTACACTAGGTTTAATGCACATTACACTGCGTTTTGTAACAACTACACTAGGTTTAATGCACATTACACTGCGTTTTGTAACAACTACACTAGGTTTAATGCACATTACACTGCGTTTTGTAACAACTACACTAGGTTTAATGCACATTACACTGCGTTTTGTAACAACTACACTAGGTTTAATGCACATTACACTGCGTTTTGTAACAACTACACTAGGTTTAATGCACATTACACTGCGTTTTGTAACAACTACACTAGGTTTAATGCACATTACACTGCGTTTTGTAACAACTACACTAGGTTTAATGCACATTACACTGCGTTTTGTAACAACTACACTAGGTTTAATGCACATTACACTGCGTTTTGTAACAACTACACTAGGTTTAATGCACATTACACTGCGTTTTGTAACAACTACACTAGGTTTAATGCACATTACACTGCGTTTTGTAACAACTACACTAGGTTTAATGCACATTACACTGCGTTTTGTAACAACTACACTAGGTTTAATGCACATTACACTGCGTTTTGTAACAACTACACTAGGTTTAATGCACATTACACTGCGTTTTGTAACAACTACACTAGGTTTAATGCACATTACACTGCGTTTCGTAACAACTACACTAGGTTTAATACACATTACACTGCGTTTCGTAACAACTACACTAGGTTTAATACACATTACACTGCGTTTCGTAACAACTACACTAGGTTTAATACACATTACACTGTATTTTGTAACAAAAATAGTCCACATTTCTATATATGAAAGTTCTGATCCACATTATTCTTAATGGATACTCAGGAAAAAGAGAGCTAAAAATGCCATTCATGTTGTTTTGAAATTCTGTGAATTTAAGACCTCGAAATTTGCATTTCATCCTTAAACATCCAGAGGAAAGTTTGAAGAAAAGAGCGCAGGACTGAAAATTCCACAAAAACATCAGCATCGTTTTATTTGTCAATGTAATGAATCAAAACATCCACAATAGTGGCATAAATAATTATAATTCAATTAACAAATTCAATTCAGGATTATAACAGCAGTTGCTATTTTCATAATTCATCTGATTGAGTGCCACCCATTGCTCACCGAGTTTGGTACCTGCTATTACGATGCTCAAAAGTAGGTAGCTTTCGAATTATCGCTTTGATTAGTGTAATCTTTCACACACTAATTTAAATTGTTTACCTTGTTAAATATGTGAGAAAGATGAACTCACAAATGACAGTAAAGTACACACTAGTGGAACCACGTGTTCACCAACCAGGGCTAGCTCTGGAACCAGCCACGGTCGTCAAGTGCGAATTTTCAAAGCATTTGGCGAATTTTATTTTCACATTTTATTTTCATTTGGCGAATACATTTTATGTAATAATTGTTATTTTGTTAGAAAATAACTGGGTTTTTGCAATTATTGAAAATTAAATAGATGATTTGGCAAATTGTTCTGCTTACCCAAAGCTAGCCCTGCTAACATATGAAACATTCCTTCTGTTATAGCTATTCTCAACGTTTCACATTATTTCACTTTATTTCACATTATAATTTTTCCACAAAAAGATGTTATTTATATAAAATTATTACATCTACTTTGTTAGCTTATCAAAGGTTGTGAAATATAAATCACCAAAATTGGTCGCAAATTAAATATACTAGGTTGTGAATGCAAATACATTGTATATAGTTTTTCTTATTTGGAACTATGCAAAGTAATCTTTTGTACATATATTTTCTACAAACCAAATAAGTTAAAATTTAAACAAATGTCCATCATTTCCATTCATTCATTCTCTTATTTTATTATCGTAAAATATCTATTTTCATAGTACACCTATTATCGGAAATTTCGTGAATTTGGTGTACTATTTTGTATATACTTTTCTACAACCCACATCATCATACCAACCCACATACGTCATACATTTAACCATGTTCTCAATAAATTTAAAAGCTTAATAAAAAATCTTAATTCATTGTTGTTTGTTTTTGTACTTACTACTTTGAATCTGTTCGCTGTTGAATATATCATGTCGCCATGAATTCTTACATGTAGATTATTAAGACTGTGGTTTTTAATGACATGACTCGTCAACAGCAGAAGCGTGTGTTTTGTGTGTTGTGTGTGTACGTATATGTGTGTTTAGTGTGCATGTATGTATGTGTGTTTTGTGTGTTGTGTGTGTACGTATATGTGTGTTTAGTGTGCATGTATGTATGTGTGTTTTGCGTGTTGTGTGTGTACGTATATGTGTGTTTAGTGTGCATGTATGTATGTGTGTTTTGTGTGTTGTGTGTGTACGTATATGTGTGTTTAGTGTGCATGTATGTATGTGTGTTTTGCGTGTTGTGTGTGTACGTATATGTGTGTTTAGTGTGCATGTATGTATGTGTGTTTTGCGTGTTGTGTGTGTACGTATATGTGTGTTTAGTGTGCATGTATGTATGTGTGTTTTGCGTGTTGTGTGTGTAAGTATATGTGTGTTTAGTGTGCATGTATGTATGTGTGTTTTGCGTGTTGTGTGTGTACGTATATGTGTGTTTAGTGTGCATGTATGTATGTATGTATGTGTGTATGTGTGTATGTATGTGTGTGTATATGTATGTATGTATGTATGTGTATGTACTATGTATATATATGTGTGTGTGTGTGTGTGTGTGTGTGTGTGTTTTGCTTGTGATGTACGTGTATGTATGAGTGTGTATGTATACCTTAATGGCTATTTTATGAGCGTTGTACTAAAGGCAAGTTTTGAAATTATTTTGTTTTTACTTTACTGGACACAAATGGCTTCCACCCAATACTCACACTCACGACGTCATTTGAGAAAGATCACAGCTACTACTAACTATTAATTATCTTTGAAGCATTAAACGACCACAATACAGTAAAATAGCTGATATTCCTCATTCTTCTTTTTGAGCATTTGGTTTACAATAAGTACGCTATTAACAGAAACATGAAGCAAAATGTGAACTTTTGAAAAGTCGAATGTACTTGTAACTGTAAGTCGGACAATATGGTCTAACATCGAACATAACTTTTCTCAAAGATCTTGAAACCCCCCACCCAAACCCACGTTATTAATACAATGTGCATCCATCTGATGTTCGAAAGTAAGTGGGGTTTTTTGTTTAACGACACCACTAGATTTATTAAACATTGGCTGTTGGATGTCAAACATTTGGTAATTTTGACATATAGTATTACAGAGGAAACCCGCTACATTTTGCCATTAGTAGCAAGGAAATTGTACCATCCCACAGACAGGATAGCAAGTACCACAGCCTTTGCTATACTAGTCGTGGTGCACTGGCTGGAACGAGAAATAGCCTAATGGGCTCACCGACGAGGATCGATCCTAGACCGACCGCACATAAGGCGTGCGCTTTACCACTGGACTGCGTCCCGCCCTGTAAGGTGAATATTGATTTAACCGTTCTTCTAAATCAGTTCGTACGTGTTCACGATTCAGTGAATCAGTTCGTACGTGTCACGATTTAGTGAATCAGTTCGTACGTGTCACGATTTAGTGAATCAGTTCGTACGTGTTCGCGATTCAGTGAATCAATTCGTACGTGTTCGCGATTCAGTGAATCAGTTCGTACGTATTCATGATTCAGTGAATTAGTTCGTACGTTTTCACGATTTAATCAGTTCGTACGTGTTCATAATTCAGTCGATTAGTTCGTACGTCTTCACGATTCAGTGGATCGGTTCGTACGTGTTCATGATTCAGTGAATCAGTTCGTACGTGTTCACGATTCAGTGAATCAGTTCGTACGTGTTCGTGATTCAGTGAATCAGTTCGTACGTGTTCACGATTCAGTGAATCAGTTCGTACGTGTTCGTGATTCATTGAATCAGTTCGTACGTGTTCACGATTCAGTGAATCAGTTCGTACGTGTTCGTGATTCAGTGAATCAGTTCGTACGTGTTCACGATTCAGTGAATCAGTTCGTACGTGTTCGTGATTCAGTGAATCAGTTCGTACGTGTTCACGATTCAGTGAATCAGTTCGTACGTGTTCGTGATTCAGTGAATCAGTTCGTACGTGTTCGTGATTCAGTGAATCAGTTCGTACGTGTTCGTGATTCAGTGAATCAGTTCGTACATGTTCATGATTCAGTGAATCAGTTCGTACCTGTTCATGATTCAGTGAATCAGTTCATACGTGTTCAGTGAATCAGTTCGTACGTGTTCACGATTTAGTGAATCAGTTCGTACGTGTTCATAATTCAGTCGATTAGTTCGTACGTCTTCACGATTCAGTGGATCAGTTCGTACGTGTTCATGATTCAGTGAATCAGTTCGTACGTGTTCATGATTCAGTGAATCAGTTCGTATGTGTTCACGATTTAGTGAATTAGTTCGTACGTGTTCATGATTCAGTGAATCAGTTCTTACGTGTTCATGATTCAGTGGATCAGTTCGTACGTGTTCATGATTCAGTAAATCAATTCGTACGTGTTTGTGATTCAGTGGATCAGTTCGTATGTGTTCACGATTCAGTGAATCAGTTCGTACGTGTTCGTGATTCAGTGAATCAGTTCGTACGTGTTCGTGATTCAGTGAATCAGTTCGTACATGTTCATGATTCAGTGAATCAGTTCGTACCTGTTCATGATTCAGTGAATCAGTTCATACGTGTTCAGTGAATCAGTTCGTACGTGTTCACGATTTAGTGAATCAGTTCGTACGTGTTCATAATTCAGTCGATTAGTTCGTACGTCTTCACGATTCAGTGGATCAGTTCGTACGTGTTCATGATTCAGTGAATCAGTTCGTACGTGTTCATGATTCAGTGAATCAGTTCGTATGTGTTCACGATTTAGTGAATTAGTTCGTACGTGTTCATGATTCAGTGAATCAGTTCGTACGTGTTCATGATTCAGTGAATCAGTTCTTACGTGTTCATGATTCAGTGGATCAGTTCGTACGTGTTCATGATTCAGTAAATCAATTCGTACGTGTTTGTGATTCAGTGGATCAGTTCGTATGTGTTCACGATTCAGTGAATCAGTTCGTACGTGTTCACGATTTAGTGAATCAGTTCGTATGTGTTCACGATTCAGTGGATTAGTTCGTACGTGTTCATGATTCAGTGGATCAGTTCGTACGTGTTCACGATTCAGTGAATCAGTTCGGACGTGTTCATGATTTAGTGAATCAGTTCGTACGTGTTCACGATTCAATGAATCAGTTCGTACGTGTTCATGATTTAGTGAATCAGTTCGTATGTGTTCATGATTCAGTGGATTAGTTCGTACGTGTTCACGATTCAGTGAATCAGTTCGTACGTGTTCACGATTCAGTGAATCGGTTCGTACGTGTTCACGATTTAGTGAATCAGTTCGTACGTGTTCACGATTCAGTGGATCAGTTCGTACGTGTTCATGATTCAGTGGATCAGTTCGTACGTGTTCATGATTCAGTGGATCAGTTCGTACGTGTTCACGATTCAGTGGATCAGTTCGTACGTGTTCACGATTCAGTGAATCAGTTCGTACGTGTTCACGATTCAGTGGATCAGTTCGTATGTGTTCATGATTCAGTGGATTAGTTCGTACGTGTTCACGATTCAGTGAATCAGTTCGTACGTGTTCACGATTTAGTGAATCAGTTCGGACGTGTTCACGATTCAGTGAATTAGTTCGTACTTGTTCACGATTTAGTGAATCAGTTTGTACGTGTTCACGATTTAGTGAATCAGTTCGTACGTGTTCACGATTCAGTCTGTGCAGTTCGCCATTTAATACAGATCATGTTGTATTATATTAACATGTATGTTAGAAGTGGCCTGTACTATATTTATACATTTCAGTCGACGTATCATGAATGTCAACTATACATATAAATATTACGCTGAAAACATGCATTAACGTTTTGAAAATTTAGCCTTCTCATTTTGTAATACAATAAGTCTAATTATTATCCCAGCAGTATCAAATTACAAAATCAATTTGTTTTGCGCGGTTCTGCTTTCCAATGAAATACGATAAAAACATGATTTGTATTTCTTGAAGTTGTTTTCTAGTCGAACAATACCCGGCAGGTGAACTTTACCAATAGTAACGGGTAAAAAAAGAACATCAATAATGTCCAGTAGCTGTTCCAGACCGTCTACGTACAGGAATCCAACACAGACTAAGGATTCGATTAGAGATAATTACAAACACAATGCAATGTATATCGTAAGTAACGTAGGTCTAAGTTTAGTTTCCCGTCATTGAAGTTCAACGATTAACGTTTGGTGCAAGAAGAAGTCTAATTAAGAAATATCGATCTAATCTTATAGGCAGCATTCCTTTCATATTATATCTTAGACATTTGTTTGTCATTGTCACAAAAAACATCACCACCACAACAAAACCCAAGCAAAGTTTCTACCATTGGGTACGATAGGTAAAATTATGTATCCTAAACTGTTGGAAATGAATAGATACATTATGGTAATAGAACTACTATTTAAAGTTTGTCAAAGTACATACAATACAGTGTCCAATTTCAAAGCATGTCAAACCCATAACCACCTAATAGAGGCACTTATGACAGATTTGTTTTGTTTTTATTACGTACCCTCAAATTATTTTGTGGAAAAACGCCTGCCCAGTATTTGAAACAGTTTTAAATATATCGTCATAAGCAAGGAAGGAAGGAAGTGTTTTATTTAAAGACGCACTCAACACATTTTATTTACGGTTATATGGCGTCAGACACATGGTTAAGCCCCACACATGTATTGAGAGAGGAAACCCGCTGTCGCCACTTCATGGGCTACTTTTTTCGATTAGCAGCAAGGGATTTTTTTATATGTACCATCCCACAGACAGGATAGTACATACCACGGCCTTTGGTACACCAGTTGTGGAGCACTGGCTGGAACGAGAAATAGCCCAATGGGTCCATCGATCTCAAAACGACCGCGCATCAAATTAACGCTTTACCACTTGACTACTTCCCGCCCCGTCGGGATAAGCAGTCAGTTCGCTACATTCGCTATATATGCACGTGCTCGCACACGTCATGACCGCGCACAAGGGTGGGCACATAATCGTTCTCCTCTAGGACAATACCAAAAGAGCTCTTTAATTGCACTGCCCTAGTTCTTCTTTGACTGCCACTTAGTTATGTTTGTTTCGTGTGGTTGATACTTGTATATCGATAATATTTGGCTTGCTCAAAGAAATGAAGAATACAATTTGATGTGATTTCTTTTCTTGTAATGTTATATTTTAACGTGTTTCTTCTCTAGAAATATCACACGACAGGTTGTTAGTTCGTCTATATTTCAGTGATCAACATTGATCGACGTCGTGTTCAGAAGGGCGAGAAGCAGCTCGCTGAATGAATGTCACTGTGGTATAAAAAGGTCTCAGTTGTTAAAACCAGTAGGGCTGTACTGATTGAGACCGTGAGGATGAACAGTGTTCAGTTTGTATGTCCAAATGGATTCTGCAAGGTCTAATTTAGCTTGGTCTCTGTTCACTTTCTGTAAAAGAAACCCCAAACCATCCCACAATAATCATGGTCTTAGAGATTGAAGTGAAAGACCAATTATGGTACGATATGTCAATAAATATTCATTGTCTCTAGAGCATACCAGTGTCAATAGTCTACAAGCGCGGATCCGGCGATTTTGTTAATAGAGGGGACCCAAAACCCGTTGTAGGTTTTGAAAATAGAATTTAAAGGTCCTTGACAGGTGGACGGGATAACTTTGCATTTTTGTGTATTCTGTAATATATATTGTTTCACCAAAAATAGGGAGGGGCGGGCCCCTTGGGCCCCACCTGAATCCGCACCTGGTGTAGGTATTTGTCCGAAACGTTTCCAGCTGTAACCTTTCGTAACTAAACCCCACTTCATTTAGAATGTTCTGTGATTGCAGATATGCTCTCTCATGTCTCTCCTATTAAATGGCGACAGTGCATGTGAACTTACGTATGTCATTTGTACGTAATTGATATTACGACCATTGCTAATATTCGTTGAAACGTTAACTTCATCCCATTATATACTCCCAAGCAATTATCTCAGCATTACAAAGCGTGGGCAACAAATGAGAATTTTCTTTTAAACCTATTATCTTTCAAATTACCTTACTCTATTTTATTTGCTGTAACATAAATACCGTAGATACGTAATAATACAGTCATTTGTATCCCACGTACAAATGTCCAATGACTTGTTTCGTATTCATAAAACACCCATGCATATTATAAATGTCACCGGATATGTTTTTAACAACGGATTAGTTTGAAAACAATAATAATTGTAATTATTGCCAGACTATTATAATCGTTTATAGGAATAGCTTTTCTTTTATAGGAATAGCGTTTCTGGATAGTATGACAACACGTTAAACTGTTTTGAAAATAATTGAGACCCCCCCCCCTCCCCCCCGAGGCCACAAATGCAGATCAGCCACTTGTTGTTGCCAGAGGGGACAAAGCTCATCGAAAATGTCGGCACGTTTGCAAGCAACGATGATGGAAGCGAAAGACTGTCGTCGAGAAAGAGGGTCAGCCATGTCCATCCTCGACACGTTTCGTGGGGAAAAACACAAAATGATGCTCGTGAAAATCCTACCTCCGTCCAGACAAGAGCACCGGCAGAACTTGCATATTACTAAGCTGGGGAAAAGAAACTAACATGGATTTTCACAGTGAGTGAAGCGAGAAGATTTCAACACCGAATCTCGCAGACATGTGCTGCCAGGACCCGTTGTGTTAGGGATGCCAGACGTTGACGTGTCCTAACTTGCTCTGACCAGGTCAGGTCAGAGGGTTTTACATGCATGTTGTAGCGCACGTCAGTCTTGCTTTCTTAGGAGTCCTTCTTACCAAGGCCTCTCTCATGGTGGTGTCAGGCCTTTACCGGCGCAGAACTCGTCGGCTCCAAGCGTCGTAAGAATCGGTTTCTTTGGTAATGCAGCCCAAGGTGCACGGTAAACTATATATTGTCCCGGGTCCGATAGCAGACGAGTACCCACAAGTTGATCTTTAATGACTTCTGGTGACTTTTTAAGCCACTTTTTAAATTCTACCTAAGACTATTTGAATGACTATTTCGAGATTCGGTTTAAAAAGACAAAAAAGAAGAGAGGAAACCTACCTCCGCCATGCGGCCTACTCCTGTGGATAAAACAACAATGGTGTTTCTGTTTTGTTTTTGTTGTTTGTTTTGCTAAAATCTAAAGTTTGTTTTGTTTAACGACATCACTAGAGCACATTAATTATTCATTGGCTATTGAATATAAAATATTTGGTAATTCAGAAACATTTATCAGAGGAACGCTACATTGTGGAATCTTTTATATGCACTTTTCCACAGACAGGACATCACGTACCACGTATTTTGATGTACCAGTCATGGGGAACTGGTTAGGACGAAAAGGAAAATCAGAGAATGGGTCCACCGACGTGTTCTGGACCCTACGACCCAAGCCCTTCAGGTGAGCGCTGTACTCAGTAAGCTAGTTCTTGGTCCGGGTCTTTCATACGCACTTTCCCATAGACAGGACAGTACATACACGACAACCTTGATATACCAGTCGTGGATCACTGGTTGGGACGGGGGCAGATAGATGCTTCAACCCATCGCACGCCACACGAACGAACAACCGCTGAGACGCATCCCGCTTCTGTTGTTAAAGGGCTTGTCCTGAGTTTACAGCCATGGTAAGATGTTTCAGACTAAACTTACACGTTACATACATGTTCTTGTTTCGAATACCAGTATCTGTGTATCCAGTGTATTTCCGGCCGTGCAGCAGCCAATTTTACTTCATATTAAAAAAGCATTTCGTCCGTACGAAATTATATGAAAGTAAAATCTAATTTCGGATGTTACAAACATTAAGACGGTGACAAACATCTTGTTTATAGAGATACTGATATTCTAAACAAGAAACTATATTTAATATGTAATTTTAGTCATAAGGGGCGGGACGTAGCCCAGTGGTAAATCGCTCGCTTAATGCGCGGTCGGTGTGCGAACGATCCCCGTCGGTGGGCCCATTGGGCTATTTCTCGTTCCAGCCAGTGCACCACGACGCGTATATCAAAGGCCGTGGTATGTGCTATCCTGTCTATGAGATGGTGCATATAAAAGATCCTTCGCTAATGGAAAAACGTAGCGGGTTTTCTCTCTAAGGCTACATGTTATATTACAATGTTTTACAACCAATAGCCGATGATTAATAAATCAATGTGCTTTAATGGTGTCGTTAAACAAAACAAACATACTTGTTTTAGTCATAAAAAGGCTCCGATTGTCGTAAACATGTTAAATGGGAGTAAACAGGACAGTCCGTTTACGACCTGAGAATCTGTAAATTACAGAGTGTGAGTGTTAAACAAGGTGACTGACTACAAGGCACGGTCTTTTAACACCACCACTTAACATGTTCACGTTAACAGTTACCACATGCTTTTAACGCCAACGGACATCGTGTCAGGGCGGAAGAGCCATGCAAACGGAAGTGTACTTAGAAGCAAATATCAAAACTACCGATGATAAATATCCATTACTGAATGATATGCAGCGGCTGTACTCTTGAGTTTAATGCGAATATTTACACGTGGAATGTTGCACCAATGTTTGTCGAGCTGAAACGCGACTTGTAATCGTTAACGAGTGAAAATCGACCAGAATACAGATCTTGTACAAACGGAAATGTACTCAAAGCAGATGTCTAAAATGCAGACGATAAACTTGCAGAAGCTGATAAGTTAATATCCTTTAAAACTGTTCGCAATTTTGGGAAATATATGTATTCAAAATTTATTACATGTTTTTTTTTCTTTTTCTACAGAAGTCATTAAATAGAAATGGAGTGAGAAGCATGTTAAAATATATTATTCAAAAGGCTGAAATCCGATTATTACAATCACACGAAATATGTTTTTCTTCTTTCTAATTTTTCCTCCTTCTCCTTCACTGATACAGTGTTAGGATCGTCCATATAAGTTAGCTTAATTTTGTTTAACGACTAAAGGACACACATTTATTAATCATCGGCAGTTGGGTGTCAAACATTTGATTATTTTGACATAATAGTCTGAGAGAGGAACCCTACTACATTTTTTACTAGTAGCAAGGGATCTTTTAGGCCTATATATCTATCCCACGGCCTTTGATATACCAGCCCATCCATATAAGAGACTAATAGTAAGAAAGATCCGCACGTATGATTATTATTATTTTGAAAACAAACATCACTCCTATTACCAAATGATCTACCCATAGTCCGAATAGAGCGTAGCAATGTGTTATTGGAATAGTCATACCCCCACCATTAGCGGTCCCCCCCCCCCCCCGAAAATAGAAGTAAGTGATACTTTTAGTTTAAAAGGCCAATTATTTTGTCTACCCGAGTGTGCAATAATTCGCTATTCAGTACCACTAGATAGATTTAGATTAGATACGACCCAGGGACCATATTTTGTCTACCCGAGTGTGCAATAATTCGTTATTCAGTACCACTAGATAGATTTAGATTAGATACGACACAGGGACCATATTCTGTCTACCCGAGTGTGCAATAATTCGTTATTCAGTACCACTAGATAGATTTAGATTAGATACGACCCAGGAACCATATTTTGTCTACCCGAGTGTGCAATAATTCGAGTAGTAGGGGGGCCTGCCGGGCGCCATGACCTACTTTCCGTGACCTTGACCTTGATGACGTCACGTGACCTCGTCCTGTATAGCCCCATGACCTACTTTCCGTGGCCCTGAACTACTTAGACTGACCTTGACCTTGATGACGTCACGGACTACTGTACCGTGTGCAACGTCCTACTGGCCCCGACCTACTTAGACTAACCTTGACCTACTTAGACTGGCCTACTGTGCCGTGTGCAACGTCCTACTAACCCGGCCCTGACCTACTTAGACCGGCCCCTGACCTACCTAGACTGACACGAAAGAGTATAAAAAGGCTAGATACGGTTTAATTGTCATTCGCTCGCCGAAAACGATCAGATCTACGTTCAATCCAGAGATGGCCTGTTTCACAAGTGATGAAGCGAGATGTCGTCTAGAACTTGGAACTAACGTCTACGTGGTGGCCAAGTTATGGAAAGGGGACACTGCTATTCACATACGGAAATTTGACAGTGACAAGGGGAAAACTTTCCCCACCAAGCGAGGTATTGTCCTTAGTCTTAAGCAGTGGATCGAACTGTGTGGATGTAAAAGCCAAATTGACGAAACAATTTCAGCATTAAACCAGGGGAAAGACGAAACATTGTTCAGACACCTTGGTGTCAACGTCCAAGTCAGCGTCGACAAGAACTTTGCTGGGGTGGACCTGCGTCAGTGGTGGTGGTGTGATGAAACTAAATCCGTGAAACCTTCGAAGAAGGGAATATTCCTTTCTCTACAACAATGGGAGAAACTGAAAGGCTGTTTCACAGTCATGTGTGACTTTGTACCAGAGCTGAACTCGATTGTGCCCTGCGCCATGCAAGACGACCATCAAAACCAGATGGGATTTCTTCAGTGTAACTTCTGCAACCCTAACGAGTGTCACCAGTGGTGAACGAGTTTTGTTTTGGATGAAGGTATAAAAGAATGGATTTATGGTTTACACTTCATTTGCTTTGTGACTGTGCTAGAGAACAGACGTGTTTTATGATTCTGACATTCTTGTGTCTTGTTGCACTCTATCTGGAACGAAGAAGATGGCATCGGGATATTCGATCAGTCTTAGTAACAGCAGTAGCGACGAGGACGACGTCTTGGTCTGCAAATGTTCAGAAAGACATACAATCAAATGTGTGACTAGCAAACCTGAAGAACAGTTCATGGATCAAGCGGATGCTACACGTGACAATATGGATGAAGATGGTGAAATCAAAGAAGCCACAGATCAAACAGATGCCGCCCGTGACACAGACGCTGCCTGGGATGAAGAAGACTGCTGTTCGAGACGTTACCTGTTCTGTCATCATCCCGAAATGAGACATTTCTATGCCCGGATGCTGACGTATGCTCGGTGGCCCATACAATTACGTCAAAAACCAAAAGAACTTGCCAAGGCCGGTTTCTTCTACACGGGAGATCACGATGCCGTCGTCTGTTACTGTTGCGGACTACGTGCCTACCGATGGCAGAGAAGA